>NW_024412404.1:66014822-66088115 GCF_014898765.1 Herpailurus yagouaroundi
GGGGTGTCGTTTTCCTTCCCCTCCCTTCCCTTCCCTTCCCTTCCTTTTCCTTCCCTTCCCTTCCCTTCCCTTCCCTTCCCTGCTCCGCACTGAGAGCCAGATCATCAAGGTCCCTTGTAGGCTGGCATAGGTAACAGAAGCACTGGAAGAGAGTGGAGACGACCCTCATTCTGCCTGTGAGGGCATTTCTGGCAAAGACTGAATCTCCTTCGTGGCTCCACCCCCTACTGGGCATCCCTCTTGCCATCCTCCAGCTGTTGCCAGGACGCCCTCTCTCCATGGTCTGGTTCCCACCCGAAGGCCCTGGAGCCTGGAGCCTGCCCTGGCCCTTCAGCCCCTGGGGTGTGAGTGGCTCCTAAGGGGCTATTTTCTGCTTTGCCCGGTCATCTTTTCATTTTTCCATTACCAACGCAGCAATTCTATCAGATTCTGTCTATTTAGAGGGCCTAGACTTTTCCTGGCCAGATCCCAACTTACACAGTGCTCTGCAGACACCCCACCCCATCCCTGATCTCTGTGGGACACTAGCCGTCTTGGGTGAGGTGAGAGTTGTGCAGGCTGGGAGACATGAGGATATTTATTGAACAGAGCACAGAGCATTGATAAAGAAAAAGACACTCTGGTCTTTCCTTTGGTGGGAGCATGAATTTTTGAAGACCGTAAAATACATATGGAGGAAGTAATGCACTCTTCAGCCAAATATCCTATAACTTTAGACCTGTCAGGACACATCACCTGTCTGGTATGACCCCAAGTGCCCTTGGCCATGCTGAGGCTTGCTGTCTTCCAGGATGATGTGTGAACATGAGCAAACACCCTGCCCATCTCGCCGGGTGGGGGAAGGGAGCGGCTCGGCTTGGGGCGTAAAGGGCTTGGAAAATGTGACATGGAGCGTCCACGTCCAAAATTCAGCTGTATGAAATGGTGCCTCTCTCCACTTTGTTGCAATTGCATTTTCAATTCAAAGCGAAGCAAAGGAAAAAAAAAAAAGATCTACTTCTGGAAGAGGGCTTCTTTGCTGTGAAATACCCACTCAGAATGGAGGTATGGCATGTGGACGGTTAGCTTGGCCAGTGCACGTTCCTAGCACTAATAAAATTTAATTTAAAATAGTAAACTCACTGCCTTCTTGTGACAGATATATGGGTATTACATAATTACTGAACAAATGGCTTTTCTGGGGAGGTCATGAGAGCCGGTGATTTAGTGCAACACTTCCACTCCTCATTAAAATCCGACAATCTACACAAATCATCCTGCAGTGCAGGCGGCCACCCCTTCCCTCGGATGCCGATTATCAGCTCCATCTGCTTGACGGATGCGGGGTTCCGTTGGACAGGCTTCCACGGTGACAGAGGCAATATCTCGAGCTACAGGCACGTACCGCCATCTCAGTCTTCCTAAAGTCAGGTCTCGGGAAGCAAAAGGCTCCAGGCTTCAAAAGATGCATGAGGACTATTGACTCACCACCTGTGGTCTATGCAGCGATTTTCATTAAGAGTCAAGGAGTGTTTTAAGTCTTTTCAAGATACTTTTCCTTTAGTTTCTATTTTCCTATTTCTGTGGTTTCCTCCATCCACCTCTCTGTCAGAAAAGACTACCCTGCTATCACCACCCTCCACGGGCTTTCCTTCTAAGTGCGAGGGCTCATGTTCGATGCCTCTTATGGTGTTGAGACCAAAGAGCCCCTTTCCATCTCTTCTCTGTGATGCTCAGAACAACTTAGTGGAAAATTCTCTTTGGAAAATAGCTCAAACTTCTTCCCGAGGGTCAAAGCCTTATCTATGACCACCTCTGTCACTTGTCCCTGTGGATCCCCCTGGCTCCTTTCTCTCTCTACCCAACTTTTATAGTTCTCAGAGGGGGAGTCGTTACCCTTGTCTACCATTCCCGGACATGGATTTCTGTCTTAATTTTTGTTAGAATGAGTCACCCCTTTTGTTTTTTCCGTCCCGGAGTTACCACGGCTGTTTTCGAGCGTTTATTTTTCACACAAGTTATAAATCTGTTAAATTCTTTAAAAAGGGTAAGTATGAAAGTCGTGGGATAACCTACTGGGGTGCAGACTGGCATTGTCTTTACTGTAGCTATTTTTGCTGTCTGATTTCGCAGTTTATTTATTTGTGTCGTGCAATTCTGTCAAAAGCATAGCGACCCCCGTCCTCTGGAGAGGCTTTCCGTAACATCCAGGGGAGAATTCCTCTCGGAAAGAATTTAGATGCTGTCAGACGGGAGAAGAGCGGCTTTCACACATGTGCTGTGTTCCCGGCTGTGTCGTGAGCTCCTCCAGGATGTGGACCAGAGCCACGTGTCTTTGCAGTGTCACCATCTCATGCCGTGTCACACGAGAGCGGGTGTTTGCAATGCTGGGCTGGGCTGGGCTTGTACTGGCTCATTGGAGTGGATTCTACACATCTTTCCCCAACCCCGTGTCCACTGATGTTGTGTTGCTTGGTGGAGATAGAATGCGCCGGGAACATTTACACAACAAATGTTGACCAACACCACACACACATTATTATTTTTTCCCGGAGACTGTTTACCCTCATAGCATTGGTGTGCTTCTCACATATTTGCTGCGTGACTGAAGACAGACGGCCTTTATCTCAAGATGTGGAGGCGAGCTTTTCTGTCCGGGGCTATTTTAAACAATTCCTTCTCCCAGGTGGGAAGGAGGACACGGCATGTACCTGTGCAGGTAGAGAACCACAGGTGGAGAGAGCTGTAGCAAGAACCGGGTCATAGACCTGAGGACTCCATCTTGCCGGACACTTGGGTTGGAACGGAACGGAGGCTGCACGGTGCCTCTGTGCGTGCTGTTCTAAAGCGATGCCAAGGGCACCTGAGGGGTGCCCGCCATGCGAAGCACATACTGGTTTCACACGTGGGGCTAGAATGGTCTTTGCTTTTCATGCTCTTGTGTTAACTGACAATGACTCACATCCACTCTTCTCCAAACAAGGGTTGGGTTGAGTGACTGAGTCTAAAGTAAGACATTAACTACTGCCCACACCAGGATCTTCAAGAAATTCTACCTTTCATGCTTCAAGGAAGTGTTGATTAAAGGTATATTAAGGTCACATCGGAGGAAATGTGGAGGCCATTCTGGGGGCCTCACAATGCTCGTGGATTAGTCCTTTCTTTATGCGACTTAATCCTGTCATTAATTTCATGGTAAAATATTCTTCCAGAACTACCACCAGTCTGTGTGAGGTTTCTCAGAAAAGAGAAGGGGTTAATGAGCCTCCACAAATATTTACACCTCCCCTGGGAGATGAAACATTTCAGGTCAATGTGTTGAAAGTAATATTATGCTTTGTTGATGTCTCATTTCAGAGACAGATTTATTTTCCGGGAGCTATTCAAAAACAATGACTCCTAGGAAAGACTTTTTTTTGGCTTGTGAAACTTCTAAATATTTTCCTGGTATTATTAGGACTAGAAATAAAAATGCAGTCCAGTGAGGGATTCCACACAGCCATCTTGGCACAAAGAAGTTAAAGAGGTAAGGGGAGAAATTGACAGCCTCATCCATGGTATTAATACCCTACAAATATGCAAATATCTAAAATTCCAACGGTGGGAGCCAAAAGCAGGAAAAAAAAAAAAATGCTTCTCGGATCAACCTGAAGGAAAACGTTTGAGATGAGGTGGGTTTAATGAGTCTGAAACCCCAGGCTTACTTCCCACAGTCCTGTGGATCAACAACAAAATGATCAATATGTTTTATTCAATCTCATGTGGTGTCTGGGCTGTGGGATGGGCTAATTGATGAGCTGATCGGCTGTCTAGCTGTTTCCCCCTAATTGTTTTATCAAGAAACTAACATGCTTTCTGGCTGCCGCCGCCACGTTCCTGCTGGAGGCATGATGATCTTTGACAGTGGATTCCAGTCAAATGTTTCAGGCCAAAGTCCCTCGCCCTCGGTCGCTGCAAAGCACCAGCTCTGTGATTGGGGATGTCACCTGCTTGGGCATTTCCGCATCCGGACCTTGCCGGGAATGCTATGATGAATGATGTGACCTCCACACTTCTGGAGGGTCCGGCTGAGGGGTGGCCCTTGTGGCAAAGCAAGCCTCCCGCTTCCCTTTGGTTTCGTAGGACGCGGACGTGCTCTATGAGTACTCACAGCAGAACGTGAGGCTTTGAGAGGTAGCCCGGCAGGCCCCCCGTGGCCACAGAACCGCTCAGCTGACCCAGACTTACCCGAGGCCTGCAGAATGTGCTGAGCTCCAAAAGGAGAGGGGACCTCGTGTGCCAGCTCCCGAGGTCCCGCTGGGCTTGTGACACCGGGTCCTCCTGCGGACCCCAGCCTCACAGATAGCTGAGACAGCACAGGGATTCCATGAAGACTGGGTCTCCCGGGCACAAATGAGTCAAAATTGGAAGCTGGGGAAGAGAGTTTACACACGCGTGTATATACTTCTGTTTAATAAACACTAAACAGTGCACGCTCTGCACTCAGCACGTCAGATAGTAACTCCTTTCGTGCCTCATGACAGAGCCGCCCTATGACACAGGTTATCCTGTGGCTGTGCTTTTCCCAGATGAGCAGAGTGGGAGTCCACGCGTGCGCTCCGCATCACCAGCCATGCCCTCCTCCGCGGGGTCCCCAGGCCACACGCGAGGGGTGGCCTCCCCAGAGGAAGAGGGAATTTCCCGTTTGCACTCCTGGTCAGGGGTCCCCGTAACGAGGCTGTGGGATGAGGATCCAGGTGACAACGGGACACGTCCAGGTGAAGGGAGGTGGGCCGGGGCAGGAGGCGCACCAGGGTGCAGCCCATGAAGCCCCCAGCCCCTCGTGGGCCCTGGAGCGCACGTTCCCGCCCTTCCAGTTGGGTTGGGGGCTGCCCTGGCGGAGATCCCCCAGGGGCTCATCTGCAGGTGCGGCGGCGGAGGGCGGAGAGGCTCGGGTGCCTGGTGCTCAGGAGGGGTGGGGTCTGAGGACACACCGCGGTCACAGCACTCCCTGCATTAGGGGCCTGACCACCGTCCTCGAGGGTCAGAGCCACATCCTCACCCCCAGCCCACACTGTGCCCGAGGGGTGGCGCAGAGGACTGAGAAGCTGGACAGGGGTTGTCGAGGGACCTGAGTTCTGCGAAGGAGAGATGGGTGAAGGGAGTCAACAAGATGGGGCTCTAGAAAGACCTCTGGGTCCAGGCGCCCCAGGCTCCGAGTGCCTCCCCCGCGGACGTGTGGGCTCTCTGCCTGGGGAAGACTGTCAGGAATACAGAATAAAGGACAGAGGAAGGACAAGGAGGTGGCTGCATCCAGCAGCATGTACGGGCCACGGCCACCCTCCGGGAACTGTCCCCCATGGAGCCCTGTCTCCGGGGTTCTCTGCACGCTCTGTCTGGACTCTTTCACTCAGCTGGGGGTCCAGTGCTGGCAGGGGAGTCAGCAGCCCCTGGGCACAGTGGCGATGTGAGAGCAGAGCTACAGAACGTGCCACAGGAGAAACCCTTCCCAAGAGCCCACCTGAAGGAGGGGAGCTGGTGGAAATGACCTGAGCAGTGGGCATCCACAGGGACGCCGGTCCCTACAGGGCACCGCTCACCATGTGCCAAAGCACCCCACCCACTCTGCCCCCACATTCTCTTCAAATGGCCAGGAGTCATAGGAGGGGAGCCCGGGGTCCCCTGGGAGCCCACAGGTGCCCTCCTAGGACGACCTCCAATTTCTTCACCTTTCCGTCCTCTTGTTTGGTTTCTCAAGGCAACAGGAATAGGGGGATGAGAAACCTTTTTTAAAAAAGAACTAGCAGAGGGCACTCATAAACAGGATGAAAGAGGCACAGAAAGGGGGGATGTTTCCTTTGAAAGCAGATATGCAAGTACCATCACAGAGGCGAGACTCTTAAAAATAGACAGGATCAAACATGCATTTGCTTCCTGAAGAATCAGGGAATTTGGGGGATAAAGGCTGCCGCCTCCTCTCCCGAGTACCTCCCACTGCTCTGTGCCTTTGCCTGCACACTAGGGGCTCAGTTTACCGGCAGAAACTGTAGCTTAAAATCTGCCAAACAAATCAAGTATCATTTTCCTATGTAAATAAAATGATGGTGATGAATTATTCAGGAGCTGGGCCCGGTCATTTGCATGCATTCATCATGTACACAGATGTATAATACAGTATGCCTCTCTCAAGATGTTTTCTAATATTTATGAAAACAATTCATAAAATTAAATCCCATTAGTTCTAGATTAGCACTTGACATTCGTCAGACTAATGACTTGTTGCTAGAGGGGATACCCTAAGTTTCAATAACACTTAATGGCTTCTTCTCCTGATGACTGCTCAGGAGAATTATCCCCACTTTTCTTTACAGAGATGACTTTGTTCCTATAAAAGGGTGTTTTTATCTAGCGTGGAACTCAAACTTTCCACTTCTGGTGGAAACGGATTCTTTGTTCAGTTTCATATTTAAAAACAATCATGTCAGATAAAGTTTCCTGGAAGACATCGATAGACGTAATCATGGCCGTTTATCAACTATTGGATTTTTCTGCTTCCCCAGATCACCGTCGGCTTTGAATGTACAATGTGGTATTGTCGTCAGTGCTGATCTGATTACCTGGCTCAGTGGAGTAGAAGCCTATGCTCTGATGCGTACATCAGGGTGTCATCGTGAGTTCCACTCCACCGGTGTCACATCACCTACTCGAGATGATTTCTAAGGACCTTTTCCCCTGGCATCTTTTAATTCCTTATGCTCACCCTCGATCAGATAGATGGGCCCTATTGTTAAGAGGCTCAGGTGTGTCTGATGTGATGCATCTTGAATACCGTAGGTGAAGCAGAACTCAAAGAACAGACTGCAAATTTTAGGATGCCTTCAGGGCTAAAAATAGGTGGCCTTAAGGTCACCATATCTGGGACTTTGTTTTAATGGCAAACAAATGTATCAGGGTCAGACCGTGTTCCTGCCAGACTAGGTGATGCCAAAGGGATGGTCCCCATCCAAGCGTCTCTTCGTCTCCAAAGTATCCTGGCGTCTAAAAATGTCATCAGCAGAGATCAATGTCTTAAAGTTAAAAGTTCTCTTGTTTCTGACATGTTTTTAAGCATAGACTTCAGAGATTTGTATGTTTCAGAATGGATACCCTTATATGTGTGCCATGCTTGGTCTGTGGCAGGTGCCAGGGTTAAGGGGACAAGCTCAGTCGTCACAGCATGTGATGAGTGAGGCCCTGGAGGACATCCTGCAGAGTAGGACTGAGTCAAAGGGCCCCTGCCCACCAAGGGGGTGAGAGAGGAAGCAGAGACTACCGGGACACAGGACAGCAGATCGGGAGGAACAAAAGAGCCCCAGCGTGGGGGCCATGGCAAGGCTGGGGGCATTTTATGTCAACGAGGTGGTCACCAATGTCCGGAGAGAATGAGGAGGAGTAACACAGGGCCACAGGCGCCACAGCAGACAGGGCTTCAGGGGAACAATGTGGGGCCGGCAGGGGGACGAGGGCCTCCAGGGGACAGCTGAAGCGAAACCCCGTGCTTTATAGCAAGGCAGGGAAATAGGGGAGCTGAGCATGTGCAGAAAAACAGGAAGAGAGGGAGGGTGGGGCTGAGCAGGTGTCACTAGTTGGGCTTTCGGGACAGATGACTCTGAGACGGTCACTGTGCAGGGCGCTTACTGGGAAGGCCCTCGGGAGACCCCATGGGCCCCAGCAGAGTTAACGTTCAGGCACGAATGGCTTGGTTTTTACACCCCATCCTCAGTTACTCATCGGTAATTACTCAGCGTGGCCACGGCTAAGGACATGACCGGGTCAAGGGGGCCGAGGCAGGCCTTGGGCATTTGGAGACCTGCTGGGCTGCCTACTGACCACACTGTCCCAGCCCCTGGGCAGCTCATCTCCAAGTCTGCCTCACTGAGAACCTTGCCTGTGGGCCCTCAGGGCTCTGTTGTTTGCAAGGGTCCTCTCCTGCCTTCCCGCGTGTCTTTATCCATTCTCGGGAAACCGTGAGGCCCCCCGACGGCAGGCACAGCAGTCCATCTGCCTACAGAGCTGGCGTGTCGCAGGGTGTGTGATTCAGCACCCCTAGTGGCTGAGGGCGCCGTGGCAGCCAGGCTGGGCAAGCACCCGGGCCGCACACGGAGACACACGAGAAGCCTTCACGCGTGTGCGTTCCCAGGTCGCACACGCACGCATGTTGGGATCGATCGTGCTCCAAACCGAGCACGAACGCTGTTCCCACAGGGGCATCGTCCATTAACGGATTCTGGACAAGGCCACGAATGCAGGCCTCCCGGGATGTTGTTTTTACCCCAGAGGGAGAAGTCTTTGAAAGGTCAGAAACAGCACTGTGCACGGTCAGGGCCAGAAGGGGATGGAAGCTGGCCTGGCCACCTCCGAGTTAAATCGTCTTTCTCGGCAAAACTGTTTCAGGGCATCGGGCCCGCCTCTCTGGGGGCCCAGGGACTCATCAGTCCGCCCCAGGGGCCCCTCTTCCTGCTAATGAGATGCAGCAGGGTGCGTGGGCCGCAAGCTCTCCCTGCACCACACGGCCCGTTCATCCTGTGTCCTTAGGATAAAGGCCCTGATGAAATATGTACTGAATTTTAAGTGCTGCATGTCTCTTATAAAGTAGTACACTTTTCATTATGTTTTCCACTTGTGTTTTTGTGTTTCTAGAGACCGGCCATTTTTAACCATCATGGGAGGTTGTTGCTTGGAGAATCCCCCTCCCTCCAGACGTCTTTACAACCTTCTTGTCTTAATCAGGTTCTGAAGAAGTGTGAACGAAATCCACCTAGTGGGGGAAAAATGAACTTTTGAGACAAGGGGATACATTATCCTGGGTGGGGGGTGCGGTTAGAGGCCATGATCTCTGTGCTTCCCTGTCCCTTCCTGGGCAAGTTTAATTTGGTTCTGTCTCAGGTTGAAGCGTCACACGTGCTCAGGAACTACCACATGCTTCTCTGTCCACCGTCCCCGTGGCAGGGCCAGCCCTACTCCTTTCGGTGGCCCCCGAAGCTGCACTTCCTGGGACCCCCTTCCCCCAGTGGTCCTGGTGACAGCCCGCCAGGGAGGGCCGTTCCCGCAGGGCGGGGAGGAGCTGCCCGTGTTTCCTCACCGTGGCAGCAGGTGCGCGCACAGCTGGTGGAGGGCAGCGGCAGACGAGGTCCCGAGAGGTTCCTGGGGGTGCTCTGCGAGGCGCCAGCTGGATCTGGTGACGGCTGGGCCTGGGGACTTGGGGACAACGGTTCTCAGGTGAGCTCTGGTGGGTGCTTCCCCGACATATACTCCTCTGCCCTGCCCCCCCCCCCATGGCCACGTGAGCCTGTCTGCACCTGGAGAACATCACGTGATGTGACTCGACTTTCCTGATCAGACCTCGGCTGTGAGCGCTCATACAGGCCTCGAGAAGCATGGTTTACACGAGCCAGGACACTTCCCTGGTGGCCCAGTGACCAGAGGGAGAGGCAGGGGGCCCGGGGTCAGCCTGGACAGGGAGGCCAGGCAGTCTCCCTGAGGAGCATCTTCTGGCCCCCATGGCCTTCTGACTTGAGGCAGAATCAGGGTCACGGGTCGGCCCACCCTCCTCCCCCCTCCGACAGCCCAGGTGTCCCCTGAGTTTTGCAGGGGAACGAGACACAGCCGATCAGTAGTGGACACAGCCAGGGCTCATTTGGGTGGCCGGGAGTCACTTTTCCCTCAAGTCTGATCCAGGGAAGCATTAGTAATCTGCTACAGAGGTTTAAAACAGCAGGCGGTTTTGTTTTCTTACGTTTATAGCAGTGTTAAAAAAAAAAATCACACTTTTCCCCAAGATAGAGAAAATGCAAATGGGCTCCGCCCTCCATGGGCACCCCAGCTGCCGTCTGCCCACCCCGTGCCCCTCGCCCGCCTGCAGGGACGGCCTTATTACCGTGACACTTGCACAACTTTGTTATCCGCCTGGGCTGCTTGCCGTGTAGGTCATGGTTGGTTGTGGCTTTCTTTTTGGTAACTATGAACACTTGAAAATGATGTCAAAACAAAAGGCTGTTTCTTGTTTCCTCTTCAGGATTGAAGCTAGTGCTGTGGGATGGTTTAATTGCTGCACAGAGACACCGGGGCGTTCGGCGTGGTCTGGGTGTCCTGTGACTTTTCCTAAACTGAGGCACGGAGAAGTTGTGACTTGCTGGCTGTTGGTCCCGAGTTCAGCGGAGCTGAGGCAGAGGGTGATGCTCCGCCTCTGAGCCCTGAGTGGGAGCCATTGCTGCTATATCGGCCAAGCCGCACGGCCATTCCCACCTGTGTCCCCTCTCTCCCTCTGTCCCTCCTTCTCTACCTCTCCCTCCCTCCCCTCTTTCCTCCTCAGGTCTCCTGGATGGCAGGGGCGCCCCGGAGGCAGACGGCAGGGGTGCCTATGGCACCACACTCTCACCTGTGCATGTAAGGTGCACCTGACTTCCAGGTCAGGACATCGCTTTGAGCTCCTGGTTCTGCCTGACCGATGGGTGGGTTAGTCATATGGAGAAGGCGTCTTCGTTTTTTGAAGAGCGTGCTGTTTCCCACGAGTCTTGGGCAACCCAGAGCATTGTGCAAACCGTCCCCTCCCGAATCACATCCCCACACATCGCAGGTGTAGTCCTGGCCGTGGCCGGCACGACCCCACAGTGCTTTTGCTTTGGGACCGGGCTTGGGCAGGGCCATGGGCATCTGTCCCCCGGTAGCCCTTTTCCAGGGCCTCCACGGACCCAGTTCTACTTTGAGTCCTGCCCCTCCCCCACCTGACACGTGAGTATCCTCAAGTCAGAAGCCTCTCAGCCCCCTCCTCTCATCCCTAGAAAGCAATGCATGTACTTCCTTCAGGGAGACTTTGATCTCCTTGCTCCACGCCCTCCCATGCATTGATCTTGGCCCAGCAGCATCCGTGATTGTCCCCAGGGAACCCAAGCTTAGACAGAGCCATGAACACGGCAGCAGGGAGAGCAGGAGCCGGGGGTGGGGGTGGGGGGGAGGGAAGGACAGCCGTGTCGCAGGCTCTGTTCTGCCCCCTTGGCTTGAATTCATGCCTGTTTCCAGAAACACGGTGGAGCACTATGTACCATGGAGGTCGGCAAGCCCCAGAGCCAAGAGTCTCCAAAGTATGAGATGGCTCGGGCTCCTGAGAAGCTGGCTTCTGACTCACCCAGGGGCAGTGGGCAGACGGGCTGGCTGGGCGGCGCTGGGCCATGCTTCGCTCAGGGACCAGGCTGTCGTGGCCCTGCCTCCCGCAACACACACCGGTTCCAAGGTTGCCATGGTAATCTTCTTTCCGGCCAGCCAGGAGAGGGAAAGGAGTGTGGTGGAGAGTCACCGAGGGGTTTGGGAACAGAGACCTTCCACTCAGGGTGCCATGCCCAGAGCACTGAGCCGCACAGGGATAGTGAGGAGTATTCTGTCATCGCAGGGGGCCTCGGGGCCATCAGGGGGCCCTTCCGGGCACGTGGACAGGACAGAGCCCCCAGCGCTGAGGAGACTTTCCTGAGGGCAGACGGTGACTGAAGTGTTAACACCCTCGATCAGCAAGTAGAAGTAGAAGTGAGATCTGAACGTGACTCTACTCTTCCGGCAACTTGGAAGACCAGTGCCCCGGGGGACACTCAGCTGCTCTCTGTGGCTTGGCCTGGCCCTTGTGTCACAGGCGGAGCAGAGGAAGCAGCATCGGCAACCCCAGCGGTTGGGGCTGGGGGACGGTCAGGGCAACCTGCCAACCCCTTTCATTTATTTTCCTCCGGAGCCCCCAGGTCAAGGAGAGACAGGCAGGGTCATGCCCTGCAGCCCCCTTTCTTGGGTAAGTGAACGTGGTGGGACCGCACAGCACCCAGGGCGTCCTGTGCCGATGCAGGCAGAGGGCCTGGCAGCGAGGGATCCAGGGATGCAGGAAGGAGGGAGGAGGGTCAGCTTTGAGCCAGACTGGGGGAGCCCGGGCCCATCTTGCCTCCTCGTCTCTGAAGCCTTGGGCAGGTGATTTTCCAAGCCACGTTTTCTTATCTGTCTTATGGAGATCATGACGGGAGCCGTCCCTGAGATATTTGAGGAGCAAGCCAGATTACGCGCAGGAGGGAGCTGGAAATGGTGGCATTCCTTATGCAATTATTCTCCACTGCAGCATCAGGAGCGTGTAAGGAGGCCCTAAGGATGAGCATAGGATGGGAGGAGGGTGGGAAGGGGTGGGGAGCAGGTGGGGAGCAGGTGGCAAGAGATGGCAGCTGTGCCTCCCCCCACCCAAAGCACACATACAACTGGGCGTGAGGCTCTGCCCCTCAAGTGCAGTGTCAGCATCTTGTGTTCTTTACTCTGGCTAATCACCGGCTCTGTCCACAAGGTAACAGCGATCGGATCGGCGGGAATGCCCTCTAATGGTATAACAGACCCTATTTGTGGCCGGCATGGTAATGCTGAAAAGCACCAGGAGTTTGTGCCTTAGTCTTCCGGAAAAGACATTCAGGGTGCCCTGAGACACAGTTTCTTCTCAGGTAGCACTTGACTTGCCGTCAGGGTCAGACCAATTAGAAGATGTACCACCTGCACTTGGGTTTGTTCAGAAACAGCGGCTTGTCTACCCCGGAGCGGTTATAATTTGAACCCTGCGTGGGTGTTTCTGTTTTACTGTCTAAGTAACCCATCCACCCGTGGCCACAAGGAAGCAGAAAGAGACAATAATTTCAAAGTGTCTGCACATCGAGAAGGGGCGCTGGGAAAATGTTGGAAACTCCCTACACCTGCTCCTTCTCTCTGGACCCCGGAATCCGGGCTGGAAGGAGATCTCCCTCCAGCAGGCAATGGAAGAGGCATTTTAAAAATACTAATTTTTTTATAAGTGAGTCTTAGTTATTTTGGTATGGTTTTAGATTTACAGAGTAATTGAGCAGATAGGACACAGAGTTCCATGGACCCACCCCACTCCCGCGCAGTTTCCCCTGTTGTTAATATCGTGCACATTTGTTACGATTGATAACCATACCAACACCCTATTATTCACCGGAGTCTGTAGTTTATATTAAGATTCACTCTACCGGCTGCGCAGGCTCTGTGTTCGACGAATGTACAAAGTCGTGTATCCACCACAGAACAGCTTTATCCCCCAAATTCCCCTGTGTCAACGAGTCCTGTCTGAGAGCTGCGCACACGGCGAGGGGCCAGCCGTGTGACTCACGCTGACCGAGCGGGGACGGGCTCCCAGAGAGAGCCAGTCACCTGCCTCCAGGGAAAGGAAGGGGCCGGCATTCCTGCGTCTCAGTGACCTGGACTGGATGCTTCCTCTCCAGAGTTAACTCTGACGTGTGTCCCTTCTTCCCCCACCTCTGTACAGCGTTCTCCGTGAAGCGTCCCTGTGGGCAGCCTGGGCTGTGTGTATGGCAGGAATGAACCTACCCCACCATCAGGTCTTCTGAACTGGCTCCTGACCGCTTCCGGTCATCCCTCCGTGGGCAGGATTCTGGGATGCCACCCACACTTTGTGCCCTGGACCCTCAGAATCTCCTCGTTCTGTCCTCTGCCTCCCCTCCAAGTCCTCAGGCTCAGGGGCTGCTTTTCCTCCGAAACCACCCGTTGCTGAAGCAGACCTAATGTCCACAGAGCTTCCACAGGTGCAGAAAAGTGCACTGGGGGAAGCAGAGCATGCTGGGAGAATGCCCCAAGGGTCCAGCAGCCAGCGCGTGCTCTCCCACAGTCTCCGCAGCCCAGGCATGCTGTTCCAGAAACTTCCTAACCTCCTGGGCAGCGGGGACAAGTGGAACCGAGCGCTAATGGGTGACCAGAAGCGCACAAGACCTGTCAGCCTCCCTGTTTGAATGTCCTCCTGCCCCGTGGGTGTCATGTGGGCTCTCGTGAGCCCATGGCTGTGCCTTGCTCTCTTTGCCCTTGAGGACACGGGCTCGTGGTCATTGTGACCATCGTCTTTCTAGAAACAGGCTGAGGCTGGTGAGCTAACTCTGGAGCAGCCAACACTGTGAATCGATCCCTGGGCTGCCCGCCTACCTCAGAACTTTCTATTCCTTTCCATGTGGGTGCAGCAGTTTCCAAGGGACCATTGTTGCAGTGGACTGAGATTTATTTCTAATAATTGTCCTCATTTTATTCAACACAGACTCCTGGCTCCTTTCTCATCAGACACATGTGTCTGTGCATGGTGCCCCACAGGTACCCCATGCAAATACAGATACACTATCTTTGGACTTGCCTTCCCTCTTCCCTCACTGTGCTTGAGGTGGTGGTGTTTGACATCGCCGGGCCAAGGGCCACCCCCGTGCCCCCCGCCACCGCATGTGGTTGGCTCTCCGGAGAGCAGTGGAGGCAGGAAACCATTGAGTGCTGGGTTCTTAGTGGGAAGCATCGCCATTACCATCAACTTGGAACAGCTTGAGGAGTGATCTGATGTCCGTTCACAATCCATGTTTGTGTGTGCAGAGGGGCTGAAGTAGCTGGAGAAGGAAGCGCGTCATATTGAAGATGGCAGAGATGTGAGAATAAGGCTTTAAGGCAATAACCCTGTAAGCCACGGTTCACCAGATGGCAAGGACTGATATTCAATTCACTACCCTTGAGGTATGGATTCATATCTGATGTCTACTGGACAGATGGCCCCAACCAGCAGGGAACCAGATGAGAAGTCAGAGTGTGCATACAGAGGAGAATGCACTCTCTCTCTCTCTCTCTCTCTCTCTCACACACACACACACACACACACGCTATAACATGGGTGAATCTTGTTAATATTACACCCAGTGAAAGACGACATACTATATGATCTCCTTGATGTGAGACGTCCAGTAAAAGCATATCTGTAGAGCCACAAGTAGGTCACTGGTTGCCTGGGGCTGGGGGCCGGCACGGGGATTAGCTATAAATGTGCATGAGGGCTCTTGCTGGGGTGATGGAGACGTTCTAAAACTGGATCGTGATGATGTTTGCACAACGTGGCAAAATTTGCTAAAAATTATTGAAGTGCATGCTTAAAATGCTTGAATTTTATGGTGTGTTGTTTATGCCTCAATAAAGTTGTTTTTTAAAAAAAGTCAGCGCATGCGTCTAATTCCACAGCCTGAACAGGGTGAGACTGCCCGCCTCTAACACATGGGAGAAAATACTCTGGGATTTAGGGGACGTGTGGACAAAGCTGTCTGTTGCCTGGTAGGCAGTCTGCATCAGATATGTCTGCTTGCGTCACACCTGCCCGGCCTCCTAAAGGAGGCACTTTCTAGCAAAAGGGAGCCAGAGAAAAGTGGATCTACAGGAAATCCACCCGAACGGTTACTGGGACAGAGCCATGCTGAGAGGGCAAGGGGGGTGAAGGGAGGGGAGGAAAGAGGAGGAGGAGAGAAGGAGGGGAGGGGAAGAGAGGGAAGGAGTGCTTCCTAAGGGAGTCGGGCGAAGAGTTTTTGCCTTTTTTGGGGGAATCACACACATCCTCCCAGCAACAAAGAAGTTCTGATTAAAGATCGAGCAAAGCACAAGAAATGTAAGGACGCCTTAAAAAGGCGTTTCCTTTGGGATGTGTTGGCAGAGCTGTCAGGGCTGCTGATGCGCAGGGAGCCGGACGCAGCCAGGATGCTGTGAAGGAAATGGGCAGGTGGGAAGAACCAGCCGGGAGTGAGCTTCTGAGGGCAGGGCTAGCGGTGGACCAGTGGCTGTGTCACTGCTTGGATTTAAGGCCAGGGAGTGTGTTCAAGCTACGCCCCTCCCTTGGAAACGCCGCTGTAGCTCTGACCACACACACACGTGTGTGTTTTAGCCACTCGCCAGCAGGAATTTCCAACTGAATCCGGATAGCCCTATAGCGGCTAGCGCCTTTCTCCCATCCTGCGCTGGGACAAAGGGGTGGCCCTTGTGACTGAGCAGGGCCTCCTGGTCAGATCTGCATGGGTTTATTAGTATTTATTTATTATTTGCATTATATTTATTATTATTATTATTATGTTTTATTTATTTTGAGAGAGAGAGAGTGCAAGCAGGGCAAGGGCAGAGAGAGGGGGACAGATGATCCAAGCGGGCTCTGCGCTCTCCGCGCAGAGCCCGACGCGGGGCTCAAACTCACAAACAGTGAGATCGTGACCTGAGCCGAAGTTGGGCACTCAACTGACTGAGCCCCCCGGGCGCCCCAAGTCTGCATGAATTTAGATGCTGCAGGCAGCCTCTCTGCCTCTGTCTTCCCGAAAATGGGCTAATTCCCGCAACTGCCGGATGGAGCCGTGGGGACGCGGAGGCTCTCTGGCAGAGTGTCGGGCCCACAGACACATCCGCCCTGGACCGTTGGCCTCGCCGGGAGCCCCCACGCGGTGGACGCTGCGCTTGCCCAGACAGCAGCTCCTTCCCTGCTTCCGGATTTGGGGAGCTTTGCCCTGTCTTGACACTTGTACAAAGGGACGTGTTCTGCTTTTCCTCTTGAAAATTACCATTCCAGTGTGTTTGTTGACATCAGGGATGAGAATAAACATAAGGTAGAAACTGACATTATGTGCAAGCCAATCGAGACCTCTTCTCTCCTTTCATGTCACTTTCTTTTAGTTCTCTGTCCTCTGTCGGCGTAGTGAGCTCCGTCCACGTGGGTTTGGGCCTCACTCCGGCATCTGGAGCAGAAAGTGTGTTTCCAGTGACTTTGCAGGAAGCTGGGTGAGGGGCCGCACCCCAGCAAGAGATCTTCTTGGGCTATTGGCAACACCCTAGCGTGTGGGAAGAAAATCCTTCTTGAAGGTGCAATTATTTAAGCACAAGGGTACAAATGCAGGGGTATTACTACCTGCTGCTTCGCGGGCGTCAATGCGATCGATCGGTCGCTAACTGCTATCTCGTACCTGCTGAGCCAGCTCTGAAGAGAGGATCGCTGACCGACCGCTGGCTACAACAATAGCATTTCACATGAAAGGCCTGTGAAGTTGTTTTTTTTTTTTTTTTTTTTCCAACTAAATAACCATTTGAAGCTATATATGAGGCTTTAAATAGACACTTGGAAACTTTATCCTCTGGGGTAGCCAATTTCACAATGGTGGGTTCTTTTTTTTTTGTTTGTTTACCAATTGATCAGATTCTTTTTTTTTCAAGACGATACTCACTTTCAAATGATACTCTCTTGACACACAGTGGTTTCAACCACATAATTCAGCTGCATTTATGTTGTAGCTGCTAGGAAAAGCCCAACACGCACACAAGGACTCTCCCAGGTAGTAAGATGCGAGGGAGGGTCTGTTTGAAGCCACCACTCTTTGCACTGAGAATTCTCGATGCCCATCGCACGTGCCAAGGACCCCGGTGTTCAGCTCGCACTAAGAGTGAGCACCTGGGATGCCCGGACCCGTTTGTGTTCCAGGGACCTGATCCCCTCCTTTATAGGGTGAAGAGGTTCAGAACATGCCTCCCCAAAATATGACACTGGCGTATTTTAAGCTGAAGGCAATTGAAAAACAGCAGACACAGAATGAGCTCTCTGCCCACCCTGACCTGAGAGCAGAGCGTGTGCCTTGTGAGGGTGCCCCCCCCCCCCCGTTACCAGGAGCCTCGTCACCCCCCCCACCCAGGTGGGGTCCTCGCAATCCCACCTCCAGCTACCCTCACCTGCCAGCACTCTCCCCCACAAACCTCCTCCCAATTTGCTACTCACCCCCAAAGCCCTAGAGCCTAAAGCCCTTTTCCTTTGTGTTGTCACTTCTCTGCAAGTTCTTCTGTTAAGGCGCCAGACAAGCCCAGTTCGAAGCCCCCTTTGTCACGCATCCCTGGGTTCTGTAAGGTGGGTGCGGGATGTACACGTTAATACAGCACTGTTTGGTTTCCCTGGTAAATCTTTTATTAGTCTAGCTTGTAGGCCTTGGCCAGTGAATCTAGAAAGGGAGAGGGAAAAAGGTTTTCTCCTCCCTTACAAGGGCCCATCGGCCAACTTGACCTGTGGGTTAGGAACAAGGTTATACAAAGAATTCACTTAGAGAAATCAGACAGAGAGAGACAAATACTGTGCGATCTTATAGGTAAAATCTAAGAAAGCCAAACTCAGAGAAGCAGAGAGTAGACCGGTGGTTCCCAGGGACTCGGGGGCGGGGGGTGGAAGATGTTGGTCAAAGGCTGCGAACTTCCAGTTATAAGATTAACATGTTCTGGGCGTCTACTGTGCAGCGTGGGGACTGTGGTTAATATGGTATTACACACTTGAAAGTGGCTAAGAGAGATCTTAAATGTTCCCACCACAAGAAAGAAATGGTGCGGCGCCTGGGGGACTCAGTCGGTTAAACATCTGACTCTTGACTTCGGCTCAGGTCGTGATCTCACAGTTTGTGGGTTCAAGCCCCACGTCGGGCTCCATGCTGACAGTGCAGAGCCTGTTTGGGATCCTCTCTCTCCCTCTCTCTCTGCCCCTCCCTCTGCTTGTGCACTCTCTCTCTCAAAATAAATAGATACACATTAAAAAAAAGAATGGTAATTACATGACACGATGGAGGTGTTACCTAACACTATAGTGGGGATCAGATTATAATAGATGAGTGTACCAAGTGCACGTACCTCAAATACACAGTGTTACATGTCGCTTACATCTCAGTACAGCTGGGGAAAAAGAACCCACTTCCTCATGAGAAGATGTGACCGTCCTGTTGAGTTTGCTCACCACACCCTGACCGATGTTGCTGATGTCTGTGTTCCCGCCATCAGGTGGTGTTTTCAGGGGTCTGGTGTGTGGCTGGTTCCATGTGTCATAGACCTGGAGAGGTGTGTGTGTAGGTACATGCGTGTGTGTATGAGTTCGTGTGTGCCTGTCTGTGTGCATGTATGTGTGCGTCGGTAAGTACAAAGCCATTTGGGGAAAAGTTCTTTGCAAATATAACACATGATTGACTCGTTAGCACTTAGGGGTTTTAAAGTATTTTTTTTTTTTGTCTTTATTTATTTTTGAGAGAGAAAGACAGCGTGTGAGCAGGGGAGGAGCAGAGAGAGAGGGAGACCCGGAATCCGAAGCAGGCTCCAGGCTCTGAGCTGTCAGCACAGAGCCCGACGCGGGGCTCAAACTCACGAACAGTGAGATCATGACCTGAGCCGAGGTCGGCCACCCAGGCGCCCCAACACTTAAGGGTTTTAAAATCAAGCTTTCTTTCTGAAGTTTTTTATAACAAGGAGGCAGGGCTGATGCCTGTGTTTCCCCATTCCCTAGCATTTCCCCAGCCCTTGGTGTGAGGACAGGCCTGGGCCGAGGGAGGCGGACACGCTGAGAGCCGCATCCTGCTGTGTCCGTGTGTTGACCTGGTGGAGTGGAGGGAGGTCGGGGTGACGTCCTAATTACTGAAGCAAGGACAAGCGAGTGATGAAGGGGATGTGCCCAGGATGCCACCGGAGACCAGAGACAGTTACAGCGTGGCTCAGTCCTTCCAGCGAAGCGGCCTGGAGGGTCTCCGCTCACAAATGTGCTGACGCACGTGTGCAACCTTCTTCCAGGAAGCTGCCAGAGAATGTGCCCTGAGCGTGGAGAGCTTTATCAGGGTACGGAGGAGGGCACCTTAGCCGGTCAGCCGTGTTCCGTCTTGAGAGGCTGTGTGCACGGGGCGGTCACGCTGGGACCTATAGTTGGCCTTGGGGCGTGGGGGCTGGGGGAGCGCGTGGCCGTGCGCGTCTCTGGGGTGTGTGTCTGTGTGTGGGCTGGCTCACGTGGGGGCAAAGTCACGGGTCCCTTCTCCTTCAGACTTCTGTCGTTCTGAAACGTGCGTCTGTCCCCGGACAAGTGATGGGCGGATCACAGCATTCCCAGCCCACGGGAGCAGCGCGGGCACTGGGCTGATTCCAACGCCCTCTTCTCGTCAGCGGTGAGACTTACAGCAAGAACCCTGAGTCCGGCACGGTTCATTAGCTGCTGCAATTCTGGAGCTTTTTTCTTTTTAACGCTTTCGAGGTTTAACTCCTTTGAACTTTGGATTCTTGTTATATAGAAACAAAGAAATGTATAGATGCTTTGCTGTCAGGATCCGGGAAGGGACTTGGGGAGGAGACACCGGGTAGGTTCTTTCCCAGAGCAAGGGCGTGGGTTGTCCCACCATCATACACTGGAGATCTGCCTCCAGGGGTAACATGGAGGGACCAACAGGATCACGATCGTCACCCGCAATCCAAGCAGCAGACCATCTTTGGGAAAGACGCAGCGGGAAAGCCAGCGGAAGGCGCTGGGAAGCCGCATGGGCCCAGGAGGGCTCCCTGGGTCTGGGCCGGTCCTTACTCTCCGCCAGCCCCTGTGGAAAGGCCGTCCAGGGAGGCTTCCCCAGCGAGGAGTGAATCTGGTCTGTACCTGGTGGCTCTCCTGGAAAGCTGGGGCCCAGGAGGTCCAGTCCTGCTGCTCCTGGGGCCGCTGAGGGGATCCTTCTCTTTGCCGGGGGCAGGTGCAGTGGGCTGGGGCCCCGGGTGGTCTGTGCCTGATCGCTCAGAGCAAGCGCTTCAGACCTCCCACACCTAGCGCCTCTGCCTGCGGGCGCAGCTCGCCTGTTGGGGACGGCTCCGTGCGAAACAGAAGTGGTCGTGGCCTCGTGGAAAGTGACCAGGGCATTCTTCTATCCAAGCCGTCGCAGAGCTGGCCACAGGCCCCCCCAGGAGAATGGCCACAGGCGTCTGCCGGGGAGTGCTGGCCAGGCCCCAGGAGGGTGCAGTGTATGTTTCCTTTTTTACGTTGATCTGCCAAGTTGATCCAACTTCCTGACCAACTCGTCTTTCAGAATAATGAAAATATGTGAAGTGAAGTCTCTTCCACAGCACAGCAGTTGTAACCATTGCTCTTTAAGATAGTGGGGGTGATGTATTCCCAGGGAGGAGCTCAGAGAAAGGAGGTAAATTGGAACAAGAGGGCCGGGCCCTGCTTCGTGGGCAGTTTGCAAGCAGCTTACAATGTGCGTCCCTGGCAGAAGAGGTGAGGTGGGTGGTCGTGGTGCACCTGTCTGGCTTCCCTTGAACCCGGCACACCCTCCCGGAGAGCGAGGTGGGCCCCCCGGGAGCACAGCTGGCGTCCGTCGGGCTCCGGCGGCCGGTCCCTGCCCGGTCGTCCCAAGCACCTTCCCCGCCGCGCTCCGCAGCCGTGCTGTGAGAAGCCTTCCTCTCAGCCCAGAATGGCTGCGGTGCCTGCCAAGTGGCCACTCGAAGGGCGGCTGTTGCCTAGTCCCCGGTGCTGGCCTTTCCTCACCCCTGTCCGATGCTCTCGACCTGACCCTTCTCAGCCTCCAGCATGCGGAGGCCTGTCCGGATCCCTGGCCTGAGGCACACCGGGGGGACGCGTCCACGTTTCCGGTTATGTGGTCCCTGCGGCCCGTCAGACAGGACCCGCTGACAGACTCAGGGAGAGCAGATGTTCCGTGTGGGTGGTGTCTTGGGGTGACCGTGTCGGGGTAACCGGCCTCCAGCGGATTCAGGCCGTGGCAGGTGCCCTCGGCCCCACACTCAGCCTGCACCCCCTGGGCGCTGCCCTCAGGAAGGCGCTCCTTGGCGCTCTCTTCCTGCCTCTGCGGTGATCCCCAAAGACACCGACACAGAGCCTGCGCCTGTCTTGGGTCTATCGACAAGGGATTCGAATGACCTACTTTAGAGCCCAAGCTGGACACTGACCCGGAGTGAGATGTGAGCTCCCCACTCGTGCTCCTGTGGGACTGGACAGAGTGGCCCCTGTGGGAATGTTTAATTGCCTTTCGTGATTGGGCCAATATCTGCTGAGCGCGTCCCGTCAGCCAGGGCGTTTGCAGACGTGGGGGGCACAGCAGTGGGGCAGCGTCAATGCTGGTGGGGCTGGCGTGGCGGGGTTGACGTGGCGTGGCTGGCGTGGTGGGGCTGACGTGGCAGGGTTGACGTGGTGGGGCTGTCATGCCAGGCCCTGGGTGGCTGCAGGGTCAGGGTCATGGCCGCTCAGGCCAGGGGTGCAGAGCACCGGCGTTTCATGGCCCCATTTGAAAACAATCCCCAAGTCGTGCTTCTGCATTCAAGTCATTTCATTTGTGCTCTAAATCTGATTGTATTCAAATCGACATCCTGAGGGCTGTGTCCCTCTCCTGGAAGGAGAAATGGAGTGATTAAGAAACAAGATGGACATTTTTACCTTAAAAACGCCTCCACAAATGCTTCCTGGCGACTCCACGCACAGGACTGCAGCTCGTAGGCTTGTGTGGGGGACATGCTCCTCTGTAAAAACAAAGTGAATTACAGCTAGCACTCCAATTTACCAAAACAGATAGACCGCTAAGTTGAACTGCAGTGGATTGTTCACAAATGAATACTACATTGGAGAGAACTCATCCGTCTCCACCTTCCCTGAGACTCACTGATAAGCCATAAATCCATTAGGAGAGCCTTTCCTCTGCCATTTACAGCCGAGGATCCGCGGCGTTCGGGGATGGTGTTCCCGGAGACGTGATTCATGTGGGGTGTATCATCAGGAGACAGCCGTCTTCAAGTCCCATTTTAATTTCCTTATGATCTGGGTAATATTTATCATACAAACAAACGGAAACCTGTGCGTATTTATGGCAAGTCTCAGAGCTTTTCATGGGAGCGGCTGCATAAATCCGTGCGCTCGGAAAGGTTGGAGACAAGCAAAGTCCGGCTGGGCAGGGATCTTAGACATCACTTTCAATTAAAATGGAGTCGAGCAGAGCCGGATTACAATCATTCCTCATGTTTACATCGACTCCCGAGGCAGGGAGGGGAGCTAAGCTCCCCGTTCTCTGTCTTGTCAGGCTCTTGGCTGAAAGGGCAGACGCGTCCTTTTGGGGAATTTAAGGGAAGCGTGGCCTTCCCGAAGCCCTTTGTTTCCAGAGGGTGTGGACCGCAGGAGGTGGCCACCCCGGAAGGCTCGAGCAGGTTCTCTCCTGGGGGATTAGGGCCCAGCTCCACCACGGGCAGCCACGTGGATGCTCTTGGACAAAGCAAGTGAGAGACGGCAGTGGAAGGAGTCCGGGTGGAAACTTCCCTCTGAAACACATGGGTCACCCGTCTGGAGCAGGGTGAGCACGAGGCCTGTGCTGCTCCCCCCCCCCCCCCACCCCAGAGGTCACCCCAGGTTCTCAGAAAGGCAGGGCTGGGAATGATGCCCTTCTGGGTCACCCCAGACAGAGCAGGTGGCCTGCCTGGTCCCACAGAAGCTTCATCTCAGGGCTGGGAGTGGAGCCTCCTTGCCTCCTAATCCTGCAACCTTGTCACATTCTCAGTGCGTTTCTCTAGAGATGTCTGATTGTTGAGATGATCCACGCGGGAACTGTATGCGTGGGGGAAACAATGCACTGCCTACGGTATGCCCACCACCTGCATTGAGCATCTCTGGGGACCAGCGTGTCCCCTCGGGCAGCTCCCACCTCTCCACAGGGATTTAAGGAGAAACAGCTCAGTGCCCCCAGTTTCGCACCCCAGGGATACACCCCAGGCCCCACTTCCTGGGCTTGAGCCCGGTCCTGAGGACTGTGCTCAAGGAGCCCAGTGGAAAGTCTACTGACGGAGAAAGTCGGAAGCCTTTCCAAGCACAAGCCAGTGGAGCCGAGGTAAAAGCATAATAAATTACTCAACTCTGAAAGTGTTGCAATTAGGCTGGGGAGATTCACTTCATGTCGGAAAATTGAACAAAAAAATATCAAATTTTGAGTATAGAAAAGGGGGGAAAGAAAAAACCCCGTCATTGAATAAACAAAACAAAGTGGCACTCTTAATAGCATGCCTAGTTCAAAACCCAGTTAGCTCTCCCCCACCGCCGGGTGGGGGGCGGGCAGTGGTGCTCACGCCACAGCCTTATTTAAACCGCGGCATTCATCTGGAGGAAACAAGCCACTGCATTCAGAGGTCATTAATTTAGTAATTAGGAATAGAAATCACCAGCTCTCAGCGATCAAGGGTGTCTGTGCCTTAAGAGAAAATGTTGTGTTCTTATAGAAATGTGTCCAGGAAAATTGGGAAGATACAAGAGCAATTTCCTTTATAGTTATAACTGGAAAATATCTCTAAACTCTTGCAATCACATATACCCTGCGTGTAACGCTCTTTCGGCATGACTGGCTTATCTTGACTTTCTCTGATAGGAGAAAGAGAAAAACTGATAGGAAAGAGAAAAACTGGCTACAAGGGAATTTGTGTTGATTTGTCTTTTTGAAACTACCGACTGTCATCTTTACTGCACTGAACCTAATGTGTCCCTGTGGGGAAGAAGAGACACTCGTAAGGAAAGGGTGGGCGAGGGTGATGGCCGGAAAGAGAGCGCCATCCATTTAGGGTGGAAGAGGCTGTCAGCGTGCCCATTAGCTTGCCTGTCTCACCCCACTTAGTACCTGCGAGAACACATTTGTCTGGGGCAGCCTCTGGCTCAGAGCGCGGGCTCCTGGGGAAAACCCGGTGAGTAAGCCATTTTCGGGCTCTCGTGGCCTCGAAACATCCATCAGGGGAGACCGGGAGACAGGTCTTTACTTTCAGGTGATGGTGAGTCTCCAACATGCATAGAACAGCACTGAAAATGCAATCAGGGCAGAGGAAAGTGTGAGGAGGCTGGCATCAGCCTCCACCTGTTCTGCCCACCTGGACGAAAGACAGATTGGCTTCCCCGTCAAGCAGGTGCAACGTGCACAACGTTCTGGGGAGGAGGGATAGGTCGGCGCGGCCCCTCGGCACGCTGGTTGGGCTCCTCGGATATCACCTCGTTATCTGGCAGTAGGCTTTTAATGAAATAAAGTATACGTTGCTTCTCAAGTTGGAGGAAAATATCGAGCCCCCATTGCCGTCTGCAAGGCATCACGTGATTAGCATGATAAAACACAGTACTGCCTTACGTCTGTCAGCACGCATATTCCTGGGGAAGTAACTACACGGTACCCAAGGATGTGGCTTAGTGCCTAATACAACTGCTTTCTAGGTCACGATGAAGACTGTGGCATCGGTTTACTGCTCTCCCCCTTCGTGATGGCAAACAGCACTAAAAACGAAGTTTGAAAAGTGTTTTAAAAAACATGAATTTTTAAAGAGAGAATAGTACTTTTTAGATTAAAATACCCTTGGCCTCTGTTTCGCTATACAGCACGAGACCTGGTAGCTGTCCTTAAAACCATTTGGAGAAAAATCGAAATTATCTTCCCACGATGTTTTGTTCCGTTCCGTTTTTGGTGTTTAGGCCATCTAACCACCCTCAATTTTGCATGCTTCTGGGACAGAAAGAAAATCAAAGTTGTGCCCAATTATCTGATGCCACCATTTTTAGCCTCAAGTGATATTTATTAAAACATCCTCGGTAGGCAAAATTTGGGCACCCACTCTGCTTTTGCTTCTGCCTAGCTCTGTGGATATTGACAAATTATACCTCTTTCCCTGCGTCAGTTTGCCAACGTATCAAGTTGGGATGATACGGCATCACCTTGTGAAATGGCCGTGGGAATTGAGTGAATACGCTTGAAACACTTAGCACAGAAATGACACTTCAGAGAAGCACCAGGAATAATTGCCATCGTTATGTCCTTTTTCAGCATGTCCTTATTGAGCATCTGGTGTGCTGGGCGCGGTTCTAGGTGTTAGGGTTGCTGTATCCAAGGAGACAGCATGGTAGCTACCCTAATAGACCTTATGTTCCTTGTAAAGATAGGGAAGAAAACAGGAAACATACACAAGATGTTTCTGAATGGGAGCAAAACTCTAAGGAGAAGGGAAGAGATGGTAACAAAGCATAGTGATGGACACTGGGTACCCACGGATGGATGGCCGAAGAAACCTCATAAAGAGGGGACTTTAAGCCAAGACACGAATGATGAGACGGGACAATGTGACTGAAGGGCATTTCGAACAGAAACTCGCAGACCCAGAGGAGCTGGGGTGGGAATGAGTTTGACTTCTTTTAGCAAAGGAGAGAAGGCTTATGATCTTAGGGCTGGAACATCACGCCTGCTGTGTGCAAGTCTGAGATGGGGTTTCAGAAGCAGGCAGAGGTCATGCTATCTAGACCCCGTAGGCATGGTAGGGAGCTGAATTCAATCCAAGTGGGATGGTGGAGGCATTGTGGTGTTTGAATGCATGATTTGTGCTCGGATTTTTAAGCTTGCTGTTGCTGCTGTGCGGGACGAGGGGACAGGAGAAGGGACGTAGACAGGACAGGGAGGAAGGTGGTGGGTCTAGTGATGGAGGGGAGGACGGAGATTCAGGACTCACTGTAGGCTGGCAGAACCCACATGAGCTGCTGATGGCTTAGATGTGGAGCTGCTGGCGAGGAGGGGACCAAGCACGACCCCTTGGCTTGGAGTTTCAGCCCTGGGTGGCCCGGTCGCCAGTGCTGAGATTGGGGAGCATCTCCTGCGATTGTTCTTTTTCACTTCCTCTGCCTCATCAGGATGCAGGCAGCATCAGCAGGGTGATGAGGGCCAAAGCCTTCTTGTATTCAGTTCAGAAGAAATTAGAGGCACTGAGGACAAATAGCATTTTTGGAACTGTTCTGGGAAGGCGGGGGGTGATGGAGCACAACTGCAGGACAGCGGAGAGAAGTTTACCCCTTGTTTACAATTACAGAAGTAGGGCCGTGTTTATGTGCTAACTAGAAGGCCCAGGGGTGAGGGCCAGTTTGCTCAATGCTGGGGGGTTGGCGAGAATTGCCATAGCAGTGTCTTGCGTGGGGGCGGGTAGGACCTCCCGCACGACAGAAGGGCCTGTGCTTTGCAACTGGAGGGTAGGTAAGGTACGTGGGCACAAGTTCAGATGGATGGGCAGATGTGGTGGGAGGCAGTGGAAATTCAGTTCTGATTGTTTCTACCTTCTTGGTGCAGTAGGAAGCAAGGTCAGCCGGATGTGAACTTGGCAAAGCGGGGGGGGGGGGCATTGAGTATTTCAGGAGGCAGTACGAGTTTTGGAGGAGGGTATAGAATGCAGGCAAATAATATGCCATGAAAAAATATTGAGGATTTCTGGACAGCATCAGGGTGCTCTCGGTGGCAGTGAACTTGGATTCAGAGCCAGTTAGTGTGGGCGTGTGTTTTCTACAGTTACATTCAGTGAGGCAGGCAGTTGACATAGAGCAGGCAGAGAACTGAACTTACCTGGGTTGTAATTTAGCTAAACAGCACAGCAAAGATAGGGAGGGAGGAGGGATTTGGGCATACGCACTGCAGTGACTGTAAAACTTAACCAAGGATTTTAGTTTGAGTAAGGGGCAAAGTGTGGACATTTGGATGGGAGATAACAAAGCGGTGGTAAAATTAGAGGGCTGAAGGGGCGCCTGGGTGGCTCAGTCGGTTAAGCGTCTGACTTCAGCTCAGGTCATGATCTCACAGCTTGTGAGTTGGAGCCTCGCAACAGGCTCTGTGCTGACAGCTCAGAGCCTGGAGCCTGCCTCGGATTCTGTGTGCCCCCCTCTCTCTGCTCCTCTCCCACTCATGCTCTGTCTCTCTGTCTCCTTCAAAAATAAATAAAAACATTAAAAAATTTAAAAAGAAAATTAGTGGGCTGAAGATGGCAGTGAGGTGGGGGGTCGTTGGAATTGGGAGAATGCAAGGATGAGCTAAAGGTACTTGTCAGAGAGATGCTTGAACCTGAAATGCACCTCAGTGATTGGTGGTGACACGTGCTGGGGTGTCAGTGAGAATGAGTGATGAAGGCATGCAGGGTGGAAGACAGAGTCACTGCAGGAGAGGAGGTCCATGCAGAGAAGAGACAGGAGGTTCAAATTCCAGTGGGAACAGTAGGAAAAATGTAAATCAGCCCATACTGGCATGGTTATCTCAGAACCCATGGACCCCTGCAATGTGCAAACGGCTGTTCCTTCATTGAAAAGTGAGATCAACAGGGCTCTGGTGTTTGCTCTTTAAACAGTGCATCCACACCCTTCCAGCCCCACTCTGTACGTCTAACAGTCCTGGATAATTTCTCCAAATTTGACACATCCCTCTGGAGCTTTCCTCTGCCCTTATGTGTAAATGCAGCCAGCCCAACCCAGTCCTCTTTTTGTGAGCGAGGCCACCGCCATGCTCTGAGCTCCTGGAGAGTCTAGGACATCTGATATCGGTTCCTGTTCACCTGTAGCTGACTCTCTCAGCCCTGTTACTCCTACTTGACCAATAACCCTCCAACGGCCTTTCATCCGCCATGACATGACCCAGCCCATCAGAGCTCAGCTCATTTCCTAACCACAGCACATCCCAGTATATCCTCAGATAACACCCTGGAGTGCATACCTCTGTCCATAATTCCGTGGCCCTTTTTATTCCCTGAAGCTGAAGTGAATCTCTGGTGGCTGATCTGGAACCACATGGTGAGTTAATGTCTGGCCTGAGACTAGAACTTTATTCTCCCAAATGTGAACCCTAAACCTTGTATCTTCCTTGACAGGTAGAAACTCGAACATCCAGTTATTTAAATAATGATGATAAGTATGAATCCTGATGCCAAGCAGTGTCTTCCTGTGACATTTTCATGAACAGTCAGGATATCTGTGAGCAGCATCATGACTCCCAGTATTGCACACTTAGAGAAAAAAGGACCAAGGTATAATTTTTGCTAATGGATTATTATATTCTGCTTACATATCTTTTTCTAATTATTATATTCATAAAAAATTATTGCTCCAAATCATGACACGAGATTCCTTTCTGTGCAGGCCTGAGCAATTTGCCAAGCCATCTGGGCGAGTGATTTAATTAGTGCCACCACTCCAACGTTAATGAGGCCAGGGTGGATGGGAGCCCCTCCACGGTACTCGTCGAGTTGCCTCTGTGTTCCAGCTATATTTGCAGGATGAGGATTTCTGGTAGGAGCCCGAGGCTCTGTGCAGGCTGGTGTATCAGTCACACAGCTCAAGGGTTCAGTGCACTGTACGTGGGTGCACAGAGCAGTCATGAGAGGAGGAGAATGTGGGAGGACTGTGGAGGTGCCCCTTCAAAATCCAGGATTTTGACCTTAGGTCTGATATGCCCTCAGGAGGCAGCAGTGCCTAATGGGAAAGGCCCAGTTTTTGTGTTGGACAGACTTGGGCTCAAAGCTCAGCAGATGGGAAGTGGAAGGAGAATCATTATACTTTGTGTAAAAACATCATCAGGGCGTACAGGGATCTGCTTCTAAAAGATGTAGCTAAATGATGTTGCAGGACCAGGGACAGCGACCCCATGATTGAGCCCTCCTCATGGCCCCATCCTTCATGCCTTAGTCTTAGCACGCTATTCTAAGGGGACCTGGGACTCGATAAACATTTGTAGGATGGATGAATGAATGTGGGAATGAGTTAGATACACTGTGCAACATCCGTATCCAACAAATCATAACCGGAGGACAAGCAGTGCCTAAAATTTGCCTTTTATGATTAGGAACACCCAAAGGAACTGGGTTTATTTATTCTTTCATATGCTCACTCTCCCAAGAAATATGTATTGAGTGTCTACTATGTCAAAGCTCCATTCTATGTGCTAAAAACACAGAAGAAAACAAGAGACCACGTCTCCGCTCTCATGTGGCCTCCGTGTTTAGTGAACGAGACAGACATAAATTGATGAAGCAATAAATATATGATAGGCACTGCAAAATGTTTAGAGGACAAATAAGGCAAGGGCAGGCAGATATAGAAGAAAGCATTATTTTAAGTAGGGTATTATCTGGCAGGGCCCCAGCAGGGCAGAGAGGGCAGCCTTGGAGGGTTTAACTAAAGATGCTAGTGAAGGGATTATTAACAGAGCTGTGTGAAGGGTTAAGGGAGCCCAGCAGCAATGATGGAGCCCCTGAGACTGGAAACAGCATTGGCCATTTGCATCTTTAGACACAAGGAGGCAAGAGAAAAGAGCAGTGTTTCCAGAAACTGGAGAGAGCCGTAGGCGTGGAAGCACGTTGGCCCAATGGTGGCAACAGTCACACATCCATAGCCAGAGCCAATGAGAGGGAACAAGGGCCAGGGCTACGGAGACCTAACTTGGCTCTCCTCACTCTGAATCTCATGCTGATGCCTTGTTGGCTGAAACCAACCAGAAGCCAAGTGTTTTGACCTAAGTGATTAGAGGAAGAGAGTCCTTATTTTTCAAGTTGGGGCATACTGCAGGAGAGCTATGGGGACAAATCAAATATTCATTTCAAGCTATCTGTTGGTCACACAGGTGGAAATGCTGAGGGCCATCAGGTCTATAGGTGTAGAGGTTAAGGGAGGGCAGAGCTGGCATTCTACAATTGGGAGTTCATACAGAAATGGCATGCAAAGCCATGGCACTATACACAATCACCCGGAGCATGAACACAGGCAGAGAAGGGAAGAGGTTCCAGGTGGATCCTGAGTGCCAGCTGGGTGGGGAGGGTCCAGAGCACAAGAACAAAGGGCTGTGATGCAGGAGAAGGTCCCTGAGAGATCTGGAGCTGGGAGCCAAGGGCAGATGGGGAGGAAGGAAGATGTAATCAGGGCTGGAGACGTGGGTGGTAGACTGACGAATGAGGTAAGGGCTGAGGAATAAACCTAGATTTGGCAACAAGGGAAGGCTCTCCTGGCCTTGACAAGAGTAGCCGGAATAGCATTTCATTAATGTCTAATGTATCTGTGTGAAAGAATAGCAAGGCCCAGAGTCTAACGGGTGAGTCCCCGAGAGCCCTGTGGATGGGAGCCCTGCCCCACCGCGTTCATGGAAGACGGCGAACCGCGCCAAGAGTCCTCAGAGCTCCCTGCTCCCTGTGGTGGGAACGCCAGCCCCTCTGTTTCCCTCCCTCGTGGCTGCACCTTCCGGGGCCACATCCAGCGTCCACTCTCCAGATGCCAATTGAATGAGGCAACACGTGCCATTTGCTGCTGTCCTAAGTGGAGGAAGCACCAAATCACCTTTGAAGTATTGAATTTGTGGATTTAATTTGAATGTATAGATTTACATGTTGATCATTTATGAGTGTCCATTTGCTCCTCATGGAAGTTCCTGGCACCTATAGATAGACAGGGAGTTTCCGAATGTTAAATGTGCCAGCAGGCAGGCACACGTGTCTAAGTCATGTTGTCTCCTTTACTAATAAATCTGTAAACGCCTGTGTCCTGGTCCTCATGTGGGTACAACCAGGTAGACAGGTGAGAGAGGGCTGCACTGCAGGCTGCAAGAGACCACAGGCTGTTGGTGACCAGGGGTCGGCTCTCTTGTAGATCTCTTCCAAATCCGACAGATGGTGGGATGGGCCATTTGCTTCCTGAAGTGCAATTCCTTCAAGGTCTTAAAATCAGGTGCTAAAATATATGGCAGCTTCTGTCTTCCGCCTAATGAATTTGAGTTCATAAAATTGCCTGGGTAAAAGCAAGCCGGCAAACGTTTAACCGTCAGCCATTTAGTGGCTGATAACTAGCCAGAACCAGTGGGGTGTGGGCACCATTTCGAGGGGCGGGGGGTCAGGGAGCGGGGAGAGGACAGACAGGGAGAGCTGGCGGTCCGGGCTGCTCCCTGGTCAGCTTCTCCTACAGGGCAGAGTCATCTCCAAAGCTTAGGGAGGAGGGGGAGGCGTGCCCACCCGGACGGGAGGCGCTGGGGACGGGAGCTGGGGCGGGGCTCTTCAGAGGCTGGACGCCTGGTGAAGCGGTGAGCCGTGCACCCAGCAGCCTGATGATGTGTCCTGAAGACATCAGCAGATGCTAACCTGCAGAGCACGTGGAGGCTGCCTTGTGCTCCTGTCGGGCCAGAGCAAGAAACAGTAGGGCTGGTCTGCACCACAGACAGCTGCTCCTGAGGCTCTTCAAACCCAGGAGCACAATTTTTCTGGGGTGGGGATTACAGACCTCTCAGAAATTGGATTAATGTTGTGGATCTGCTTCCACAGAATGCATATGTACACACAGAGGCACACGGTTTTGCACCTGGCGTCCACGGGGTCATTTCTCATCCACAGTAAAGCTTTCAGAGCTTATGTCCGTGGTGCCCTGAGAGCCAGGAAGAGACAGGAGCAGCTAAGGGGGCCCTGAGGGAGGGTCAAGGAGATGTTTGACGGGTGCCCTGCCCGTCTCCTTCGATGCCGAGTGATTGCTCCACGAGCGGATGGGAAGATGTGACTTCACACGTGTGGTCTCCGGGGGTGTTCACCCACACTCACCCTGGGGTCATCCTCATGGGGCTGGACGGCACCGGTGGTTTGGGCGGTCCTGCACTGGTGCTGGCTCTGAATTCTGGCTTTTCCAGTGTCTCTTGCTGGCTTCTGGGCACGGGTTTATCCCAGGCAGGGGGCCTGGAGAGAGCCAGGGAACAGGCTGCAGGAGGCACTCTCCCCGACCACAGCCTGCTGGCATCAGGGTCTCCCCCAAGCCCTGAGTGTCCCTGACCTGATGATTCTGGTCCCAGGCCGTCTGGTCTCCCTGTGGCGAACACAGGGGCGCAGGAGAGGGCATCTTCTCTGTTGGTCTAGACATGTCTTGTCGAAGAGATGTCACTAAAACCTACGGATTCAGCCTGCCTCATGCGCAGTGGGTCCCAGATGGCCAGCCTGGTCTCCGATGGGCAGAGGGGAGGGCACCGGACACAGCCTGCTCTGAGTCCGTGTCCCTTCATTGCTGATGGAGTCTCCTTAGTTCTCTGCCCACAGGGCAGCCGCTCCAGCCTTGTCAAGGTCTCAGAGTCTCACGTGGCTGTTCTGGCTGTCCATATTGGTAGGCATGTCTAAGGATGGGCAGGACTGTCACGAGGGACATGGAGAATTTCAGAGACGGGTGTCATTTCCACCAGCCCTCTCCCATCGACGGCACTCAGAGCAAGAGGAGAGAAACCCTCCTGATGCAAGGCTGCCTCTCGGGGCATCTGCCTGGGCATCTCGCTAGCTGTGGAGGGCTGAGGGGCAGGGCCAGGGGGAGGCAGGTCGCAGTTCTCAGCTTGCCCCCGCCCCATGTCACCTGCTCCCACTCACCCCAGCTCCCTATCCAGTGGCAAGCCTCCTCCCCACCCACCGTGGCCGATCTTCAGTTCTCAAACGTTCCTTCCTCGCCCCAGGGCCGCCCCCAGCCCCTGCCACCTCTCACCCCAACACTGAGCACTCCACCTCCTTGCAGAGGAAAGCTGGTCTGGTCCAGTTTAAGTCCTAGTGCCTCGCAGAACCTCAAAGTACAGGGGACGAATTCCCCGGCCGTGGGTTCCTGAGGAGCTGAGAAAGCCCCAGATCTTCTGCTCCAGGATGACAGAGCCCCTCCCCAGTTAGCTGGGCCCCCTCCCAAGGCCAGAGTGGGGCCTGGACACTAATCAGAGAAGATGCTGGTGGTCAGAAGAAGCTGGGGGAAATGGAAAAATGCTTGCCTCTGCGGGTCTGAGACCGGACCATCGAAGCGGGCTGGACCGACCCACGTGAGCTGCGGTGAAGGGGCTGGTCTGGGAGACTGCAGACTTGTGGACACTGGGGTCGGATCCCGGCCCGCAGGTGTGGCTGGGCCCTCTCAGCTCCCATGTCGCCACTGGAATCAGAGATGGCCAGTCGGCGGGGACAGCTGGGGTGGACAGGCAAAGGGACAGCCTGGACAAGTGACAATGTGGCAGATTATTGTCAGAGAAGGATACGAAGGAAAGCTATAAAGCTGTGTCTTCTAAAACGTGAGGCCTCCTGGGGACAGCAGACCCTCCCGTCACTAAGAAGGGCTAAGGAGAGGCACCTGGTGATGAAGACGTGTGGTCCTAGCAAATGAAGTGTCCAGAAAAGCCCAGCAGGTCTCATGCCCAGGGTCTCGGGGACCCGCTGTCCTTGGGCCTCGTCCAGCACTCACCTCACCCACAACCCGTGTATCATTAGCCAGAAAGCTATCCTCAGAGGCTGTGGTTTCTGACCTGGAGTAGAGGTGGCCGGTGAACCAGGACATGACCCAGGACAGAGGACGCTGGTGATCTGGGACAGGTCGGTGACTGGGGGCACAGGTGGCGGTGACCCTGCCGGAGGTCGCCGGCACCTTTGGTCTTTAGAAGACTTCCCTTGCTGTGCCCCCCTGCACCGCCTGTCCTGGGACGGGCTCCGTGCAAGACTGGGCTCTGTGCCCGGCGCTCCGCCTGTCGGCTCTGTGTTTTCCCCCTGTCGCACCATCCCCCACCCGGGCTTGTCTGAGGCAGAAACTCCTGCAGTGATGGCCAGCACGGAGGCTGCGGTGTGCGGGGTTCAGGGCCATGCACATGTTCTACTCTGAGGACAGCTGTGTGCTGCCTGTCCTGGGTCCATGGGTGGCTGGCCCTCGGCCCTGCACCTGTTCCAGCCACGCCCTCCTGGCCCCCCTGCACGTGGAGCCTTCTCTTCTTCCATCTTCCTGGCTCTCCTTCAATGCCCCCTTGCTGTCACCTCATGGCCACTCATGTGCTGGAAAAGGACATTCTGTCTGAAAAGGCCCCAGAGCTGGGGCCCCACGGGTGGAGGGCCGAGACTAATCGGGATGTGACTCTCCAGGGCACCGAGGGATCCTTGGGTAGCCCGGCAGTCTCTTCACACCCATCTCATCAAGTCTGCAATGACAAAACTAGACTGTCTCACCCCCGGGACCTGCGATAGAAACTTCCCCAAATCAACTTTCCCGGGCTCAGCGGGGACACAAAGTTGTTTGTGTTTCTTCCCCACCATCCTATCTGTTTGTATGTTTTCCCCTGACACCTACTCTAAACCGTACAACCAAGGACCAAATGTTGCAAATATAAAGAGATGAAGCCTCTCGCTGGGTCAGGCGCAGGAAGGCTGCCTGCAGTCTGCGAGCCCTGATCCATTTGGGACTCGACACAGTAATGAACAGGCATTTACTGCGGTCGGGACAGCTCTCTAGAGTGACAGATTCCAAACCCGGCAACGCAGAGCTCATGGTGGGATGCTTCCAATCTTCACGGTGAGGCCGGCCATGCTCTGAGGACCCCAGGCTGACACCTCGAAATTAACGCCTTCCTCACTTTTCCTTTTCTTAGGGAGTTGCTGGCAATTGTTTGGGAACTGAAACCAGCAGTCGTCAACACGCTTAAACAGCCCTCATCGGGGAACCCGGCAGCCTACTGTAGACACAGCCTCCTGGAGGCAGAGGGCAGCACAACAGATTCTCAGCATTCGTGGGGAATAGGCTGGAAACACCCCCAAGAACAGGGCCACCTGCAAATGCCACCATAGATGCTTCCAGCAAAGGGCGGGACCTCCCTCTGGCTGTGGTCCTTGCTCGTTGCCGGCTGCTCTGCCCCACCAAAGCCAGGGCCCCACACCAGCTCTGTGGGCACATCTGTTGTGACTGGGGACGAGTGCCACCAAGTTCCTGGGCAGAGTCTGCTTCTGCTAATGTCGTCTTCCCTTTCTGACCCTCCTTGTCAGCCTCTTGACCCTCTGTCATCCCCCAGCCACTGTCCCCAGCAGCCCCAGGCGTGGCTTCCCTGAAACCTTCACCCTGCCCAAGATTGTTCTGATGTCCCTGCCCTTCCTCTCGGAGCGCATCCCAAGATTTCAGGAGCCATAGGGTTCGGACAGAACACTGTAGCTGGAATAGCTGGGGAAACCAGCCTGAGAGGCGCGTACCTGAAAAAGACAAGCAGGTGAGTCTGTCCTGTGCAGAAGTCTGACGTTTGTCTGATGGGAGATCCATGCTGTCTGGAATCCTCTAGCTCCCTTTGCCTGTTCCTGTGACGAGCTCCCTTTCCCGCGCTGCTGGGAGATGACCCACCGTGACTGTTGACATCCATGATGCCTGCTGGGATTGGCCCCCACAATCCGTGCATATGAAATAATGGTAAATAATCTCTTTACATCATTGCTGCCTGCAGATACTGGTTAATCACTACTGTGGTGCCTTTGGGTTTCACAGCAGAGGCCAGCACAGGATGGCCAAACCACAGCTGTCTTTGTAAATAAAGTTTTATGAGCACACAGCTGCTCACCGTCTACGTGTTGTGTGTGTTGGCTTTCACACATGATGTGTATGTAAACAGCTGCACTGTCGCTGTACAGCCTGATGCGGGGCTCGAACCCACGAACCTTGAGATCATGACCTGAGCCAAAGTCAGACGCTTAACCAACTGACCCACCCAGGCGCCCCTGTAAGCCCCAAATTCTGACCCTTTGGATGACTCATCACTGAATATTCCCATACTGCATGTGTAAATAAATCTTTTCTCCTGTTAACCTGCCTTTTGTCAGTTTAATTTGCAGGTCCCGGGTCCTGAATGTAAGAGGGTAGAGGAAAAGATTTTCCTCCTCAGCACAGTCTTCTTTCTTCCAGGCCCCGAACTTTGACCAACACTTGAAGGTGGGAACGTGGGACAACCAGGCTCACAAGAATGTCCCCTGGTCAAGTGTCCCGGCCACTGTCCTATCATGCCACCCGACACCCAGCTCTTTATCGCCATGGTTAATCCTCCTGAGAAGAGAGAATCCCTTTCTGTGTGGCCCTCGAGACCCCTGCAGGTCTCATGGTCCGAGGTTCTCCTTGACACAAGAACAGCCTGGTCTGACCGCCACACCAGCGACAGGGTCAAGGTGGCCGCTCAGCAGTGCTGTCCGCCCTGTGTTGCTTGGATGGTTCCAGGGTGTCTGCTAGCCGCCCAGCTGCAGTGGGTTGACTCAGTTGTACTCCAGACAACGAGAAAGCCTCAAATCGTGCCCGAGTGCCGTAAAACAAGGTAAGAATGATGTTCACTGATGTCCTCCCACGTCATGCGGCAGAAGCCGGGCCCACTTTGACTCAAATCTACGAAATGCCCACTTCGATGCTTCACCAATGTGACAACCTCAGCCACCTGCAACCCCGGGGCCGGCGGGAAGGTGCAGAGAGCCTGCTGGTCCTCTGGAGCCCACAGGGCGGGGTCTGCCTTCTCTGAACAGCGCTCAGTTGACACGCTGCTAAGGCGCCTCTGAGCCACCTTCGTTTCTTCTAATACACGCGCCCTGTCATCCTGTGTTTGGTCCCTCCGGGGAAGGGCAAGTTTGATGTTCTGTTTCTTTTCCTTCTCTGGTACTTCTCACTCTATGTTAGGGAACTCTCCTAGGGTTTGAAGACAGTTTGAACATGATGGGGCTCAGCGTCACGGGGCCCGATCTCCTTTCCAGGCCGCTGGGCGGGGCCCGAGCCCCGGCAGCCTCTGGCGTGTGGTCTGTGACCCACACTCCCCCCCCCCCCCAGGTTTAACCAGCTGCCCGAACACCTCAGAGCTCGGAGTGAAGCTTCTAGATCTTTGTGGGGTTGGAGAAAACCAAAGCTATAAACAGGAGAGCCCGGCAGGCTGTAAATCTCCCCAGCACAGGTGGACATTTACCTACTCAGGTCATGGCTGGGGGCACCACCGGCCCTATCACTCGCCTGGAGAAAGACAGAGAAAGTCACGATGTGGAGCCCCCACAGGTCTGCAGCTTTGGCCCCCGGGGAGAGGGCCCCACTCGCCGTCGGTAGTCAGCAGCCTCCGTGCCCACTGCTGCCCTTGAAGGATCGACGGTGTGACTTTGAAGACAGATCTAATTAACCAAGGTGATAGAACCTGATCTTTCAAAATTGTTGTTTTGGCCTTGATTGCTTGGGGGGGGGGGGGAGGGGGGCGGGGAATATTTCCTCCTCATTTAAACATTAAAGAACAAATACATAACATCCGATGTCTTTCAAGTTTCACAACAAAAATGTTTCAACATTTGGGACTTGCCAACCTTATACGTGTGAGAAGCACTGCGTATGTTTCACACCCACACAAGCACACAAACACACAATTCTTCCGCTTGTGAGCGATTCGCTTCTTTGTGCATCCACCGTGCTCCTAGACTGGGACCCTCTGGAGCTGTTTTAAATATGGGCTAACAAAGCCACCAGCCTCACGGGGACGTTTCTCACCGGCCGGCTGGGCAGGGTGGAGGTCAGGCCGCTGTCCGAACCACCCACACCTGTCACCCGACTTAGTCACATGGAATCTTTGACATAACTTCCAGTTGCCCCACGGCAATGCTGCATATACCTGCGGAGTCCAGGGGTGCCTGGTTCCTCAGACACGCTGTTCCATCTCCAAACAGGCAAGACAGACCCTTCCTCTGCAAGAAGTCAGAAGATGGGAGCCATATCACACCCCCACCCCCAGCACACATGCTCTGCAGCCCGGGCGGGGGGGGGGGGGCACAGGTCCTCTGGCTGCTGGGGGCCCCGAGGTAGGGAAGGCCAGGCCGTGGGGTCAGGGCTGGCCAGAAGCAGGTGAGGAGGATGCCGCTCAACAGCGTCAGGGGTGGGGCGTGGAAGCAGCCCAAGCTCCCTATGGCGGATGGAGCTCAAGACGAACTCTGACCCCGACCTCGTCTAGTTCCTTCGGCTGCCCTGCTGCCATTCCCCCTGTGCTGTGTCCCCCGCCCCGTGACACGGCCCCGCCCGTGCTGTGTCCCCTTTGCTGTGTCCGCTTTGCTGTGTCCCCTCGTCCCTGCCTGGATCCAGCCTCCGTGCCTGTGCCGGCTTCTCAGCCTCTCCCTGCAGGGCCACGTGCCCTGCACTGGATGACCCCGGTCTGCGGTGGCCGGTGGCCTTTCTCCCCAGGCCTGTCCCTCCCAAGACCTTCCCAGCAGCTGACCTTCTGCTTCTTTGCCATCACAAGTGGAAGGCGGGGTTTTGTGTTCAGCTGGGTCCCTTGCCAGTCCTACATTTGCACACGATCTCCATCTCTTACGGGCTAGTGTTCGTGAACTTGAACACCAGACATGGCTTTGGGGAACACTGACGGCAGCCGAGGTCCACGGGTCCCTCCCGAATCCTGCTCTGGGTTTCTCGGGCCCTGACGGGCCCATGGGATGCTCAGAAGAGCGGCTTCCTCTTGGTCTCCGGCGTCGCTGAGCTTACACCAGCAAAGGCAGGTAGAATTCCATTTATCAAGACTGATGGGACATGCGCGTCGCATCCGGAACTCTCATTACACAGGAGCCTACAGCATTAGCGACGAGTAAACGACACACTTTGCTCTGCCATTTGCTTACATAAAGCAAATGTGCTGGTACATTCTATTTGCCAAGCAACAAATCACAGGCCGTAGTGCGCAAGGCAGACGCTTTGCTGGTTCCAAACTCGGAGAGGCTGAGAGGGTGCCAGTGGAGGCTGCTAGGCCCACACGTGCGGCTTCGGCGCCTGTGATGACAGGGCCCCGGGCGGCTCTGTTGGAGCCACCCTGTGGGCACGGAGGGGAGCACATCCTGTGAGGCTGCTGGCTAGAGTCTGCCCCGGAGGCCCAGCCGCTGCCCGGCTCTGGTCTCAGCAGCAGACACTCGGAGAGGTCTGACAAAGGTCAGCCTGGGGGGGTGGAGCCTTGAAGGCCGAGTCAGAGCCGGGCTCCCACAGGGCCAGTGAGGACGAGGGGGAGGCGGCTGGGTGTGGGAGTAGAACCCAGAGCCTAAATTAGACATACGGGAGTCCATGTTCTTTTATGTCGTCCTGAGATACGTGAGTGTTAGAACGAATAAACAGACAAATCTTCCTCAGGCAAGACTTCCAAATACCACGTGCACGTGTTCCTGCCTCCGGGAGGTGGAGCTGAGCTCTCGCCCCAAGTTGCTGGGGATCAGTAGCTCCTGGAAGATGCCCTCTTCGTGAAGAGGCCAAGGTTCACATCCTGTGCGCTCATTGTGTGCGTATCGCGCCCCCCCGATACGTGTGGCGAGATGGGCATTTCATGTTAATTAACCCATGTTAATTTCTTAGTTGAAAAGTGTATCACTCGACGTAGGATGTCAGCATAAAGGGAGACGGAGGGAGAGGGCAGGGGCCTCTGTACTGCCTTGGAAAACGTAGAATTATTCCATGAGGAAGACCTTTATTTTATAAACCTGATTAAATGTGTGAATGGACCACGGATGAATTCGGTGCATTTGCACAAATCCGGGGGAGGAGGCCGGCTGTCCTGAGTTCTGACATCGAGGTGGGATTTGCAAGGCATAACTGGTTAATATTCACTAATCAGTACCTACCGCCCCCATCACCGGTATCTGTCTACATACAATAGCAACGGTAACTCGCTGGTCGAACGTAGGCGGCATTTGTGACGTTTGACACGGATGATGCATCAGGTGCGTGTCAGGTCGGTGCTCAGGTCACAGTGACACAGAGGCAGCCCTAAGGGTTTCTTCCAGCCGCCTTGTCCCCCACAGGCCGCCGGTGCACGTCTGCATGTCTGGGATGCCTTTTTCTCTGTTCTGAATGGAAATAGGACCTCCTGCTCCTGTGTTTCAACTTCCTGCTTCGTAATAGAAAGGGCTTTTTAAAGAGGAAATGTGTAAAGAGTACATCTTAGTGGCACACAAACCACATTCGCCTCGAATGAGGAAAACATCCAGCACCTCCAATAGTGCGTTCCCGCCGCCTCCCAGTGTGACAGAAAGTCTGCGCTCGGTGCTGGGTCCGGCCTTGGCTTCCTCCCCCGGGTGCCGTGCACACAGCCGTCCTGCGGGCCGCACTTTCTCGGCACGCGGGACCGGCCTGGGCTCGGCCAGCTGCCGGGGAGACTTGTCCTGACTTCTCAGCAAGAAGCAGTTCGTGATAATCCCTCAGTTGTCTTAAATCCTGGACAAACGGGTGTTCCTCTGGGCACGAATGTGGCCTCTTGGAAAGGTTGATGGACACGGAGGTACATTTATAGAAAACAGCTGTAATTTAGAAAGAGGCTAGCCATCTTAAAAGTTACGCACACTTCGAGCCTGGAGAATGAACGGGAAGCTGGGCTGAGACCACACTTTATGTGTGTATTTGGAATTCAGGAAGTGAGGCCGGAGCACGGGTGGCTCCCTGTCACCGATTGTGGCCCAGCTCCCACCACGTGGGCCATGCGCTACGTCACAGCCTTGTGCCTTCTAACGGCGCCCATTACGTCCATTCTGGACGTCAGGAATCCACAGTGTGACTCACTGGGCTAAAGTCTGTGTCCACAGGTTCCTTCTGGAGGGCTCCCCCTGCCAAGAGGCCCCACTTCCTGGCACCTTCCAGCTTCTGGAGGCACCTCCGGTCCCAGACGCGCAGCCCTTCCCTCCGTTTTCAGAGCCAACAATGCGGGCTCGGTCCTTCCATGCTGCCTTCTCTCTGGCTCTCTCCCTTCTGCCCCCTTCTTCCCCAGGAAGGACCCCCACCTGGATAATCTGGGATGATTTTCCCATCCCTAGCCGACTACTTAGCAACTTTACTTCCCCCAGCCAGGTTAAGGTAACAGAGTCACACGTTCTGGGAATCAGGACATGACATCTTTGGTGACCTTGCTCTGCCGACCACACTGGCCTTGCTGGGAAAGGGCACGGCCCTCACAGGTGAGTGTGGGGGGCTCCTGGCCGAGCTCTCCCACCCCGTGGGAGTTTGGGTTTCTCATTTCACAGAAGCACAGAGAGCTCCCCACATGCCCGGCATGGTTCCAAGTGCCTTGGTCTCCACTGCCCATGAAGAGTACTTTCCCACTCCGATGTCACGGCTGGGGAGGTTGAGCCTGGGAGAGCTGACTTAGCTCGCTCGTGCAGCTGGGCCAGGACTCACACCAGGTGGTCAGGGCCCAAGCCCCGCAGCCTCTTCTTGGCTCCCCTAAACCTGCCGGAAACACAGGCAGAGACATGAAACGTGGGGTCTGCATGGCAAGAAGCAGGTCCTACCGGTGCTTCAGCCCTACGGCCCTGTAAACCTCAGATATCTGATCGGGAAAGCCAGTGCGGCCCAGCTAAGAGGAGCCTGTTGGGCTCAGGGGGGGCTGGTGGAGCCAAAAGGGCGAGCTTACCACCTCCGTCCCTGTCGCTGAGACCTGGGCCCCAGCTGGGGCCGGCAGGGAGCAGCGAATCACCTGCCCTCTCCATCCCTCAGAATGGCTGTGCACAGAGGGGTCCGTCCATGGCCGCAGGGCCCAGCGTGGCCTCTGCAGGTGCCTCTGGCCCCTGCCCCCCAGAGTGGCTCAGGGCCAGGAGGCAGCAGCCGGGCAGGGGGCAGCAGTTTGTACAGTAGCCCCCCGCCCTTAGCCACGAAGGATATGTTCCAAGACCCTTGGTGGATGCCTGAAGCTGTGGATGGTTCCAGACCCTACGTGCACGACATTTGCCCCATACATACTCCCCTGTGATAAAGCCCCGTTTACAAATTACACACAGCAGGGCAGTAACAGGAAAATCGTAACAACGTGCTATAATAAGCGTCACGTGCCTGGGGCTTCTCCCTCAAACATCTTGTTGCGTCCACGCTTCTGGTGCTGCCGGGAGATGGGAAGACGTCCACACGGTGAGGTGAAGGCAGGTGAGTGGCGTGGGCATCGTGATGGAGTGCGAGGTTGCTGCCGACCTGCCCATGCGTCAGAAGGGGGGTCATCTGCTTCTGGCCCGCCGTTGACCGCGGGCACCTGACATTGTGGAAAGAGACACTGTGGGCGGGGATGGGGCGGCTGGACTTGATATGGGGGGCGGGGAGCAGGGGCCCGGCTCCTAGACAAGGCAACCGAGGAGGCGACGAGCTGGGACTCGGGGCCGTGCCCACTGCCCGCTGCGGGGGTGTGATGCTGTCCGTCGGGCAGGAGCCCGGGAGACAAGGCCCTGCACTTCCTGTAGGGCCTCTGGGTACGACGCAGAGGGTCACGTCCATAGACACGGTTGTGGGAGTCTTACGCTGGGGCACAGGGGATCTTGTCTCTGTGCCCAGATCTCCAAGGGGCAAAATGGAGGCGCCTCTGGGAGCTGGGAGCAGGGTGGAGGGATTCCTGGGGGGCGAGAAGGGACTCATCTGGGAAGGGTGTTCAGGGGCCTGGGCCCTTGCACTGGGAGCGGAAAGGCCCCTCGGGCCGTGAGCCGGGGGCACCGGATGCTTGGCTTCTGCTCCCACAGACTCACCAGTGCCTGGTGCCGTGTCGAGCTGACCTCACACGGGCTTGGGCGGGTGTGGAGGGGGCTGTGCTCCAGCCAAGGCCAGCAGGGTGGTGCTGAGGGGGCCCTTAGTGTAGGTGGGGGCACGGGAGCCCCACCCACCAGGTGGGGTCCTCTCTGGCCCCACCCTGCAGGAGCTGGCCCCCACCCACGAGTGCTCGTGGGGTGCGTCCCACGGATCCTCCCAGGTCAGCTATGGGGACAACTCAGCATCACTGGAAGGCCACATAGCTGAGGATAAGAAGTCACCCCATTGCTACAGTCAAGGGCTTTGGGGGTGGCCTTGTCCTACTGAGTGGAGGATCCGCTCATGTCTGGCCCGAATCTTCTACCCTGGAGGGCGGGGCCCCTGGAGCCTGCAGTCTCCTCAATGCCCCAAGGGGAAGGGCCTCTCACTGATTCCGGAGACTCTGTTGGAGAAGCTCACAGCACGCCGTCGTTATGACTTCGGCCGGGCAGGCAGTGGTGTCGGGAGGATGCACCAGCAGAGGAGTGCTCCGTCCTCGTAGATGCTGCGGAGACCCACGGGCTGATTTACAGCCTCGTCGCCTGCTGATGTAGGGCCTGGCTCTGTCTCCAGTGCCATTACCACCCTCTTTACGGCGGCTCAGCCTCGACCCTGGCTTCATATATCAAGGTCTGGAGGCTTCTCCCTGCTCCCGACAATGCTGGCTGAGCTCGGCTCCCAGCTGTGTGTCACCAGGGCTCCAGGCCTGCTTGCATACACGGGTGCTGCGTTCCGGGGCCCGCCTGGAGGTGACCATACCATTTATTGTTCAAAGTGCCTTGGGTGGAAGGGAGACCCTCTGACCGCCATCTCAGGAACACACGTGCCTGGCATTGCCGTCACGCACGTCCAAGTAATCCAGTCCACAGTGCACACAGGAGCTCAGAAATGGGTCGGCTGTCCCTCTGCTGGGAGCTGGTGGTGACAACAGGCACCACGGACTCAGTCGGCCCTGCGTGCACTCCTGTCCTGGAAGTTTGGATGCCCACCTGTCCTCAGAGAGGAGGTGTGAGCCAGGGAGGATCCCTGAATCCTCTGGGGGCCAGCCTCGGCTCTGTCCTGCTTCCAGAGCTCCCAGATGCGAATATCTACCCGACTTTATCCCAGCACCCAGCTCATGGGGAGGACTCTGCAAGAAACCCTAGAGGTATGTTCCTGCCGTTCCCAGAGACACCAGCTCCAGACACAGAACTGCAAACTTTGTGGGAAACACAGGGCAAAACAAGCCAAACCCCACAAAACGGTGTGAGGTTCTAAGCAAATGTTTATATGCGTGAACACACCTATGAATGCACGTGTGTGTGAGCGTGTGTGCATGCACACAATTTCTTCCATGTCTGCTTCTTCTTTATCGACACTGGAAGAGTCCCCCGCACCTGTCTCATCTCGCTCTCACGGGGTCACCCGCCGCCTCGGACCCCACGTGGTGCTGTCTGAGGGGTTTCACCCGTTTTCTTGAGAAACCATACCTTCCACTGTGCCTCCCCACTGGACTTCGAATAAATTCTGCTCACGAAGGTCTGATGAACCATGTATCACTTATGACTTAGGGTGTGATTTTCACAGGAACTCTGAAGTCAGCCTGGAGAGTGGATTCTTGGGCAAAGGTCTCAGACACGTTCCAGGTCTTTCTTTGGGGGGAGACTATTCTCTGTGTGTGGGGACTCCCCCCTGGTCCCTCTCCGGTGCCCTGGAGATGAGACAGCTCCTTCCAGCAGGTGTGGGAAGCCCAAGGGCCAACGACACCTGCTACGCAGCCTTTCCTGACAGAACCTCATTAAAAAATGATTCTGGACTTAATAGATGAGACGTAGGGAGAGAAAAGGGAAAATGGATTTCTTTCATTAAGGTGTAGCGCCGGTTCCATTTTAAAGCCTCTGTGTGGGGTTGTGGGCATCGAAGAATCAGGAAGAAAAGCCTAGAATTCATGACCCTTCTAAATGAATTGCACAAAGCAAATCTAGTTCCAATTACGCTAATTATTGTTTAAAGATATGTAACTTCAGGTAAAATAGAACCATCTTGCATTTGGGAAGGTCTTGTCAGGTCTCAATCACACTCACCCAGGGTGGGTAACTGTGCACCCTTCCCCGGGGACGTCTGTGAACGTGAGAGTTTACGCAAATTAGTCTCCTTAAATGTTCAGATGTGATTGGCAATAAATATGTCCAGGCAAGATCTGAGCATGCAGCTCCCCTTGCGTGGCCCTTGCGTGGATTCACATCCAGTGTGCAGGTGGAATGTGGCAGGTGTACCTGTTGTAAGTAGACTTACCTTTGCCTACGCAGAATTCATGCATTTGCTCATTCATTCATTCATTCACTCATTCATTCGGCTGCAGGTGTCATGTTCTTACTGTGATGCTGACGAAACCAAAGTCTCTCTCTTTGTGGACAAAGTCCCTCCCCTGTGTGAGTCCTTCCCAAGGTCCCTGGAAGAGCTCTAACGATAGATGTGTCCACATGGTCATGTATTTTCCCAAACTCTGAAAAATCAGACACTTTAGTTTGTAGCTACGTCCTGGGCTCACTGGCTCACCGTCTAATCAGGGGCAGAGCAGTGGGCCTAAGCTGGGGACAGGTTTCTTGGGCTGTGCTGACGTGCCCCAGGGCCTCAGGTTTTGTGAGGTCAGACTCCACTGCTCGAACACCCTCTGCACTGCCTGCCGTGTGTTAGGGACCCTCCACAGGTCTTCGGCCCCTTAATGGGGAGCCTTGCCGGGCCCCACAGCCACTTGTGGCTCATTCTGACCTCCCACCTGGCCCACTGCCCACTTCCCACTGTCCTCGCTCTGTGAGTATCCTGTGGCTGCATAACAAATGACTACACCTGGGAGGTTGTCAGCAACACACATTCTTCAGCTCTGGAGGCTGGAAGTTCCAGGTTGGGATCAGTTGATGGGATGCAGCCAAAGTGTTGTTGGACCGTGCTCCTTCCAGATGTCTGGGCTGTGCTTCCTCCAGATGCCTGGGCTGTGTTCCCTCCAGATGTTGGGGCATATTCCCTCCAGATGTCTGGGCCGTGCTCCCTCCGGATGTCTGGGCCGTGCTCCCTCCGGACGCCTGGCCTGTGCTCCCTCTGGATGTTGGGCCGTGCTCCCTCCAGATGTCTGGGCCGTGCTCCCTCTGGACGCTTGGCCTGTGCTCCCTCTGGATGTCGGGCCGTGCTCCCTCTGGATGCCTCGGAATAGTCTTCCTCTCCTCCTGCAGCTCCTGGTGGATACTGGCATTCCTTGGCTTGTGGTCACATTGCCTGGATCTCCACCTCCACGGTCACCTGGCCTCTCCCCTTCTGTGTGACAAACCTCCTCTTGACTCCCCAGTGTGCAGACATGAGACTGCGCTTGGGGTCCACCCACACGATCCAGCATAATCTCCCCATCTCGAGATCGTGAACTTAAGCACATCTATGGTCACATAAGGTAACATTTATAGGTTAAGAACCTGATAAGAACCAGGATCAGAACCTGATAACTCTGGGGACCATTATTCAGCCCGCTGCACTGTCCCACCTGGCCTCAGGGGACCACATGTCTTCCGTCCCCTCCTCAACGCCCTGGTCCAGTCATGTCTGCACAGTTTCTTACTAATTTCCTCCCGATTTGATAGGAAATACTGAGACTGGCAAATAAAAAAACTCATAATGCCGCTATCACAATGTCTTAGATATTGGCAAGACCAGTTAATGGAGAATATTAACTAAAGAAGGAGTTTTGTATTCATGATAAAAGAAAGCTTAAAATACCCTGAAATCTTAAGAAATAAGTTTCATGGAGTTTTTTTTTCTTTCTAAATGTAATAGCAACCTTAAACATTTCCATGACATTGCTCTCAAGAATCTCTGAAACAGAAGGACCATTTCTAAATAACAGAATTACAAATAATGGGAAAACATACTGGAAGAAAATGTTAATCACCTTTCTATTCTATTTATAGGAAAATGGTATTATAAAATGCCATCTGTATCCGTCAGCCCAGGAGGCCATAATGGAACACCAGAGACGGGGGGCTTAAACCACAGACATTTCTTGCAGCCTTGTGAGCTGGAAGTCCAAGACCAAGGTGCTGGCAGATTTGGCACAGGCGAGGACCCTCTTTCTGGCTTGCAGACAGCTGCCTGCTTTCTTGTCCTCACATGGCCTTTCCTGAGTTCACGTTCTCTGTTGTTGCTCCTTAAAAGGACACTGATCCTATTGGACCAGGGCTTCCCCCTTATGACCGCATCTATCCTTCCTTCCTTCCTTTCTTCCTTCCTTCCTTCCTTCCTTCCTTCCTTCCTTCCTTCAAGGCCCCTCTCCAGACACAGCCACTCTGGGGGGCAGGGCTTCAACATATGAATTTTGTGGGACACAACCATTCAGTCCTTGACACCATCATACAAAGAAGCAATGCAAGATAATGAACCCACAACAGACAGCAAAAAATATCCTAGATAGGTATCAGGGAGCTAGTTAGTGCCGATATTATTTTCTGAATGCTTGATATTTATACTTGTCAGCTCTGCAATTTGTGATTTGTTGTGATTTCTTTTCTCATCCTAGAGAAACATTTGCTTGGGGGGACCCCTGCTCTTTGTTTCTTTGCCCTCCCTCTGGTGGGAGACACAGCAGACGACGGGAGGTGGCAGTGCTCTGGGTAAATGCCACTTGTGGTTATTTTTAGCCGCAGAGCCGTGGAGGGGTGGTGGGTGAGTCCCAGGGCCTCAGTCAGCACCCCACGCTCGCTGCCTTTGCTACCGATGACACGGTGCCCCCACCCCCGCTTCTCATTCCCATCTCAGATTTCTTGACTTCTATTTGTGTCTGCACCATTGCTTGGTTAAGTGAGCTTGCTCACAAATGTAATGATGGAATTTGTATCTGTGCGTTGTAAATATTATAACCTTAGAATCAGTCCCATAAAATGTAAGAAGCATGTTTGTAGAGGGGCTTGTGTATTACCATTAGAGTTTCATCTGGGGAAATAGGTTTAAGCATTATCATCATGAAAAAAAAATGATTTCATTTCTCCTTATTTACAGTGCACACTTCATTGGTTTTTTAAAAAAAAAAAGAAGTAAAAAGAATCCATGCTCAAAATGTGGAGTGAATTCAGATCTGTTTACCTCTAGAAACTGATCTTGGACAAAAGAAAAAACAAGTCTGCTGAATTGTCAGAAGATGTCAGTGGAGAAGCCCATCGTTGTTTGAATGAATGCTAAGTAAATAGGGAACAGGGTGTTCTCATGTTTATTTACAGCACAATGGATTGCGTCGCGTTATTTAAAAATGTATGCGTGGCTTTAGCTGAGCTGCTTGATGAAGTTTGGAACATGGAGACTGTTTTTCCCCTGGGATTGGCGTCCTGGCCTCTGCAGGGCAGCAGGGCTGCTGAGACGCCGCGACCTTGATGCCCGCTCGCTCCACCACTGCCGCTGGGCCTCGTCCTGGCAAAGCAAGAAGGGCTCCCGCCAAGGTGGCCAACGGTTTCTCGGACCCCGGGCCCTGCCACTGCCACGCATGGAGGATGTGTTGTTTCCAAAAGATTGTTTAAAGGAAAGCACGCAGCTAGTGAGCCAGTTTAGGCTCGCTGCCTCTACCCGTTTCCCGAAGAGCCGGTAAGACTACGGTGATGCACAGCGTGGTAATGGTTCCGCGTTTACGGAGCTAAGTCTTCCAGAAATTTGGCCATGACAGCAACCGCTCCGTGTGGCCCTCAGCTACTCCCAGGCAAGGCCGAGCAACCCGCTCAAAGATGAGGCGTGGACGTGCGGGCGTCTGTTGGCCTTTGACAAATGCCAGGCTGCATCGAGCCTCTGTGCTCAGCCTGCTTTCTGCCCCGTGCTAACCACCATTACGCTCCCGTAGGCGAAGCGCGCATAGCCAGATGGTCAGAGTCCCGGCATCACGTTTCATGTCCCCCTGCATAATTCCTCTGGCAAGGAGACACACGCCCCTTCCATTTTATTGTACCTAAACGCATTTTCTTAACAGCTTATTTTCTTGAACATCTTAATAATTCTTGTAATGGTGAGAACACACTGCGTGATGGAAGCAGAAATTGCAGCTGAGGGAACGCGGGTGATGACATCCTTCTTTTTTCCTAATTTGCTTGATATCACAGAGTCCAAACCCTACCAGGAAGAGAGCAAACGCTCTGCAGCTGGAACCCATCACCATGTCTCTAAAGCATCGGTGGATAATTGGCTCATCGGGCATTTGGGAGCCACATGGCGACGGCAAGGCAGCCGTAGGCACGGTGAGTCCCCAGCCTCTGGTCGGGAGCCTCTTTACAACGGGCTTGCCGCGTGAGGCCCGGTGTGCTCCGCCCACACCAGGTATGAAGGGTATGGACCAAGTGGGCCTTATTTAAGAGCGACACCCCTCTGGGTGGTAATAGCGAGGCCCTGGGATGGCTCGCCCGGTGGCCTGTCTGGACTCCCGGTGACGAGCATGGGTCCGGGCTGTGTTCCGCTCAGACATGCACACGTCTGCATGGGAGTCAGTCTGATGTCATCTGTGCTCCAATCCCGTTCAGCACATCTGTGCAAACTCTCCATCCTGCGAGCACCCAGGTTCGAGGGCCTCCCGCCGGGGGCCCTGTAGGCTTGGTACAGAGGGGTAGTGTGACACCGGCCTGCCTCCTCTCCCCAGAGTTCTCTGGAACCCCACCCCCACAGCCTGCTCCCCCAGCACGCCGGGCCCCTGGCAGTGTAGACTGCAGGAAGGCCTGTTTCTACCTGGACACAGTGAGAATTTAGAGCTCTTCCAGCCATGCCACTTGCCCCAGGCCTTCCAGAACAATCACTGCCCAGCTGCACCATCCCGTTCTTCGGTGGGTCTGGGTCCTCCTGCTCCTGAGTCAGGTGCCTGGTCTCTCAACAGGCAGGCTCACACTGGCTGAGGAACCTTCACAGCAGGACCTGCAAACAGATCAAGAAAACACTGCGGTGATTGGTTGTTTCAGTTTGCAAGGAAAAAAAAAAAAAGGTATCCAACCACTCTCCAGGGGCGAGATCAGAGCCCCCTCTCAGACTTCAGTGGGTTATGTAATTGCATCTGAGGAAGGGGGCTGGGCATTGTGAGTTCTTCCAGGGCTGAGGGCTTCTGGAAACCATCACCTGACCCTGCACTTAACACAAGTGTGGATTTTCGCATTTCGGGACTCGCTGTGCTTCCTCAGAGGAACCCCTGGCGTTGTGGCCACCATGGGGAGGCTTCCTTCCTACACCTGGAAAGTCAGGTTTGTCAGTGACACCGAGACCTGAGGCTGGGGACCTGCCCCCAATGTGCATCTCAGAACGTCGGCGCTGGTCCGGGTCTCAGGGCCGGGCGGGGGGGCTCCAGAGCCCAGGGTGGGATCTGGCACCTTGTCCCCGGCGGCTCTGTCCGCCACCATCCCACAGGCCTGAGTGACGCTCACTGTGGCCCGCGCCTCCCCCAGTGTCTCCATAAGTAAGAAGCAGCTGGCACCCCGGCCTCCTCCCATCGGGATGACACCAGCCGTGGGTTTTCTCCTCGTGAGCTCTGTACATCACCAGGCACAACACCTTGTACATCACCAGTCCTCAAATAACACACACTCTCTTCCCGTGACCCCAAGTGATTCCAGCCTTTCCACCTCTCTTGTTCAGAAGACTGTTACACCTTTCTAAAAAATCAGCACGGGGGCACCTGGGGGGCTCAGTGGTTAGGCGTCCGACATCTGCTCAGGTCATGATCTCACAGTTCCTGGGTTCGAGCCCCATGTCGGGCTCTGTACTGACAGCATGGAACCTGCTTCAAATCCTCTGTCTTTCTCTCTCTGCCCTTCCCCTTTCACACACACACTCTCTCTCTCAAAATAAATACGTAGACATTAAAAACATAAAAAAAAATAAAAAAATTGGCACAATCAGGTGTGTTTCCACATGATCCACGATAAAGCACAGAGAGTATGGTTGAGGGAAAATGCACTTCCTTTCCTAAGCAGGGCCCCGGTCTGTGCGAGGGGACAACCCCCGGGACAGCGGCCTCATCCACTCACCTGGGAGGTAGGACAGAGCATTTGTGGCTGGGTGTGTCCGCTCCCAGTGGCTGCTGGAACAGAGTCCACAAACGGGGGGCCTGAGGCCCCCGACATTCACATTCTCGTAGTCTGGAGGCCAGAAATCCAAAATCGAGGTGGCTGCAGGGCTTTGCCCCCTCGAAGGGGAGACTCTTCCCTGCCTCTTCCACCTCCTGTGATTGCCTGAAGCCTGGGCATCACCTGGCTTCCAGCTGCTCCCCCCACCCCCGCCGTCTCCACCTCTGTGGTCCCCTGGTCTTTCCCACCACGTGTCCTCTCCTGTTCCTACAAGGACGACAGTCAGATTGGATTTAGGGCCCACTCGAGTCCAGTACGACCGTACCTTAACTAACTGCGTCTGCAAAGACTGTTTGCAGATGAGGTCCCATTTCGGGGGGCTGCTTTCCTGAACACGGGGTGACCCAAACGAACAGGCCGTGAGGGTTGAGCTGCAACGGACTTTGAGCACCACTCTCCTACAACAGCCTGAACACAATACTTTGTACCAGCTTTACTGTATTTATGGCCATCTAGCAAGTTCTAATTGCCTTCTGGATGAATATTGCTCTTGGGATATTCTGCTGCCACCGTAACTCACTGGTCGCAAGACCTCTAACCCCCTGGGAACCACGTCCAAGTACACATGTGTCCTGCAGTGTGACCCACGGTGTAGGAGTTGTGGATTCGGCCACGTTTCCATGCGACTGGAAGTCCCACCCTGCCTTTTCTAGCGAGACCCTGAAGGCTCGCTGCGGCTTGCGCCTGCCGGACGACCATTCTGCGAGCCTGTCCCGTTAAAGCTGTGTATCTACACCAGCTGGTCCTGGCCAGGGAGCAGAATCTGTGCCCAGGATTGAGGGGTGGGCTCAGCCATAGTAGGACAGATTTGGCTTTGAATTGTATCTTTTTCCTGAACATTTTCCCTAAGTGATAACATCTAGTGTTCATATCTGTTAATACAGATCTAATGCTTGTGGGATCAGGACGCTCTGGAGACCAGAAACCGACAGAAATGTTTGAGCCTCGATGGGTCCGTGTGGCCACTCTCGCCATGTAGTTGGAGGGAGGTCCTTAAGACGTGAGCCCTCAGCAAGAACGGGAGAGGGCCTTCTGGGTCCCCAGGCCTCGAGTGGCCATGGGAAAGGTGACCGGGCCGGTGTTCTCAAACCCCACCTGCCCCAGGCTCAGAGCAAGCTGCATTGGGACGAGACCCCAGTGGCTCAAAGGCAGTATTTTCCCAAGACACTGTATGCACAGACACTTCACAGAAGTGAAGCTAGACCCAGACTCAAGGTCAACCAGACATGTGTCAGGTCGGAGTCCCAAGGGAGACTGGAGGTGATGCCGGGGCTGATGAAGAGTCTGTAGGGGCTCAGCAGGCCGGGGGGGGGGGGCGGCAAGGGGGACCCCCGCTGACAGGCAGGCAGGTGTCCTCATGTGGCCCCAGTGGGTCTCATTCTGGAGCCTGCATTCACCACCGGGAAATGTGATCCTGGGAAGGCTTGGACTCGGGCAGGTGTCAGATGTGTCTTCAGGGAAAGGCTCAGGTACAACCTAGGGAGTTCCCACACCCCAGGGCTCGGGTGCAGCACGGGGCAGGGGCCTTGGTTCCCTCCTGGGAAAACCGTCTCCAGGGTCGCATCAGACGGCTCCCTCCCTGGCAATATTCTGGCCGGAAAACCTTTGGTGACGAAGCAGTCGGGGAAGTGGCTGACCTTGTGAAGTCATGGAATCGGCTGGAACACGGGGATTCTGGGAGCAGCTGCTAATCCCGGTAAGGACGTGAGGGTCCCAGCCAAGGCCAGGCTGGCCGTCACCCTCAGGCCGGCACAGGATCTGTCAGAGGCTCTGTCTGTGCAGCAGCCCTCAGCAGGGCCCCCCAACAGGACAGTTAACGACAGTCCTGGGCCTCCGGGCCAAAGGTCTGCAGGGGAATCCGGAAGTGTGGACCAGCCAGCAACACCAGGAGCTCCTCCTTCGTCCCGGGGACGGGGGCACACAGCCAGGGCACAGACACACTAAGTGAGCAAATGTGGACTCCCGGGCCCGCCCAGCCATTGCACCCCTACCTCTTGGAGGGCCTCCGAGTCTGTGTTTTCAAGGAGCCTGGAGACCCCTGGAGCCCCAGCCTTCAGAGCCGGGCGGGGCTGGTAGTGCTGGGCAGCGTTTGTCCTTGGGGACCGAGGTCTCCTTTCCACAAGCTCTGGAAGCATCTGGGGACATCCAGCCTCGGAGAGAGACCTGGTTGTCGGAAACTGAGAAGCCGCTCTGACACATGGACCGGTTGGGGCACTGCACGTGCTTGGAAAGGAGTAGGGGGTCAGTTCCCTATAAAGTCCCTCATATCACCGCACCTGAACTTTATTTATTTTTATTTTTTTAATATGAAATTTACTGTCAACTTGGTTTCCATACAGCACCCAGGGCTCGTCCCAACAGGTATCCTCCTCAGTGCCCATCACCCACCCTTCCCTCTCTCCCACCCCCCATCAACCCTCAGTTTATTCTCAATTTTTTAGAGTCTCTTATGGTTTGGCTCCCGCCCTCTTTAACATTTTCCCCTCTTCCCCTCCCCCATGGTCTTCTGTTAAGTTTCTCAGGATCCACGCAAGAGTGAAAACATACTATCTTTCTCTGTGTGACTTATTTCACTTAGCATAATACCTTCCAGTTCCATCCACGTTGCTACAAAAGGCCATATCTCATTCTTTCTCATTGCCAAGTAGTATTCCATTGTGTCTATAAACCACAATTTCTTTATCCATTCATCAGTTGATGAACTTTAAAGAATGTAAACCCACTGCACTTATGGGGCCGGCCACCTTTTCACATGCGCAAGAACCCGCAAGGTGACTCAGCTGTGCGGACGGACGGGTCAGCAAGGAGCAGGGGTGGAAGTTCAGCTCTCTGCCCCTTGGCCGAAAATTCCATTTACTGGGCTGAGACCTAAGGAATCACTTAGATTCAACTACTTTCGACCTAAGAATGACAGTTCGGGGGCCTGGAGTCGCTTCACCCCCGTGGCCTGGTGAATGCCCCACCCCGAGACACTTCTGGCCTCTGCCTGGAATGGCTCGTGGGAGGTCAGAGCAGGCGTGTCCCAGGCCTGGTGCATCAGGAGAGGGAAGGTCCCCGGGAGCCTCAGGTTTCCAGTCGGTAAAACGGGGGCAGTGAGGGTTAGGACCTGGTGTACACAGAGGCCAGGTCTGGCCCGCAGTCGGGCGCCTGGTCACCATCGGGGTGACCTTCCTCCATGGCAGCAGACTTTGGGGTCGCCCGTATCCAGACATGGGGGGGACAGGTCCACTGCCTCGCCTGCCGGGGGCCCTCTAGACACAGTCCTCGGGGCTTCTTGGGGCACACTCCTTGGGCCAGGCCCCGGGGGTCAGGGGCTGGTGTGGCCCCCGCCCTCAGCTCAGAGCAGCAAACCGCATTATCCGCCAACCTCAGAGCAAACTTCACTCATGATCTCTAGGAAACAAAGAGCAAGTTGGCAGTGCAATACTTTCCGTGGATTCTTTTCGGATGGCAGACAAATTGTCTAATACTCAGTAATACCGTGACCCAGAACCTTCTGTCCTCTGTAAAATGACCATATGGGTCTTGTGTTTTACGCAAGAGAGGGCTGGCCCGTTCCCCACGATACAGCTGATTTGTAGAAAGATATTAAAAACATCCTTTCTTAATTCTACATTTGAGTGTGATGGCATTTTCAGGCTTGAGAGTAATATTGTTACTACGTGCCCTCAGACCCACACGCATTCCTTAGGTCACGAGGGAAAAGGTCCTGCAGGGCACATGTGACACGTTGAGTATTTTTAGCTTTTACTTATGAAGAAGAGGACAGCACCAGGGGGCTGAACTGATTATGTGCCTGTGACGAAGAAACGTTTGACCCAGTGAAGGTTAAGCCGGAAACACAAGACCGTCACTATGATTCAGCATCTTGGAACAGAGGCCACGGGAAGCTTTGTTCCCTCAGTCATTCATTCACTCATCCCCAAAGCACGTGGTCAAGAGTTAACTGCGGAAGCAAGACGCACGACCACTTCTAGAATTCCGTCCTCAGGCACGTCGAGAGCTGCCTTCACCAGCCGGCCTGGAGAACGTGCCAGAAGATGGCGTGGCCGTGCTCGCTCCTGCACCTGCGCGTGCCTCCTCCGCGAGTCCAGGCTCCATCCCGCTCATGCTCTCCGATAAACCCACTCTGCTCTGCTCTCAGCCAGAGGGACCTCCTGAGGACTCAAATCTGTGGCTGCCCTCAGGAACTGAAGTGGTCTTGGCTGAACCCAGCTGGGGGTCAGGGGGCACCCACAGGGCAGGGCGGGTTGGGTGGATAACGGGAAAAGTAGGGCCCACAGCTCACAAATATTTGGTTTTATGTGTCTCGTTTTATTCCACACTTTGAGAAGAAGGAAATCTCTCCTACCGTCTGTTGAGCTCATAGGAAGTATATCCCGATGATCTTTCTGGAATGGATTCTGAAGCGTCCACTTCTACTCACACCCATAGTTTTGAAATTCAGCACCTCCGTGCCAGGGGCCCTAGAACTGGGACCGAGGGCCTCATGACGGCTGCTGGTGGGCCCACGGGGCTTTCCCAGGCCTTAAGTTACAGAACAAGCTTCTGAGAGCAGGTGTCTTCAAGCCCAGTCCACTCACTTTGAGCGCAGCAGTGTCTGGCCTTGGCGACACCCCCATTTTCTCTCCGCGCGCCGCACAATCGTGAGCTGATTGCAGAGCGCAAGCTGTTAGTGCCACATTCCAGCCATCAACAGAGAAAGACTCACCTATCAGCTCTGCCTGCACCTAGAAATAGGGAGACAGCGAGAAAGACAGCGAGGTATAGGGCAGGGGGGTGGGGGGGGGCGGGGAGTCGGCACCAGACCGAGGCTGAAGACAGCTCCAGACCTCGGACAAATCAAAACGGTCTTTTTGGCTGGAGACTCTGGGTTTCAAGTATTCAAAGTGGATTTTCCCAGCAGGAATAGAAGACACGAATAGCCTGATGCATTTATGCTCCACGGGGGACTCGAGGCTTAATCTTACTTGGAATTGGGACATCCTTTGGCATCAAAATCCTGCAGCACTGATGGGATAGCAGGCCAGCCAGGGCATGCTCTGAGTGGGTGACCGGTCTTCCTACAGTCCCACACGCTCCCCCACCTTGGGTCAGAGATGCAGATTATACTGGGAACCTCCACGCCCAGGGAGGTGGGCGTCCCCTGTAAACGCCCCCTCCTATGGGTCCTGCACGGCTCTAGCTGACTTTACAGAAAGAAGGTATGTTCAGCGCAAACTGGACCTTGTGTTTTACAGTGTTTCCGTGCAGGATGCTGGGCGTCTGCAGGATGTCCTCAACTTTGGGGGCTTGGGTGGGGTGAGAGGTGGTCTGCAGACCTTTCCAGGTCCTGACCGCCCACCCTCGTCTGCCGCAGAGGATGGCGTGTCACATAGGGCACCCTGGGGGCTCATTCGCTCACAGCTCCGGTGGCCAGAAGTCTGAAATCAAAGTGTCCACAGATTAGCTGTTTCCAAAGGCTCAGAAGGAAAACCTGTCCAGCCTCTCTTTGAGCTTCGAGTGGTTTATGATAATCCTTGGTGTCCGTTGGCTTTTAGACACATCACCCAAACTCTGCCCCAGTCATCACGTGGCCTAGTCACTGAGTGTCTGTGTCCAGATTTCCTCCTCTTTATGGGACATCAGTCATTCTCCTGATTCGGGGCCACCAAATCCAATATGTCCACATCTTATGCTGATTGCGTCTACAAAGACCCTATTTCCAGAAGAGGCCACATTCACAGGGACTGGGGTTTAAAGGTGCAGGCATGTCCCCTTTTGGGGGACACAATTCAACCCAGCACAACCTCAGGAAGCCCCCGAAATATGGGTCAGGCTAGTGGCCTGTTAAATGTCCACAGTTATGGACCGTGATTCTGTCCTTGGAGCCTGGATGATTCTTGTTCAGCCTCGGATGGTTCTCACATGCTCTGGGAAGGCTGTGAGGACCCAGAAAAGCCATGAACACCTGCTTTCCGGTACAGGTAGGAGACACCGTCGCCTGATGTGCCGTCCGTCCCAGAAATGCACACGGGCAAGGGTCACATTCACGGAAGATTTAAAATTGGTCGGGCTCTCTTTGCAAGTGTCCTCACCACGTCTCCTCTGGTTCTGCTTTGTCCTGAGTCTAGAAGCACAGGCGGGAAGAGCAGGTGTCTGCTCGAGGAGACCGGATTCCGCAGCATTCTCCAGAGAAACAGAACAAACAGTATATACACGGTAGGGGATTTCGTAAAGGCATTGGTTCGTGTGATTGTAGCCAGTCTGAAATCTGTAGGGCAGGCTGGAAACTGAGGCAGGATTTCGTCTTCAGGAAGCCTCAGTTTTTGCGGTTAAGGCTTTCACCTGACGGCGTCAACCCACCTGCGTATCAAAAATAATCAGCCTTACTTCGAGTTTCTCGGCACCGGCTGGTAGATGACACCCCTACAGACCGCCTCCACGGCAACGGCCCATAACTGGGCCCGCAGCCTGGCCAAGTTGACGCATAAAACTGACCATCACAGGGTTGGGTAGAAGTTACTAGGTTGGCCGCACAGCACCCGCGAAGCGGGAAACGCAGCCGCGAGAGAGTGTCTGTGTCTGGAGGCTGCAGCTCCGACCACCTGGCCCATCGGAGGCCACCTGCCCCCAGCGTAGCGGCATTCAGGACCCTTCACCTTCGGTGAAGATGGCGCATGGGGACTGTCCCTGGTCACGGCCATGGGGAATCTGGCCCAAGCATAGCCAGAGCTCGGGCCCGTTAGGACCTACGTCTCCCCCCAGGAGTCTGTACAGCACTGTGACCAGGGACATCCTAAGGAGGGGGTAGATGGCGGGTCTGGTGTTGGAGACGCAGCTCTTGAGCCCAAAGTCCCAGCTCTTTGGTTTGCTAAGCCCCGTGACCTTGCGTGCGACCTCGCAGGGGACACTCTCTCCAGCAGATTTTCTAATCTGAAGGATCGGAACGTCAGAACCATCCCTAACGAGGCTCTCGCGTATGAAGAGGCGTGTGGCAGGGGCCTTGCCCTAAGGTCACCGTGAAGGAGACAGAGGTGAACTAACATTGACCTCCAGCCTCAGTGCCACTGAGGGCCGAGCCCAGCCGAGGGGCGTCGCCCCCACGGGAGTCGGGGACGACGAGAAGGTGGGCGCCTCCGTGTGGGTCTGCAGGGAGAGCAGCTCTGGGGCTGGACAAGGAGAGAGCCGGCGGTACGTATGATGACCACATGAGGGGCCGGCTGGGGGACATGGGGCAGGACGCTGCAGGGCTGCGCAGGGGTGAGGTCAGAGATCGGAGGGCAGACAGCCGGGTCCCCGACACGGGGTGAGTCTGAAATGGAGCCCTCGGGAATAACAATGCTTCTCCCACAGAAATGATGCTCTCAGGTGTGCCCGCAGGGGTAAAGGCTCTGGGTGGGGCGTTTGGGGTCAGCAAGGCCCCCCCTTCACTGGTCAAGTTTTGGGACCCAGTGCCTGTCGTTTCCTGGGTGTGAGACAGGGCTGCACCCCTGGCAACGAGCCACACGGCCTGCTGCCCAGCAAGGCGAGCTGAGCTCAGCCACGGGCAAGCAGCAGGCCGCCCCGGGCCCGGCTCCTTGTGGCCACTCCATTTGGGTCCTTTCTTGACCAAAGATCAGTGTCTACACACTCTTATCTCAGGCCCAGAGTTGGGGGTTGGAACTTCACGGAAAGCCGGTGGCAGCATAAAACCAAAGCCAGTTCTGAGAACAAAATCCCAAAGCTGCTTTGAAATCACACACCCTCCTGCACGGTTCCCAAAGCAGCGAGCGTCACTGCTCCCAGCGCTGGACGGGCCCCCGCAGGCACGTGCAGAGGGACCCGTGGAGGGGCTCCCTGGCCCGCGCTTGGCTCGTGCACCCTGCCCCAGTGCGCCCCTCTGTCCGCACCTTTCTCCGTCCCAGGAGGGCTGGTGAGGTCCTGACTCTGCGGGCGGCAAGAGGTCTCTGGAAAGAAAACAGATGCTTGGCTTTGCGGCTGCTGCTTCAGGTTGGAAGCCTCACATTCCAGAAAGTGCAGCGTCAGGGACACCTGGGGGCTCAGTCTGTTGAGCGTCCGACTCGAGCTCGGGTCATGATCTTGCGGTTCGTGGGTTCGAGCCCCGCGTCGGGCTCTGTGCTGACAGCCCGGAGCCTGGAGCCTGCTTCGGATTCTGTGTCTCCCTCTCTCTCTCTGCCTCTCCCCTGCTCACTCTCTGTCTCTGTCTCTCTCTTTCTAAAATAAATTAAAAAAATTAAAATAAAATAAATTAAAATAAAATAAAATAAAATAAAATAAAAAGATGCAGCTTTAAATCTGCCCCTAAATGATTGTTCTGGATGTAGAAGGCGTGGGCTGGGGTGCGGGGTGGGGTGCAGACGGGGGACAAAAGCCAGGTCCTCTGGTCCTTGTTCCCGAGTACAGGCAGGAGTGAGAGAAGGCCACCCCTCTCCCGCTCAGGAGTCGTGAATGCAGACCCCCGGTCTCACGTCAGCCCAGCCTTGGGAGGGGGCAGACGGGGCTGAGGGTGTCCCGTCTCTGCCGCTAAAGAAAAGCCCACGTGAACCTGTGCCTCTGCACGATGTTGTAGCTCCTTCTTGCATGGAGTGGCCAGATGGAGAGACGAGACCACACACAGCTGTGGCCTGGGGCACAGGACGGCAGCACAGGGGACCTGAGCATGTCCTGCCCACAAGAGACCTTCCTCAGAGACCCTGGCTGCTCCGAGCCTCGCTCACCTTCCCCATTCCGGCCCAAACCAAACCCCCCTCTGCGGTCTGAACACCTGCCCTCGCCTTCCTGGGCCCACGTTCCCTGGTTGCTGTTCTCCTACCTGTTTCCCGCATTGCCCCCAGTTCTCCCTGGAACTTGTTCATGGGGCCATGTGGCCTCATGGCTTCCTGGTGCCCTGGAGATGGACAGGTGTCTCCTGCAGAACCCCCTCTGTCTACCTTGTCATCAGTGGACAGCCCCACCCCCACCATAGTCACTTCCTGTCCAGTGCACCCCTCTCTCTCCCAGCTCGGGCCTGCCCACGTCCTCTTCCCACCGCCTGGAGCTCCTTCCCCCTTCCTCGCCCTCTAAGCAATTCCCTAACGTCCCTCGGGGCTGGCACAATGCCACCGTCCTCTCCTGCTTGTTTCTCTTGGGTGTCCTTGACCCAGCGACTGGCCAAGTCCTGTGCAGAACGTGAACTCCGCTCCCGGCTTCCTCTCGCTCGCCTCTTAGTGAGCCTGCGGTTAGATGGCCTCTCGTGTCACCGGCTGGCTCGCGCAGGGTTCCCATCCTCCCCTCGTGTCCCCCTGTGGCGGGGACAGGGGTCCTCACTGTCCCAGTGCCCGGGGCTGCACGCTGCTCTCTGCACTACAAGCCGGGGACAGACACGTCTGCTGAAGAGCACTGATCTAAGCAGAGCGGTGACTAACGATGAAGCATCACCAGGCACAGCCTAAGGACAAGGAGGCTGGCAGAATCTGTTAGAATATGTGCTAATTTATTGACCTTGCTAAATAATGGCTTGCTGGAAAATGTCGAGCACACATCGGTGAGCACAAAGTCTGGAGTCTATTCTTATTTAGGCGTTTGGACACAGAAGGCCTGGATCACCCGACATCATCGTCCCCTCTGGGAGGCCCGAGAGGGAAGCAGGTGGATGGCACCAGGTGACCTTGGGACGTCCTTTCTCCTCCTGGGTTCCCACGTAACAGGGTTTGTCCGGATGCCCTTGCCTCTGGAGACACGGACACGGCCTGCTTGCCCTGCTGCACCCCCTTTTCTCTGCCCCACTCTGTGCCTTGAGAGCACGGCCTCCGGGGGCCGCATTAACCAGTCTCTCGCCTCCAGTGCCCGCTGGGCAGCCTGCGGGAGCCAGAAGCTTGCTCCTCTGTGCCTGCCTCGTCGGGTGCCTGAGCGAGTTGTGGCCGATTTCCTCCACCCGTGGCCTCTTCCTGCCGGGCGGCCCCTCCTGCGCCTGGAGGTCACAGGGATCTGCCAACTGTGCCCTCCTGGGCCCTGTGTCTCAAATGCTCGCAGGTTCTAGCAGGGCGTGAAGTGATGCCCCCTCACCCAGCAGGATTCCCGTCTGCCTGGGGAATGAGGTCCCTGTCCTCCCTCGTCCCTCAGCAGGCGTGTGGGCAAGGAGTGAGCACGGTCACTCCGCAGAGCCCCCTGGACAGTCCCTGCCAGGCCAGCATCAGAGTGACCGCACAGCCAGAGCCGGGAGGGAGAGGCCGTGGTCCGTGGGTCCATCAGGGGAAGGGGGGTGTCTGTGCTCACCCCTCCCTCGCAAGTCTCCCGGTCCTGGGCTTCACGCAGCGCCCAAGGAATGCATGGGGAGTCAGTCTCATTCTGGAAAAGCCAAGTTACAAATGTTATAAGACTTTTCCCACCAAATGTCAAAGCCTCCTGCCAGTCTCAGAAGAAAGAATCATTTCTTATTAATTATCAGGCGTCCGAAGGGAAGGGCCGGGGAGGAAAAAGCCTGGAGTTCTTCTGAAAGCCAAAAAAAAGGCTGAATTGAAAATCGAGGTGCGCTTTCTGCCTACCTTAATCTCAGTTTCCAGAACGAGAAACGCCAGGTTGGATTTCATCTAGATCTCTCCGGCCGCGTGCCGGGCAGCTCCTCCATCCACTTGGGATAAAAAAGAAAAAAAAAAGAGGGGGCTTTTGATTCACTCTTCGTGTCTCAGATGTGGATTCCACTCTGCGAGATAGTGCGGTGATCGTCCGGAAACTTCATCTTGAGTACCCAGCAAATTTTATCCTAACGCTGTGGAGGTTCCTGGCTCCAGAAATCCTGTCCTCCCTCCATGTTACCCCTTTCCACGGTGCTGGGGCCTGGCGGCACTGGTGGGGAACAGAGGTTCGCAAGACGAGCCGAGCCGTGCTTACTCGGGAAAGGCCGTTGCACTGACTTCACTTGTACGTGTGCAAAAGGCAGGCGCTGCAGTTCTGCCGGAAAGACTCCGTTTTGTGTCCCTTGATGTAACTCTGAGCATCAGGCACTGGTGTTGGGTCCAAGGTACAAGGAACCAGCTGTCTCCTCCGGAGACGGTGGGGGGCCACCAGCCTGTCCTGGTGACGTTTGGGTCTGAGGGCCCATCTGCTTGTGCCTATCTTTTTCTTTTGTCTCTTGGGAGGTCTCAAGTCACGCTTCATTGACAGGGTCCAAAGGGTCACCTTGGGTCACCTTCCGTTTAGTTGGGGAATGTGAGTATGTTGACTATATTTTTAGCCCTTACTTTGGCTTCCCGAGGTTGAAAGCACCTGCTCTCAGATGACACAGACCCCTCCACACTTCCGGGTCTCAGGCAGGAAGCCGTCTTGTCCCAGCGATGGGACAGTTTGGGACTTGTCCACACTGCCCTGGCCTCCACACTCTGTCCCTAGGAAGCCACCCAAGAAACAGGTGAATAGGAAACCACGGACGTTTTCCAGATAACTCGGCACCCCAGCTCCACCCCAAGCCTGGGAGGGGCCCGGCCGTGTGTTTCTGGTCACGTATTTGGCAAAGTTTGCAGAAGATACTGTTCTGTGTCTTTCCACTGGGCCCCACTCCCCTGGGGGCTGGAAGGCCGTGGAGGGGACTCAGCTAGGGAAGCCTGGGTTGGAGACATACCGGGTCTCTGCATGCTACCCCATATCTATGTGGTTCAAAGCCTCTTCCAGGGAGCAAGTTACTACTTGAAGTTTCCAGGAGCTGGCGAGGGGCAGGGCCAGATTCACTCATCATGCTGAGGGTCTGAACACTGCCCCAGACAGCCCTTCTTTGCCAGCCAGCCCTCACCGGCCTTAGATTCCTTAGCTGGAGGCCAGTAGCTCATTGTCACTGCCCCATCACCTCCCCCTGCCCACCTGCCCACACTGTGCCCTTACTTCCTGCCCTTGCTCCCGATGGATGCCCGTCTCTGTACCTGCTAACCCTGCAGCCCATCGTCGAGGTGCAGTGACTTTTCCTATCACACTCATGTGCACAGAGACAGCATGCGGCTCTTAATGCACAGCAGTGACCGGGACAAACCACAGGGTACCGTCCTGCAGGGTCTTCAGACACTGCGTGAGAGAATGCCAAGTAACCAGAAATCTTAGCGCTCTCTTCTAAACAAACTCACTAGATGTTTGTCCAGATGTGACAACAATCCAAAAAATGACATTACCGACATTGGCATGAGAAGAAAGAAAGCTTTGTAAGCACCAATAATAACAGTAACAAAGTCTGCCCGAGCTGTGCTAGAGGACCATCATGTCCCTAGAAACTGAGAACGTGCCACCAAAAAAGCAGGTTATGGTGGGGGGGGAGGGGCGGTTAATTAATGTACGAGTTACGCTTTTCTCTGGATTTTACGATGCCGGTGGCATCCTAGCGTTGGCAAACTTAAAATCTGTGGTAATTTCTTCTCCTTCGTGTCTACTTTGGCGCCCTGTTTGGTATTGTTTCTTCAGACAGACCTCGCAGCTCCCAGCGCCAGCAGCCTCGCGTCCCCGGCCGGTTTACGAGCTGCACCTGAACCTCCGGGGCTTCCCCTTCCCGCAGCCCTCACCCCTCCTGCCTGGCCTGTGCGGAAGTGAGTGGGGATTCTGCGCCCCTCAAGCCCCCTCTGGCCCCGATCCCGTCCCGCAGCCTCCCCCTCCGGGTCTTGGGCCCTGTTGGGTGTTTCTCTGAGGCAGGTTTGGGGAGCCCCAGGGGAGTGGCTCCGGCTCTAGGGGGTCCTCGGGGTCGGGAGGGGCCAGACACCCTGCAAAAGGGTGGGCTTGGCAGGCTCGGGTCACCGGCTGATGGCTTGCGGCCCCTCAGTGCTGGCACCTGTGAGCGTGCTGGTCCCCAGGGCAGGCGTGGGTGAAGGGTCACCCTGGCGCCTTCCTGCCCCGGGGTCCCCTCCTGCATCGCACCCTGCGTCTTTATGATGCGATCCCCCCGTGACCCCCCTCCCTTTTCTGCAGCCTCCCCCTGCTGTCACAGGAGCCACCAGACCTCGGGAGCCCTGTCTTTGGACTCAGACACAGCCCGCAGGCTCTAGGCTCCGGCCTCCGACTCTGCCTGGCCTCCCTCGTCCTGGGAACCGCAGCCCCTCCGTCCCTTAGCCAAGGGGCAGGAGCAGGACAGGTGTTTGGATGATACTTTACCACTTAACGTGGGAAATGGTCAGATCCCTCGACCTATCGAATCTCTCTTCTCACATCGTAAAAATAGAAATAAATACGACACCTCATAGAATTGTTATGGGACACATGAGGTAAGACTGCAAAGTGCTCGGCCCGAGGCCTGATATGTGTGGGGGGCTCACACACACACGTGCACACACACACACACACACACACATACACACACAGGCACACACACCCCTTCACATCACACGCACACATACACACAAACATCTCAATTACAGTAAAACCTTGGTTTGTGAGCATAATTCACACGGAAACACGCTTGTCATCCAAAGCACTTGCACGTCAAAGCGAATTTCAAGACCCGTTGGCTCAGGTGTGATCATGTGACATTCGGTGCCACGACTATAAGACATCGCTCGCTTATCAAGTTACAATTCAGCAGAAACGTTTGCTCGTCTCACGGAATGATCGCGGGACACGTTCCTTGCAGTGCAAGGTTTTGCCATGTCCCGACACATCGCACACACCACACGTGTTCAGACGTGCACGTAGGAGACACACACACGCCACAATCCACGTGTGCACACGCATACACACGGGCTTGTGCCACACCCACGCCTACGCACGCCATGCGTGCACACATCTGTAGATGCACACACACCACGTGCGTGTACCTATCAACGTCACACTCATACCACACGCACACACTGCACCTTACTGCATCCACACACATGCACACATATCGCACAACCCCTACAACGCACACACGTGTCCCACGTGGACATATCGACGCACACATCACACACGTCTCACAGTGTATATTTGAGCACACACCTACAGAACACGTGTGACACGCATGTATATGTACGCCCGCACACGCTGAACACGCGTATATTTGCACACACACATGACGTACGTCACACACACATCAGCCACCCCAGCGTCGATCCCTGCGCTGCTGGTCCCGTGGCCTGCACGGCGTCACCCACCCAGCTGCACGGGGGGCCCCCGCCACCTGTCCTCTCCCGGCCTCCTTCCTGTGCCCTCCCCGTCCCCTGGACCCTCAACCCCTCCCTCGACCGGCACCACCTCCCTGCTCTCGCATCTTGGAATCCTGTACCTTGGGTCTTTCCGTTTAGCTCCCACTGAACACTCCGGGTCGGCATACGCACCTCACAGAACTCACGTTCTCTGGCTCGCTCACCGCAGACCGACCTTGGACGGGAGGGGACTTTTTCCTCCACCGAGGGGCTTCCCTGGGTCCCCGGGATTCACCCAGAGCTGAACTCCCAGGTCTTGGCCCCAGCATTCTTGTCTCAGGTGCGTCTGACCCCACGAAGCGCGCTTGCTTCAGGACGTGCCCCCTGACCGGACCCTCCTGGTTCCTCCGACTCCGCCTCTGACCCACCTTCCTTCTCTGGGTCTCGGGGTCCCTTGACCTTCCCATTCTTTCCTCGCTCAGGCTCCCATGAAGAAGCTGACCTGTGAGCCCTTCTGTCATCCTTACGAAGTTCCTTAAAGTCACCATCTGTCTACACTGCGTTCCTGCATATGTGAGGCCAGATGCTGCAGAAGAAGAGACCAGGCCACCGAAGGAGGTGTGGACCCGAGTGGCCCTGCCCATGGCAGGGGTCAGCGTGGCATCTGCAGGTGTGGTTTCAGTCCCCGGAGCCCTCACAGCCAAGCACCGAAAGGCAGGGGGACGGGAGGTTGCATGTGGAGAGGGCTCGCAGGCCCTGAGAGTGGCGGCTCTCCCCGCCTCTCCTGTGTGCAGGGGTGAGGCTGGCGCGGAGACCGCAGGCTGACGTGGGGGAGGGGGTGGAAATCAGCAGCAACCCTGTGAGGTTCATGCATAGAGTGCTCTCCTCTCCGGCGGAGGGGCCCCGGGGGAGTGTGACTCAGGGTCACAGGTCCGTCACGCTCGGCTCCTTATTTACGTTGCAGGGCCCAGACTCAAGGATGCTTCCATTTCGAGTTCACCCCTCTCATTGCTCACCCGTCCAGACTCACCGTGTCATTTCACCTCTGTGTATGCCATCCTGGGCGCAGGGGGAACAGGGCTTCTTGGATTTCTGTCCGTTGTGCCGTGTTCTCCCACATCCTCGGAGCCGCTTGGATTCTGTGATGACACAGCGAAGCCATCTGGGAGACCACACAGCCCGCGTCTCCTCCCCGCCCCCCCTCCCCCCGCACTGTCCACAGGTGGGTGGAGCTTTTCTGTGTCCTCGGCTCTGGCGAGAGGCTGAGGGCAGGGGCGGGCTCTGTGGCGGGCTGGTGGCTCCCGTGCACGGGCCTGAGGCCCCGGCGCCACCCCCCGTCAGTCCGGCCCAACTCCGATCTCCTGCCCCACAGGAAAGGGCAAGCTTGATTCTGCAGGGAGCTGGGCCTAGAGGAGCAGCCTTCTTCCCTGGCATTCAGCGTGGAGCCTCTGGGCACGCCCGGGGCGCTTCGCTCAAGAGTTTGTCGTTACAAGAAAACAATCTGAAGGAACACGAAGTCCTCCGCCCGCGACTCCCCACCGCCCTCAGCCCCACGGTGCGCCCAAACCCTGTGCCAACGGTGACGGCCCGCAAACCTCCTTTTGTGCGTTACGGCAAAACGCGGGAACGTGGAATTGACTGTTTGTAACCATTTTAAAATGCGCAGTTTGGCAGCATTAAGTGCACGCTCGATGTTGCGGAACCTTCGGCACCCCCAGGTCTAGAGATCAATCAGTGTTTCAAGTCTTAAGTGAAAATGTCAGCATCTCGGTGAAGCACAGAAATGCTGTGCACAAACCCCTGCTGCCCCCCTCCCTCTACTTCTCGCCCTCCAGCTGCCCGCCCCGCCCACGCCCAAGGCCCTGCTCCTCTGTCTCCTGTGCTACAGCCTTCGTTCTAGACGCCCCTCCTCCGTCTGGGCCATGCTCACCTGGAACTGTGTTTAAAAAAGTCACATCTAAGTCTTTGTTCTTACTTCTGCTGTCTTGCTAGTCAGTGATTCAGAAACCCTGAGCCCAGTGCCGTGTTGGCACAGAAGGTGTGACGTGTGTCCCAGGTTCTCCAGAAAGACCCGACGGTGTGAGTTCCAGCCTGAGCCTGAGGGCAGGAGAAGAGCTACCCCGGAAGGGTTCCTCTTATTCTGTCCTCGTTCTGCTCAAGCCTCAACTGCTTGGACGAGGCCCGCCCACACTGGGGAGAGCAATCTGCTTCACTTCGTCTTTTTGGCCTGCCGAGTCAAATGCTAACCTCATCCAGAAACAGCCTCATGGACCCAGCCAGAACAGTCTGGCCGTGAAGAACCCCGTGGCCCAGTCAAGTTGACACATCAAATAACCATCACATGTGACCGTCACTCATCTGTGAGTCTCTTAATCTGCTGGGCAGAAACTAACGTGCCCACGTGCGTGCTCACCATCACGGGTGCCTTCCGAGTGCAAGATACTTACTCTGTGTGGTGGCTCCCCAAAATGATACTGCGCCCGTGTCGTGAGGGAGTGATGTCACTCACTGAGGGTCCACGGTCACCGTAGTGATGGGGCTCACGGCAGGTTTCCTGGACCCCCAGGTGCCCGTCCTTCCCTGTGTGTGACACTGATTTGTGTGTAGACAGCTATACATTTCCCAAGCTCTGTGTTTTCTGCATTTCCCATAATAAACAAATCTTACTTTCTTGAAACAAAATTGCTTAGGCTTTTTGAAAATTATTATTTTAGAGACAGAGAGCGAGCTGGGGGGGGGGCCGGGGGGGAGAGAAAGAGAATCCTCATCAGGCTCCGTGCTCAGCCCAGAGCCCAACGTGGGGCTCGATCTCATGGACCATGACGTCATTACCTGGGCCAAAACCAAGAGGTGGACGCTCAGCAGACTGAGCCACCAACGTGCCCCTTGAGCTTTTAAAACAAGACAAAACCAAGCCAAAGGATAATACACAAGAGCCCTTAAAATATTGGCTGCAATTCTGGGTAGTGACTGCTACTGAAAAATAGACTAGATCCAACAGTGGCCCAGCAGATGGGCACTTTACCTCCCCCCAGAAGGGGGCAGTCAGGGAGGGCTTCCCGCAGGAGAAGCGGTTGAAAAGCAGATGAGCACCAAGGCATTGGGTCCAGGGCCCCACTCTGAGCCCACGTGGTCCACACTCCATCACATGGTAAACACTGGGGCTCCGTGCCCTGCGCTCTGCTCAGGTGCCGCTGGGGGACCCTGTCTCCCAGCACCCCGGCCCTGGATCCTCTGCCTTCACTTTCAGGAAATCCACTTCCGAGCTGGCCTTGACCCCACTCTTGGTTTTGGGGGTCCTGAGATTTCCAATGTCCCCTCGGAAGTACCAGGTGGCCAGATGATCTGCAAGCATAAGCAACACCCCAGCAAAGTAGAATTCTCCAGCCCCTCGAAGGTCACAGGTGCCCTCCATTACATCAGGACCTCCACACAGCGGAACCCTGTGTGTCTGGGAGATGACAGGCTGCTCTCCATGTGGACAAGCAGAATGGTCCCCCACGTACGCCGCTGGAAAAGGCAAGGTCACTACAACTTATGCAACATAGTCTCGTGTATTTAAGACGGAGCAGTGTCATGCACACACACATATGACCTTGTATACGCGTGGGCTCTCTCTAGGGAACTCCATCAAGTCAGGTGGCCGTCGTGCCCCTGGGAAAGGGATCCGGAACGATTTTGATCTCTCTGGAGTGTCTGAGTTCTTCACCATCATACACACTATTTAAAAATCATAATAAGCTCAGTTAGTACGGTTCTTGATCAACTGCAGGTTGGAGATACGCGTGTCAGTCTCCCCTTTGATGCCCTGGTTCTTGTGGAGCCCTCGCCATCCTCCCAGACGACTCCCCAGATGCCAGGGGTGATTCAGTGAGAAGATCTCTCCTCAATACCTTCAACACACAGATCACTCGGTCAACTTTCCAGAAAAGGACTCTGCACGCCCTGCCCTCCAGGGAGCCCTAGGTCACCTGAGCCTGATCAGAGGTCACCAGAGCCTGACTCTGCCCTCTGTGGAGAGCAGTGCCAGGCCCTCGGCGAAGCCTGGGCATTCTCCCACCTGCCCACACGGACCACCGGTGACACGCCCACTGGCCGGCAGGTCAGAGATTTGTGATCTTTGACGGGAGCCACGTCAGGCAGGGCGGCCTCCGGTCCAGGCTTCACTTTGGCAGCCGTGGCTTCAGGGAAACGGAAACCCTTTAAGCAGATGCAAAGGGGATTTGTGCAGATCCAAGCTCCTGGAGGAGGCAGCTGCCCCCTCTGACTCTTCCGTACGCATCTCGGGAGGAGGCAGAGGCCTCCAGGGATGCTCCGAGGGGGCAGCGGCCTGTGGGGACAGCACGGTCTGGCCCGCCGAGGCTGCCCTGTCCTGGGCCACAGGACAGAAGGGAGGGCCTGCCCGGTGCCCTGCCCCGACCGGCTCACACAGCGGTGCCACTCTGGGCACCGCGCTCAGGGACAGCCTGCGGAACCCATGAAGTCACCACCAAGGGCGGTTGACCCGAGACACCGGCACACCCCGAGTGGCAGCCTCCCCCACACCCAGCCTGCTCGGTGGTGGATGTCACCTGGGCCTCACGCACCCGGACAGGCTCTCCCTAACGATGCCCGGGTGCCCTGGACCGCCTGCCTCCCTGCTGCGCTCACCGTGCTCAGAATGTAACAGGACCCATATGGATAGCCTGACACCTTCCCCCCCCCCCCACCCCGGTCAGGGCCGCAGCAGGGCACTGGGGACCCCTCACCGTGTCTCTGTCCCCAGTTCTCCTACGCTCCTCACACACGCAGACGGCCCCTCCCAGGTGATATCAAGCAGCTGCCCAGGCTGAGTCCCCTGCCGTCCGTCCCCGCTTGGCGAGGCGGCTTCTCTCTGCCTGTCGGGGTTTCTGCGGCTCCAGTCCTGCCGGAGCGCTGGCTCCAGTCTGGGCGTGTGCCCGCAGCCCTCGGCCGGATCAGCCCGGAGCTCAGTGCTACCCGCCTGTCCGCGAGTGACCGGTGCCATCCCACTCTGATGACTCCCACGTCCTCCGGGGTGTTCCAGGCTTAGACCGGGTTCGGTTAAACGCTCTGCTCCCCTTTGCTGGCAAACCAATTTGTGCCCCCCTTTAAGGCGTGTGGGGTCCAAAACATGACCTTGCTCCGTGTCTGCTGCACCTGCTCTCACTGGGGTCGTGGCTCTTGTTGGAGGTGGGGGCCGGCCTGGGGACTGTCTACGGCATCCGGCTGGGGGCGCAGCCAGCCAGGACCCTCCCTGTGGCCGCTCTGCCCCTGGTGACCCCTCATCCCTGCGGGCTTCGGACAGCACTCTGCACTGGGGACGGTAGAAATGGAAAGAAAGGGCCTCAGCTTTGGTTGGGGTCCAGAATAGTCATGCTGGAGCCCTGAGGCGGCTGCGTTGAGTGCCTGACTCGCTCCTGCCCTGTCCGCACGAGTGTGAGCATGGGGAGACAGCTGGGGTGCTAAGGGCAACGCAAAGGGCAAGGAGGGCCTGACTCAAGGGCACGGCCCCGGGGGCGCAGACAAGCACGGCCACACGTGGGAGCACTTAGACCCAGGAGGCTCTGCAATAGAAAGTACGAAAAGGCAAGTACCCGGGATTTGGGCCACTGAGAACCGTATCACTTTTGCTCTTGGGGGCATCAGGGAGGTGGAAGGAAGGCGGTCTTTCCTTGCCCTGCAGGTGTTCGGAGCCTTAGGAGAAGGGGGACACTCAGACTCAGAATTCCCGGCAAGCCAGTCCCCTCCGTGTCCCTGAGAGTGATTTCAGGTGTTTCGAAAGCCGAGAGCTGACGTTTCCCTGCAGCGTTTTGGTGGTTCCAGCGCTGTGCCCGCGCCTTCCACCGGCGGTGGTCACATGTGCATGTTCCGAGCTCAAGTCCCTACTCCGGCTCCCGAATCCTCGGCAAATGGACCACACTGTGCCTCAGTTTCTTCATCTGCAAAGAGGGGGAGAAGAACGACGGGTACTTTGTAGGAGTCCTGGGAGCTCCTGACGAGCGGACGCCTGTGCTAACAGCCTGTGAGTACCCCGCAAGCCGGGGCCCTTGTAACCCTGGCCGGGCCAGTGCGAGGGTGAGCCGTGCCAGCTGCTCCCGCGAGCCTGTGGCAGAGCCTGATCCTGCTGGGGAAGCCTGGGCAGAGCTGGGGGGTCACCTGCAGCGTCCCCACATCACAGAGGAGGCTGGCTGGGATTTCATCCACATCTAGCAATGGCTGAGACAAATCCACAAGACCATCCAAACTCGGGCTGCCCATTGCTTGAAAGGAAAGTGGCCTTTTGGGAAGATTCATGCCCCAGGTCTTCCCTCCTCCTCCTCCTCCTTCACTTTAATATTTAATCTGAAGAGGGTTTGCCTCCCAGGATCTGCGGAGGGCTTGGCGGAGCTCTGAGGGCGGCTTCCCTGGAGGGAGCTGCGGGGCCGCATCCCCTGAACACCAGCCCCGTGAGCACCGTGGCTCCGTGTCTGAGCAACTCCTAGGCTGCTGGGTTACCCTGAATTTTTCTGTAACCCAGCTATCTTTGACACTAAATGTATTATCTAAATTGCAAAATGTGTATCAATAGGTGACATGGAAAGCCGTTATCATTTAGCAAAGATGACCAAGGCTCTATGCAATTCACTTATGCATTCAAGTACGTGTAGACACGTGTGAAGAAGTGAATTGTGTTAATATTCCTGAGTGAATGAACATATAGATGTATACACAAAGCACACACATATTCTTGAATGAAGACTGAATGTATATGCAATGCATCATTATACATTTATACACACACTGCCTCTTCCGTGCTTCGGGCTGGGGACGTGAGGGAGGAGGTGGTGTTGGGTCTTTCCTGCACAGAGCGTCCAGCTGACAATAAACAGGCAAGCACATGATTAATGATAGGAAAAGGCAATCTGAGATCCCAGCAGGTTGGAGGCGATGAAACGGGAGAGGAGGATGGGTCTCCTAGGACACAGGATTGGGGTGTGGCCTACGTGGCTCCCGAGTGTAGACTGAGTGTCCCTCAAAATGGCGGACGGTTGGCAAAATGCTGGAGAGCTTCCAGCGTCCTGGCTCTATTTTCCTTCAGTTATATCTGCAGAATCTGGCTGTTTTGTGCTGTTTGCCAACAGAGCCACGTATTTGAAGTAGCCGGAGAGCAGAGAGTTAGAATGCAGTGGGCAAACGGCCCCGGCTTCTCCAAACTGGGCTGTTGGTGGTGGCGACCGGCTTGTGGATGAGAAACGGAGGCCTGTGACCTGGTTTCCTCTTCTGAAGTTTCGGGCTTTGGAACAAGGCAACTCCCAAGGATGGAAGTATTGGCAATTTTCCTAGATGCGACACTGAAGACCACAGGAAACAGGTTAATTCTTCACACGTTAATAGAATTTTCAGTTGAGTTTTTAAAACAGTTTATTCCTTTATTTTGAGAGGTGGGGGGAGGGGCAGAGAGAGAGAATCCCAAGCTTGCTCCGCACTGTCAGCGCAGAGCCCGACGTGGGGCTCAAACTCACGAACCGTGAGATCGTGACCTGAGCCAAAACCAAGAGTTGGACGTTTAACCGACTGAGCCACCCAGGCGCCCCTTTCCGGTTGATTCTTAGTTGAGAAAAACAAACCAAAAAAAACCCCAAACCCCATCAATAGGTCCTGAATGGGATTTCATAACATTTCACCCTCAGACTGCAGCCTCCTGCAGAGGGTGAATCCACTGAGACCCGGGCTGGAGAGCCGTCCCTCCAGAGATCAGGGCAGGAGGCGGGGAGCCGGCCCTGGTCACTCCCTGCCGGTGGCTCCCCGTCGGCTCTGAGAGCAGCCCTCGGGTGTGGGAGCTGCAAGCTGATGAGACCTTCCTTCACCAGATTGTTTTAAACTGGGACGAGAAGCCGTTGTATTCGTCTGCACCTCACAAACCCGCAGGCAGACAGGCAGCACCCAAATGGCACCTGCTCATTTCCGCGTGAGACAGCGAACAGACTTGGAGAGAGGACACCTGGGCACGTGCACACGTTGCCCCTGGCACGGGCAGCCGGCTGGAGGACATATTCAGACCGTGTGTGCCACACAAGGCCATGGGGCTCAGGAGTATACACAGCGACCCTTTGCACGTAGACAAGATGGGCTCGTGCTGAGCAGACACGATTGGACACACAGTACTGACATGTAAGGTTTTAGGGAAGGACCAGAAAGCAGGTCTGCAAGGACCCTGGCTCCCAGTGGTGGGGACCTCTGAACACAAAAGGAAGCTGTTCACATGTTGCTCTGTTCCTGCGCAGAATTGCTTAACTGGTTTAAAGAACTCTGTCTCTACTCGTAAATGTTTTCAAATATTTATATTTAAAATGTTCCAGAATTCAAAATATGTCCATGTGGTAAAGCCGAAGTCCTGTTTCTAAAAGAGAGTGTTGGCGACCGGAAGACTGAGGTTGGAAACTCCCACTTTCCAGACCCTCCCTGCCTAACAGACCCTCCCTTCCAGACCCTCCCT
>NW_024412404.1:66088125-66088356 GCF_014898765.1 Herpailurus yagouaroundi
TAACAGACCCTCCCTTCCAGACCCTCCCTGCCTAACAGACCCTCCCTGCCTAACAGACCCTCCCTTCCGGACCCTCCCTGCCTAACACACACACACACACTTTCTGCTGCCGTCTTTTCCTAGCCCCTCAGGGGTCTCTGTAAAGGATGGGATTTAGCAGAACAAACTTTCCCCGCATTAACCATCAAAACCACCAGAATGAATGCACACATGAAAGAATTAATGCACACA
>NW_024412404.1:66088366-66092679 GCF_014898765.1 Herpailurus yagouaroundi
GCATGAATGAATGAATGCCCGCATGAACCCTAAGTGAGCCCCCCCACTGTGCTGGATCCACAACAGGGCTCCTCGCGCCAAGAAGCAGCGCCCCCAGACGCTGTTTGCAGAGGTCCGCGAGGGACCCTGGGGCCGGGGGAGGGGAGACCCCGGTTAGCTGCACGACGCGCGGCCTGGCTGCCTGGTGCGGGCAGGACGGGGGTCTGGCCGCAAAGCACTCGATCGGATGGCCCTTCTGTTTGCCGCGGTGGATCCCAACCCCATTTCTGTTGGGTGCGGGGGCCTGAGCCGGGGGACACAGGTCCCACCTGGTAACGTGAGAGAGAGGAGCATTAGTATTTTTCAGGGAAAAACTGGCATCCAACAAACTAAAAAAAAGAGAGGATGAATATACCTTAAGCATGAACTACAGCAAAAGGGACGCACAGCTCTCGCTCCCGCCAAGCCTCAGGTCAGCGCCCAGGACCCCTGTGAGGGGGGAGTGAGCGAGGGCAGGACTCCATGAGGGGCCGGGGCATGAACCAGAGCCTACATCGGGCCGTGTTCGCAGGGGCACGAGGCCCCCGGGCCTCCACACGCCGGGCAGGCCCAGGCGCGGGTGTGCGGGCCACCGGGGGCCGCAGCGGCTGCGGGGGCCACAGACTCCCCCTGTGGGGTGTCCCAACCGCCCCCTGCCTCTGTCCGGGTGACGCATGGCAGCGGAGGGCCCCACTACCCACCCACCGCAGGTGCTGGGCTCCGAAGAGGCATTAGAACTGCAGAGTCTTAAATACTCAAGTTGATGACTCCTTTGCTCTTGAGAAAGCAGAATCTAATTACCTTCTTGTCTGGTAGCAGTTGAGGAAGAGAAAGGAGGAGAGGAAGCTTATGACACTGCAGCCACAGGTGCATTTGCTGAAAACTCCGTTTTTGGGCCCTTCCTGGCGGTCATATTTCTTGTTTCTCCAGAGCGTTTTGCTTACTTCATTTATAATAAATAACCCCTAAGTACATCCTGTATTTGCTCACAAGACAGAGTCAGAAATCATAAGGAAATACCACAAAGAAAAATTTTTGTCTCAGGAAAGGAAAGTGTATATATATATATATATATATATATTTATATTTTTTTTTTTTTTGTAGTTGTTAGGCAGTTTCCTTTTTCCCCAGAAGCGCGAGTTGGTTCTCTCATTACCAGTTCTGGGCTTCATTTCAACTTCCCGGAGGTGTTTTCCCGGACAGACCCCCTTCGGCCTGCCGCCTCTCGACCCACAGGTGCACGCACACCAATGCTCACCACCCCACCTGGAGTTGTTTTATACCCAGAAAGGTCTTTTCTTGTAGGGTTATTGGGGCGCGCCACTTGAGGAAACTGCCTAACAACTACATCATTGTTTCTCCAGTGTCAAGGTCTTCCGTGGACGCAGCCAAAGCTCATTCAGAGAAGCTCGGTTTTACCCCTTGGGTGTCCGCTCAGCTGGCGGGTGACCCAGGCGTCCCGGGGTGCACGTGCTCCAGTGGGGTCCGTGTCTCCATACCCTCCTGGGGATTGTTTACATATTCATGGGTCCAGAGATATGAACCAAGACCAAGAAATTACAGACCACGATTGATTTCCATTCCTGGTGGGTGGCTGCGAGGCCCGCTGCCCTGCGTTGAGCGGTCTCCTGACATTTGAGGCCGGCTGGGGAAGCGCGCCGGGTGGCTCAGTGGCTCGTGCTGTGGCTGGTGCGGGGGTGTGGGCGTGCGGCCACGGTATTCCTTCCTGATGTGGCTCGTTGGGTGAAAAGTTAGAGAGAATACCGTGTCTTCAGAAAACATAAAGGCTGAGGGATGTTTCCCGTTCTTTCAGAAAGGAGTGCTCCCATTTGGCCATCAGTGCTCGCCCTTGTCTTTGGATGAGGGGTGGTCCCATGTGGGAGCCACAGGCTGCTACGTCACCCCACGGGGTAGAGGGAGAGCCCCATTCTGTTAGAGGTCAGATTTAACCCTCCCAGCACCAGGACCGGGCCAGCGCTCGTGTTGGGGACGTGCAGTAGCAGAAGCAGCTAGTGTTTATCGAAGCATACAATATGGCGCCCGGTCTCAGGACTTCCCTTTTATTGTACGTAATTCTCACAAAGCTGCACAAGGTCTGGGCCGTCGTCATCACCACGCTACAGGAACGAGGACACTGCAGCACGCGGAGAGCAATGATGTGCTCGGTGGCCGAGAGCCGGTTGAACGCAGGCAGCCTGTCGCCAGAGCCCGCCTTGTCCAGCCTTTGCTACACGAGGGAAGGATCTGGGGCTCCGGTTCTGCCTCCACAAAGGGGGCCGGCACAGCCAATGAGAAGGGTCCCCAGCTCACAGTCCATAAGACTCAGGGACAGGTGGTGCATTTAGACATCCTCCTGACACTGAGAAAAAGCACTTGACACTCAACCCTGGAAACCTCTCGACGTCCGGGCCGCATAGGAAGCCGTGGGTGTGGAGAGGTCTCAGGGTCTGCATGTTGCTCTGTACCCACCCTCCATGAAAGCCATGGGGTGACTCCCCGGCTGTGCTCTCTCCTGGGCTCCCTGCCATGACTCCGGCTGCTCCTGTCATTTCTGGGTCATGGTCATGCCATCCTTGTCTGTCATCAGGCCCCTTCCTTCCTGTGGCCGGAAGGCCCACCTGGGGATCGTCCAGTGGTCCCTGTAAGGTCTTGGGTCTGTGGCTGTCGTCCCACCCCCCAGTCCCTACTCTGTAGCGCCCTCAAACCTGGAAGGACAGGAGCTGGAAGGACAAACCTGGAAGGAACTGGAAGGACAGGAGCTGCCACAGGGGCCCCAGGTTTTGCATGACCTTTCTCCAGCTCCTCTCAACCCTAAATATCAGATGGCAAAAATAACATAAACGAACTGGTCCCTAGTGGGCCAGGTGTGTCCTCGGCTGAGAAGGCTCCGTCTTCTCTCTCTGTGCAGGTCTTTATTTACTCAGATGCCCATAGGACTTCGTCCACTCAACTATCCCATGACTTGGATGTTCCTACATTTAGGCCAAATAATGGATCCCTGAGGTGCTTCTCAGATTTCCGCAAAGATAAGAATTTGCTGAGGGATCTGTTGAGTGTGGAGACGTTCAGCCCCACCCAGGCCAAAGGACCACAGGCCTGGTGAGCTGACCGTGCCCCTCCGGGGGACACTATCTAGAAGATGTGGGTGCCTGCCCTCTGCCCGTCCGTGTTCCTTGCTGTGGGAATAAGACTTAGAACTTACCGAAACGTGACTTTGGCTGTCATTCTGAGATGATTAGTGCCCCTCCCCCGGATTCATCTAGAACCACAGGAAGTGGCCTTATTTGGAAATCGGGTCTGTGCAGACATCATTCGTGAGGGTGAGGTCATGCTGGACAAGGGTGGGCCTTGACTGCACTATGACTGGTGTCCCCACGTGAGGAAGTGACACACACAGACACAAGCAAGGGGACAAGGCCATGTGCCGACTGACAGGCCAGACATGGCAGTGACCAGTCTCGAAGCCTGAGAGTGCCGAGGCCGGCCGGCACCCCCAGAAGCTGGGAGACAGGCAGGGACGGATTTCAGAGCCTCCAGAAGGAACCAGCCCTGCCCACCGGATGGCTGACTGTGGCCTCCAGAGCCGCGAGGCATACGTTCCGTGGGTTTAGGCCGCCCAGTTTGTGGAAGTTTGCTCTGCGGCTCCGGGGAACCAAGACAGAGGTTTGCTGAGATTGTGCATTAAGGGAGACGTGAGGGAGGCACCCACCAGCCGGGGGCTGGCAGGCTCCCTGACCTGGTTTTTAACAAATAAGTTTCCACGAGGACAGTCCAGGGCCACCAGCTGTGCCCGTGCCCCCCACTGCCGTCCAGAAACCGTGTGGACTCCAGAAGGAGAGGGACCTTGTACTGGTGAGGAAATCCCCACCTTTGCGTCGTCCAGCTGAACAGGGATCCTTACAACAGGTCGAAAATTGGGACAAGGTAGCCATCAGGGGAAACCCACATTCAAGTATGTATTTGAAAATAAGGAATGGCGGGAAACAAAGAAAGACCGCATTGGAAAAGATGGATGGATCCACCGGAAAATGGAGGGCGTCCGCGTTCGCTCAGAGTCTGCGCCTTTTTCCACCGTGGGGCCTGGAGTCCCAACGGGGCAGATCTCTCCCCTCGTCCAGGCAGCCCTGCCGGCTCCACCTCCCCAGACACCTGCAACCTCCCTCATCGCTTGGAAATAAAACAAACACTCCCCAAACGGCCTCTTCCGGGTCACTTTGGAGAGTGGGAGAGTTGTCAGTAGCAAGCTGGACAAGGCTTGTCGGAAGACCAGGCCAGGGCCGGCTCTAAAGGACGTG
>NW_024412404.1:66093079-66165685 GCF_014898765.1 Herpailurus yagouaroundi
AGGCCCTGGGGGCGGAACACAGGCCCAGGGGATGGAGCACAGGCCCGGAGTTGGGCAGAACAGGGACCATGGATCTTGGCCACCTCACCCAGGGAGGCATGCTTTGCACGGGGGACCTGGCGCTCCTGTCACAGATGCGGCACGGGGGTCTTCCTCTTCGACATCTTGGTGTCTGGAAGGTTTCAGATCTGTTTATTGTAAATATTAACAACCACAGTAGGGTTTTGCCTTGTGTGGTGGCGGTCGTTTTGCTGCTTTTTAAGCTAATTAACGTGCTAACTTTCAGCTCTTATACCTGAAGGGTTCTCACATGATTCTCCAGCCTGCTCCGAGGGTCTTTACAGGTGGAGGCGCTTCTCCCACGAGAATGGGGAGCGGACATAAATGGCAAATCAGGTTTGCACGTTATAATTCACCTTTTGTGTCCCCAAACTTACCAGTTGTGACCTGATCCAGTAGCAAGGAAGAGTGGGGGCCCTGGGAGCCCTCGGGGCTCTCTCACCCTCCAGAATAGTGCAGGGGCACCTGCTGTCCCCATGCAAGCCTTCTCTAAGTTATCCCGTGTTTGGCAATGGCTCTGATGTTCACCCCAGAGTGGTGGGATTCAGGTCCCTGCCAGTCCCGGGGTTATGCAAACAAGCCCATCATGGCCTCCTGGGGGGCCAGGCCTCACACCCCCTCGCTGCCAAGCAGGCCTGCAAAGCCCCTGCTGGTGCAGGGTGTTCAGGCCAGAAACCCCAGCGTACCCATTTGGAGAAAGTGTCAGAGGGAAACTGCAGCCCCGCCCACTTTAGCTCAAGCAAAGGAAGCCTTTGCCAATCTCCCTTCAAAGGGAGTAAAACCCCTCCGGTTTTCACTTGGGAAAAAAGATTCAGGTTGACTCGTCTTTCTCACCTGTGACAAGAACACATTTCAGCGGGGTCCCCAGGCTGCTTGTCTCCCTCTGACTGTTGTCACGTCCGGTCCCAGTAATCAGCCCTGAGAAGGGAATCTGCTCGGCACAGACCATGCACCCTCTGCCTTTATCTCCTCCAGCCGTGGCTCCTAAAGTCACTCTGCTGTGTCTTCCCTTATGCGGCCACCGACGCTCAGATTCCGACGGTGGGGAGCAGAAACTGCGCTCTGAGCGGGTCCTGAGTGTCTGCAGGTGTGCGGAGCTCACGGTCCCAGGCCCTGGCTCACTCAGTGTGGCCCGTGTGGTGGCCCGTTGCCCGAGGGCCTCTCCGGATAGGGCTGAGTTCTGTGGCCCTGAGCACCCCCTCCCAGGTGTTCAGAAGCTTCCCTGCAGGCGGGTGGTCCTGGACGTGCCCCGGCCTCCCCAGCTCTGTGTTCACCCAGGAGGGCGGGCCGGATGGTTTCCTCGAGGATGGGTCTCCCCTGACACCCAGCGAACGCTCCCCACCGCTTCTGACCAAGTTCCCACATCTCTGTGCTGGGGGCTCTCCCTTTCAGTGACCCGAGCTTCCCCTGTGACGGTTTATGTTTGGAATTCCTAACGTGGTAGATTTTATTTCCCACATCTGCTTGCGGCAAAGTCTCCCATCAAATTACGCTCCTCTGTGTTGTGGCTTTGCCCTGCCCCCACCTAGGAGTGGGGTCAGCTGCCCGCCCCCAGTGCCCGGAATCTGGGGGGGCCTGGCCACCTGCTTGCAAGCAATGGGACGTGGAGTCAGTTACCATGCAGGAAACACGGCATCTGGAACAACCGAGCTGCACAAGAGGTTCTGATCTAATGATGAGACTCCACACGGGGAGGGAGAGACAGACACAGGCAGAGACAGACCAAAGGACACCACTGGAGCCCCAGTTCAGATCCCTTGGGGCAGACAGAAACACCCAGCCAAGCCCAGCCCGTCCGTGTCCTTGACTCACAAAACTGTGTGAAAATGCGGCGGTTGTTCCAAATCCCAAAGTTTTAAGATGGTTTCTTACGCAGCAATAAATAATTTAAAAATATATACGTACCCACAACAACCACAGATATCTGAAGCTTGAAAATAATTATTAGCATTTCCTCTGCCTCATCCATTTATACCAGGAGAATATTTTTCACATTCTAGATAATAACTTTCTCAGAAAGGGAGAGACAAACGTTCAGTTTCACTCAGTCAAGGATGAGATAAAGGAGGCATCATTGCTTATGTCAGACCATCATTTCTTGAGCCGGGAAATCTGTTGGTTCTGTCAAGTCGGGTTCTGTGGGCCCTCCCGCCACCGCGGAGAAGCCCCAGAGACCCATCTCCCACCCCCCTGCCACCTGCACGGACCCCGACCTTCTCGGAACCGCCCTCCACCTCCGCTCCCCTGGCCCGCTGGGGTCCCGTGACTGGTTCTCCCACGTAAAACGTTTGCAAACCACTGATCTCGTCACCTGTGTCTCACGGTTAAAGCCCTGCTGCATTTCACATGCGAAGAGACTCACAGCACTTTGAAAACGTGTCCACCAGGACTGAGCGAGTTCTGAGCCTGGAGTGCCAGCCACAGCCCACGTCCTTGTGACCGCTGTGACCACTGACAGGTGTGTGCGTGGCCGGTGCGTCCAGCGTCACGGGGCCTTCCACCCTCCTGTGTCGCAGGAGACTGTGCTAACACGAGCCTGGCCCGCAAGGTAGAGGTGGCCTTGGCTAAATGCCCAGATGGTCATCTCTTGGCTCCTGGAACCCAGGCTTCCCTGCAGCGGAGACTTGCTGAGTGTGAAACAACCAAATCCGTTCTCCTTCTAAGTGGCAGGTACTCGCGACAGAAGGACACGTTTAGGAAATTGAGAGGCTAAACATCGTATGTAGGAAAATGCTGTGTGGACGTAAGATTTTTTTAATTTTTTTTTTCAACGTGTTTTTATTTATTTTTGGGACAGAGAGAGACAGAGCATGAACGGGGGAGGGGCAGAGAGAGAGGGAGACACAGAATCGGAAACAGGCTCCAGGCTCTGAGCCATCCGCCCAGAGCCTGACGCGGGGCTCGAACTCACGGTCCGCGAGATCGTGACCTGGCTGAAGCCGGACGCTTAACCGACTGCGCCACCCAGGCGCCCCAAGATTTTTATTGATAAGCCCTTTAAATAGCCTGCCTGTGCATCAGTCACGCTGGGAAAGCTGCCTCCAAATGGACTATCAAACCTACCTGAGTCGTGACTCACAATGTATTCTCGAAAGCCTCTACCACTGGACCTGAACCAAAATCCCTTGGCTGTTTCTTCGGGGGGGGGGGGGGGCCGCCTGGGAGAACTCACTGCTCGGTGCCTTTCAGATCCCACAACCCAGACCTTGTCACAGTGCCAGCAGCAAGACGGCCCAGTCAAAGGAAAGAAGGCTTCCCGAGAGGAAAACTGACCGTGAACGCAGACTAGGAAGTGGAGAGACACTCACAATCACAGGAAAGTGGGTAAGAATGCTTAATAGGTTCTGTCTCTTGGGGACTGAGTTCTCCATTAATCTCCAAATTCTGGGGACACTCAAAAAGGTGGCTTATCTGGTCTATAGGCTAAGAGAAGATACAGAATCGCACGTCCCTCACAAACACACCGATCGCTGCACAAACACTGGCTTTCTCTTAAATACTCCTGCAGACGATTCCGCACCATGGAGCCCACACTGACATCCGAATGAGGCACCATCAATACAAAAATTAAAAGTGCTTGCTAGAAATTGCTTAAGTTACAAAATTTAGTCCGAGCTCTCAGGAAAATAAACTGGGCTACATCCAAAAATTAAAAATGATCAATAGTCAATTTCAAGGGCATATTTAATCAATTCCACCCGTGTTCTGATTGGACACGCAGTTTATCCAGCATAGCCCAACAGTCGCGTGGACTGTTCCAATATGCTTTAGTGACCACGTTTGTTGTAATTACGTCTGCTTATACATTAATTAACTGTCTTTTATATTTATCTTTGCGTTTAGAAAGTCACATCTCAATGTTGCCACTCGGTAAAAAATGACTCCCCCTTCTTTTTCTTTTTTAAGCCTGATTTCTTTTTCCAAGAAATCAGATGAAATCACTTGGGTCATCAGTCTCAATTTACTTTAAGAAACTTTATTTATTTTTTTAAAAAAAAATTTTTTTTTTCAATGTTTATTTATTTTTGGGACAGAGAGAGACAGAGCATGAACAGGCGAGAGGCAAAGAGAGAGGGAGACACAGAATCGGAAACAGGCTCCAGGCTCTGAGCCATCAGCCCAGAGCCCGACGCGGGGCTCGAACTCACGCGAGATCACGCGAGACCTCGCGAGATCGTGACCTGGCTGAAGTCGGACGCTTAACCGACTGCGCCACCCAGGCGCCCCTACTTTAAGAAACTTTAAACAGCAAGAAGTGAAAAGTCATAGATACTGTTTTCACATCAATTTGCATGCAAATGATACTATCCGGTTATCGCTCATTGTTTAGGGAAGGGGAATCTTATGAAAACCAAAGGGAAGTTTAAATCAAAGCCAGCCAAGACAAAGCTACTAATAATGTGTTCTGAAATCTTGTATCGTTTACATTCAAAGTGTTATTTATTCCTCACCGAAGCTTGATGAGACCTTCTGGTCTTGGCAGTTTGTCTGCCGATGTGACTGATCCTGCCCGGACCCCCGTGTCCTCGCTCCGGGGACTGGTGCCGCTCGGGCACTTGGGTGACTCCGTGCTCACGAGCTGCGTGTTGCCCCTGGGGCTGCACACTCCACCCTGCAGCCAGCTCCCAGGGCAGGAGGTTCACAATGGAGCCCAAGCTGCGGCCCCCGCGGAGGTGGCCCCTGGCCGGAGGCTGCCCTCTCTGCTTCTGGTCCTGCCGATCAGACATGTTCAAGTCCCCGATGCCAGCAGCATGTCACAACATTGCCATCACGGTGGCAGTGGCTACCCTTCACGGGGCACGCACTCTCTCCCTGCCGGGCTCTGCATGGTCACTGGGTTTATACCCAGCATCTCTGTGCCCTCAGAACAGCTCTGGGGGGAGGGGGGGTGGTCCTGCGGTCCCCGTACAGGAAGGGTGGGGGGCGTGTTTGCAAGGTACAAGGCTGGCCTGAGTCAGAGCAAGGGTCTGGCCGGAGCCTGTCCTTTCCAGGAGCATTTCCTGTTAACAGAAGCCCCGTGTTGCAGGCGAGATGCTGGGGTGGGTGTGGCCATGAGCTGTGAGGCTCGGCGCTTATGGGGAGAAGGTGTGACCCCAAGTCTCTTCTTCTTCGGACGGTTAATGGGCTGGGAGTCAGCTGCTGTTTGCTGTTGGGACTCTGCTCTGGAGGAGCCTGCAAAACCTGTGGGAGACGTCATCTGACTGCAGGCGATCCTGAAGACCCCGCCCCTTCTCAGCCATCACTTGCTGTGAGCCGGGCCCCGTGTGGGCACGGGGGCACCAGGTGACCGGGCTGGCTTGCCTGCTCTCATCACGTCTGATCAGACGTGCGTCACCCCGGGGTACTTTGCGCAGCAGCGGCTCTGTGGGCTGTGTTCCTGTGGCTCTGTGCTGCCAGCGAGAAGAGGGCTTCATCCTGGAACACGCCTGCCTGCTTTGTGCGGCCCTGTGTCCCCCCTCCACCTGCCACAGTCCCAGCCCGGGTCACCCTCAGGGCCCCCCGGCGGCCCAAAGTCAGAGTGTGGTTTTCACGAGGTGCTTTTCTGTGCGGATCGCTTCCCTGGGGAATGAACTTGTGGCAGGAGAACGTTTTTTAATTGAGATGCTTTCTTAAAAAAATTGTACCGTTATGAGAGGGGAACATAAAATTCGCTTTGCCGCTAGCCGGCACCGAGTCAGGTGCCAGCATTTCGGAACAACGGGAGTGTGAGCTCCAGTGTGGGGAGTCGGGAAGACAGATGGGCTTAATTTAGATGTGCTGGCAGTGAGCACATAAACATATAAACCCATCTCCGCAGCTCAGATGTGCGTCGCTCACACTGCGGCAGGGAGAAAAGTTGTGCACGGCGGCTCTGGGAGAGCTGGCTGCCTTTGTTGGCTCTGCTGGGAGGGAGCCGTGGCCACAGAAGGAACCCACAGTCCCCGGGTCTGTTCCAGAAAAATTAGGTGGTTAGGGGCACCGGGAACGTTCTAGTGAGGGCTCAGACCATATGTGCTGGTTGTGCCCCAGACAACGCACCTCTTTTAAGGCGAGGAACCGGCCGGTGGTGCCATCTGGGGCCGAGGGGGGGACCCGTCCATGTGGCTGAACGGGGGGTGAGGGAGGAGGGAGGACCCACGGGTGCCGGGGTGCCGGCAGAAGTTTAAGTAGCTTGTGCTTTTGCGTAAAGCCTCCACCACATTCACTGTGTCTGCGCGGTGTAAGAGGACCTCAGCCCCCTTTCCGGATGACAAAATGCTGCGCGGTCTCGACTTGGCCCCGGTTTCTACTTGGACGCCGTGAGATACCCTGTTAACAGGTGAGGAGCCTGGGGGTCAGAGGAGTCAGCACGTTCCCCGGCCACCCAGTGAGGAGTCGGCAGAGTGGGAACCTGACAGAGGAGGACTGCAGGTGTTGGGGCGGGGTTGACCCGGAGCAGTGACACCCCAGCAGAGACCTCGAAAGTGTCATCCCGATGGTCAAGGGCACCTGGGCTGACAAGCTCACTAGTCCGTGACTCTCAAGGCCATCCACGGACACTGCACATCCCTCTGTCTCTTTGGACACCGTGTGTGTGTGTGTGTGTGTGTGTGTGTGTGTGACTGTATGTCTGGTTGTGTGTGAATATGTGAAGGTCCACTGTGTGCGCGTGTGTGTGAGTGTTGGTGAGTGTCTGGGTGCATTTCTGGTTGTGTGTGTGCAGGGCTGGCATGCGTGTGAGTGAACGTGTGAGCGTGTATGTGAGTGTGTGTGAGTGTGCATCTGGTTGTGTGCAGGGCTGGCGTGCGTGTGAGTGAACGTGTGAGCGTGTATGTGAGTGTGTGTGAGTGTGCATCTGGTTGTGTGCAGGGCTGGCGTGCGTGTGAGTGAACGTGTGAGTGTGCTTGTGAGTGTGTGTGAGTGTGCATCTGGCATGTGTGCTCAGGGCTGGGATGTGCATATGTGGTTGAAGGTAGGTGGGTCTGAGTTTGTGCATGTCCGCTGTGGATTGTGTGAGTGAGGACACGCGTGTGCATGGGTGTGTGCGTGTCCGTCCCCCCTGTGTCTGTCAGGGCATCCCCACTCGTGCTTGCTGCCTCCGCTCACAGAAGGCACTCAGGGGTCGTTCATTATTTAAAATAGAGTATCTTTTGCAGAAAGAGTCTAGAATACTTCCTAATGTCCCCCCTATTTGTGTTTAAAAACAATGGAGATTGTTGGTTGCTAAGGAAACAACTTTTTGAAAATGATCAATGAAAGCTGATGGCCGAAGATTGTATTCTTTGTCTGGTTGGAAAATTACCCCCTCACACGGGAGGAAGCACACACGCGTCGGAACAGACGTGGCGCTACCCTCTTGCCCGAACGTACGAGGTCTCTTGCTGCTTTCTCAGACCAGAGTGAAAACACGAGCGGGAGCACCCTTAAAGGCGGGGACAGACCTGCCGTTTCCGGCCGCACGGAATACAGTCTCATTGACCAGGCCGGCAGGATGGTGAGAGGCAGCTATGTGGTTCTAAAGCTTACGCGGAAATGTGAAGAATTCAGAACAGACAGTGAAGCAAATAAAGGTAATTTTTTGAAAACCCTGAGGTATTTTTGTCACCAAATGCTGAGACATAGCATAGAGTGATACTTATTAAGGCAGCGTGGTACAGGGTGAGGACAGAGACGCTTTTGGAGAGCCCGGAGGCAGACCGAGCTGCACGCATGCCTCACCTGGTTTATGGCAAAGGTGAAGCTTCAGTGCCCTTTCAGGAAGTAACGATGCGGCAGTAATGGGACATCTCCAACCGGGAAGATGGGTCTGGGCTCCTGCCCGTACAAGAGAGGGGGGAACCAAGAAACAGACTTTTAAGTACTTCACTCTAGAGAACACGTTGATGGTTTACCAGAAGGAGGTGGGGTGGGGGATGGGGGGCGTGTGGGATGGAGATTACTCTCCACAAAAATTAATAAATCCCAAATGGGCCAGGAATTTATTTAAATGTGAAAGCGTAGACAAGAAGTCTTGTGGGAAGGTAACATCGGGAAAATGTGCAAGTCCCTACGGCAGGCTGGCCTTTCCCGAACAAGGAATGAGAGGCACGTGCCACACAGGAAAAACTTGGAAGTTTAGATTACATCTGAATAAAACTTTGGCACCATGAGAAGGCTCTGTTAAGGGAGTGGAAAGGCAAGCCGCGGATAGGTGTGGGTGTTCTGGACACATCGAACAGGAGAAAAGGATCACGCTGAGAGTACGTTGACTCCTTCCAGTCGATAAGGAAACGATAAGGAAGCCCAGTTTTTCAAACGGGTGAGAAGCGTGACCAGGTACTTTATGAAAGTGATGATCCAAACGGACACTGACTCTGAGAAGTGCCCATGTCAGTGGTCCCCCGGAGATGCGCACGGAAACCGCATGGGGTGTGCCAGCGTGCACGCGAGGCTCAGGGACTGCGGGTCGGGCGGCACCACGCAGCAACGGACGAGCAGGAGCTGGGCTCTCGTCAGGGAGCGGTCGCAGAGCGAATCAGCACAGCCACCTGGCAAAACTGATTTGGACTGTCTGCGAAAGCTGACCGGGTGCCCCCGTATCATTCGGCGACGGTCTTCTTCGGCACTCAGCCAACAGAAACGTGTGCACGCGCTCACCCCGAGACGTGGCCGGGGCCGCGCACAGCTGCCCTCCTCAACACACCCGCAGCTGGAAATGACCCACGTGTCCACTGGCAGCGGGGAGGCCGGGTAAGCTGTGTCACATGCAGGCGACGGGGATCATCCAGCAAGAAGGAGCGGATCCCAACTGCCCGCCACCACCTGGCTGGAGCCTACAAACATCAAGTTGAGGGAAGATGCCAGGCACAAAAAGTGCACGCTCTGGGTGGTGGCCACACTTTCTCTGGCGCTCATCCACCGATAGCCTGGGGTCTATGCACCTCCCCTTGAATCTCCGTGGGCTAGAGACTATTTCCACCAAAGGCACTCGTGACTTCCACGGCTGGACCGCCAAAGACAAGCAGTGTCCTCCCTGCTCATGGGAGCATCGGGACTCAGTCATCCACTGCTGCGTAACAAAGCACCCCACGCTCAGTGGCATATGAAACAACGGTGGAAGGACATACCCGTGGCCCAGAGGGACAGGATGGCGAGGAGTCTGGTTTTCCCGGGAAGACTCAGGGGCTGCTGTGACTTGAGTGACCGAAGCTGACGTGGCTGGGGCTTCGGGTCCAGTTACCGTGTGGTTTGTTTGCCCGAGTGCCTGCAAAGCTGGGCTCGGCAAGGTCTGTCATCCAGAGTGTCCGCGCACGGCCCCAGACCTGTCTACCTCAGGGGGGTGGCCAGGCTTCTCACACGCCGCACCAGCTAGCCGGAACTATCTATGGTCCATTGATGTGAAGTCTGACTGCATGCCACATTAACCGTGATGACCTGGACGGCGGTTACCCCTGAGGGGGCGACAGTGACCAGATGGAGTAGGACAGGGGCTTCTGGGTTCTGGTAATGTTTTATTCTGTGCTCTGAATGCTACAGGTTTAATCTCCATTTGGAAATGTTCCATGCTATATACTTAGGCCTCTTGTGCTCGTGCACATTCACATTATACTTCCATAAACGTCCCCTAAAATAAACAAGCAGCATGTACTGAATGCTCAGCATGCACTAGACCCTGTGCAGAGGCTTTTCCTACATTACCCCCTAGGCTCCTTGCCATGCTTCTGTTATCAGGAACTGCCATCACAGAGAGGCGAAGGGACTGGCCCCCAGCCCTCGGTGGCACTGGGTGTTGACAAGGGTTTCAACTGATCCCAAGCCCTGGCTCTTAACCAGGATTTATATCGCTCTTAAAATGAGTGCTCTAAGCCATGGAGTAGGCAATCAACAGAAATCTAATAAACAAAATGGTGAATGCGCATCATTAAAGGTCCAACCTCACCAGAAATCAAAAAAATACAAATTCAAACTATGAAGATTTATTTTTCTTTCTCATCAGATTGGCAATAATCACAAGCACGAGATGGGCTATTTTCAGAAAGTTTATGGGGAAATTCTTATGCCTTGCTAGTGGGGATGTAAATTGTTGCAAATGTCTTACAGATATTTGACAAATATGTATTAAATATTTAAATGTACATAGCCTTTAACCTAGCAATTCTGATTCTAGTAATCTCTCCCAAGAATAATGGGGCAATTATGCAGGATCCAGGCAGCAAGGTCATTCATCATCAAGTGTTAACGGCAGACAGACGGAAGAAAGCGGAAGAGGCGGGTGGGCGGGCGAGAGGGAAGAGAACAGGTTAAGATCCCCCAAGCGTGGGTCACCGAACGTGTGCGGAGCATTTATTACATACGTGGAGGGTAATAGTGACCTCTGTGCCACGTTGCTCACATAGGAACCTCTCGTGCGTGCCCGTGTGTGCATGTGTAAACACAGCAAACTTCGCGATAGCGTCAATGGTACAACCCACTGTGTCAATGCATGTAAGTGTGTGTGTACAGAACGGTGAGTGGGCTATTCCAAAGCGTAGACAGAGTTTTGGGGGTGGCTCGCAGCGCTGTGTGTCTTGATATCGTGAGTGCTTTTGTGGGGGCCACATGTTTGTGCATGTGCGTATATATCCTCTTTTCAAACACTTATGACGATGGAGCCCTAGGAGAGGTGCACACAAAGCGATGCTGGATGCAAAAATAAGGCTCATGATTATATGCTCCCCATGATTACAACCACGTGGGATCCACACGCAGGGGAGAAACAAAAGCCACGGTGACTGCAGTGCAAAGAGAGGATGATTTTCTCATCTGTTTTGTAGTTTGCAGGTGTTTTGTAGCTCACCTGAGATCTGAATACAGAAATGTAAAATTACCCTATTACCTCGGAACCGAAGCCACGCGGTAGAGCTCAGGTACAGGCACTGGCCAGTTTCCCCGGTGGGCGTTCACACCGGCTCCACACATGGGGTCGGGGCTGTCCCCACCCCCGTGGCTGGGAGCAGAGCAGGCCCGGGTTCTCGGTGACCCCACCAGGTGCTGTCCGTGGTGGGACCTCAGCCGTCTTCCCAGCACAGTGAGCTCGTGGGCACAAGCACTGGGGTCCACCGCTAAGGGGCCCCCACCCCCAGCCCCTGGGATGGCCTCCGTCCTGCTCCCGTGCACCCCCAGCCACTCTGCCCTCTCCGGCCCACCCCCTGCCCCACAGACCTCGCTCTGTCCCTGCCGCCCCTCACCCCGGCTCATCTGGGCCCCATGCATTCACACCACTTCCAAAGGGAAGCCTGATTTCTCTTTCTCTTTCCCTCCCCGACCCCAATAAACACACACCTGTGCCACGCACACAAAACACACACCTGTGTATGTGCTCACACCTCCATGTACACCTGTGCTCACATGCACACACACGTGCTCACATACAATCTCATGCACACATGTCTCCACGGACAGCACACACAGAATCGTTGGCTCAACCTTTGCACAAGCACACACACGCCAGTGCACACACACACACACACCAGCATGCACACACAAACCAGCACGCATATACACACCAGCATGTGCACACACACACACCAGCACACACAAACCAGCACATGCACGCTCACTCACACACTTTTATGTGCACACATGTGCACACACACCATTATACACACACACCACCAGCATGCATGCACACACACACACACACACACACACCAGCATGCACACACAAGCCAGCACACATATACACACCAGCATGTGCACACACACACCAGTATGCACACACAAACACACACACAATCATGCATGAACACACACACAGACCAGCACACACACATGCCAATATGCACACACGCCCGTATGTGTGCACACACACATCAACATGCGTACATACACTAGCATGCACACACACAAGCATGAGCACACACACATCAGCACACACACACCCACACACACCCACAGTGAGCCTAGTCTCTCCACCCTGAGAGCCCACACTGCTCGACGGTGCTTGTCACATCTCTCAGGTATTGTGAGTAAGGAATCACTGGATGTCTGTCTTCCTGCCTGGCTGGGCACTCGGGCCCACCTCTGTGTTACAAGTAGCTGCACGTCCGAACCCAGCGAGTGCCAGGTGCTGTGAGGTACTCAGAACACTTGCCAGGTGAGCAGATGACTGGCTGCCTGAGCAGTCGGGGGTGATGGGTGGGCAGTGGGGGTGATGAGTGGGCAGTCAGGGTGACAGGTGGGCAGTCAGGGTGATGGGTGGGCAGTTGGGGTGACAGGTGGGCAGTTGGAGTGATGGGTGAGCAGTTAGGGTGATGGCTGAGAAGTCAGGGTGATAGGTGGGCAGCTGGGGTGGTGGGGGGGCAGTCGGGGTGATGACTGAGCAGTTGGGGTGATGGGCAGGCAGTGGGGGTGATGGGTGGGCAGTCAGGGTGATGGGTGGGCAGTTGGGGTGATAGGTGGGCAGTCGGGGTGACGGGTGGGCAGTTGGAGTGATGGGTCAGCAGTTGAGGTGATGGCTGAGAAGTCGGGGTGATAGGTGGGCAGCTGCGGTGGTGGGGGGGCAGTCGGGTGATGACTGAGCAGTTGGAGTGATGGGCGAGCATTGGGGGTGATGGGTGGACAGTCAGGGTGATGGGTGGGCAGTTGGGGTGATGGGTGGGCAGTCCGGGTGACGGGTGGGCAGTTGGAGTGATGGGTGAGCAGTCAGGGTGATGGCTGAGAAGTCAGGGTGATAGGTGGGCAGCTGGGGTGATGACTGAGCCCAGTTGGGGTGATGGGCGGGCAGTGGGGGTGATGGGTGGCCCTGGCATCAGGGCCTCGAATCATACCTTCCTGGGAGGCCAGGTGAGGTGTGTTGGAGGACAGGCCGACCCCCGCCCACCCAGGAGCAAGGAGAAAGTCGCCCGCAGCCTGTTTGGATCTTGTCTGTGGCATCAGCCTCCACACGGGCACAGACGCACAAGCACACACACACTTGCACACACATGTGCCCCATCACAGGCACCGTGCAGGTGTGATGATGCCACCGCACTGTCTCTATTTCCTGTTCTACTCCCCCTGCTTCCCGCCTCACCCCACCTCCAGGGTCGCACCAGAAAGGCTCCACGGGGCCTGTTGTACAGCCACCATGTCTGACACCCCCCTTGGCCCTCAGTTTTCAGACTATGTCCCGGAGCCTCCAGTGTAAGCCCCTTTCACTAAGAGAAATGTCCCAGAACCAAGTCTGGGCGACATCCACTCCCAACTTGGGACGTGCCCGAGGGGACGAATCCCGGGGTAGGCTGAGGGGTCTGGGGAGAGGGAGCCCCTGGCCCTGCTCGGCCACAGGAAGGGCCCGATGTCACAGGGTGCTGGTGCAGCGTGGCCCCTGCAGACCCCCACGTGGAGCTGAGCACTGACACCGAAGCGAAGCATCGCTCCCTGCCGTGAGGCCCGTGGCAACCGTGGCCTGGATGAAGAGAGGCCTTTCCAGAGGCTCCGTCTGCCGACAAGCCTCGCTGTCATGGGTAAGATGTCTGGCTTTAGGTGTTTCGGCAAAAACCCGGCCGGAGAAAGCTTTAACTGCAGCATCTGGGCTCGCGGTGAGGGAGACTGATCTGTAGCTTTTCTCTGATTACATAAGGCAATTAGAAACCCAGTCATATTTCTCCGATGCGTAGGTCAGCTGTGCAAATCAGGCATTAATTTGCGTTTTCTAATATGCTCCTGCCACACAGGTATTAAAACAGAATCTTTGGGTGTGACCATAAATTTGGACCAGATTCTAATTGTCCCCCTGTGTACTCGGGGTTTCTTTTTGTTTCAGTAATTGCTTCCTAATTATCTTCCAGTTGCTAAATAACACTTTACTTAGTTTATCAAACAGAATTTTCTAAAGCGGCTCCTGAAGGCATTGTCAACATTTGACTCTGATTACCATCATCCAGAAGAAATGAGCCATCAGCCTCTTTCACTTCTGTAGAACGTGCCAGAGTCGGCACGGGTTCCCCACAGCGACTGCGCGGGGGCGGGAGGGACCCCTTGGTGGCCAGGAGCCTGTGCCCCCACGCTCCCTGGCGATGGCCGTTCCGCAACCACTTAGGGACTTCACTTCAAGCTCCGATGTATGAAGAATGTGGGAGCCTCTACTCTACCCTCACAAGAAAAAGTGGAACAAAGGGAAATCAGTGATTTTTCTTTCTTTTTTTTTAAAGTTTTTAAAATTTATTTTGAAAGAAAGGGAGAGAAGGAGACAGCAACAATGGGGGCAGAGAGAGAGAGGGACACAGATAATCCCAAGCAGGCTCCACGCTGTCAGCCCGGAGCCTGATGTGGGGCTTGAACCCACAAACTTTCGGATCATGACCTGAGCCAAAACCAAGACTTGGAGACATAACGCCCATAACGCCACCCAGGCGCCCTGGAAATCAGAGGTTTTTCTGAAGCTGTCAGAGAACTGAGGTCGCAGGACACCTCCCTCTGACACATGGAAGGACAGGTGACCACAGACACTCACAGCCAGGGTCTACACCCAGGAACAGAAATCAATAGAGCCTCAACTGATAGGAGATTTCCAGGTAATGTTGGTGAGTTTTGGAGCCTCGTTAGTGGGAGAGAGAGTCCTGTGGCTACCGTCTTGGGGGGATATGCTTTCAGGGTGATTCCTCTGGGATCCCCACTGTGTTCTCATAGAACGGAACCCCCACCATGGCTGGGGCAGGGAAGGGAGAAAGTGACCACCCAGAAACAATCCCCGATGTCCTCCAGGAAGAAGGGCCACACCCAGGGGAACCTTCACTAGAGCCCCACGCCCACTCCCACAGGGGTGAGCCCCTCAGGCCTTCTTGTGCCGCTTGGGCGGGGGAAGCAACCAAACACAAAAACAATCACAAACCAAGACTACTTGTGAAGACCAAGTCCTGGGTCGCAGGCCCAGTAAAAGACTTAAATTTACTCCTAGGATTCCAGATGTCTCCTCTTCCCCTTTCCCTCCCACCGCGTCAGGCGGGCTCCAGCACAATAATGGCGGGTTATTAGAATTCAGAGCCGAAAGGCACACACGCTATTTAAGTAGGAGCTCCTGGGGAAACCCGAACACGAGAGACACTTGAAACATGACAAACGTAGTAGGTATTAATCTAACCACGCCAATACATTCCCCCAAATATAAAGAATAAACATCCACAATTCTGCACGGACACAAGTAAATGCTTGAGTCCATTAACGAATGGGGAGAAAAGAAAGCATGCCACGTAGAATAATTCCAGGAAACTTATGTGGGCCCTCCCTCCCCTGCTAAGTGGGAGCTGCTAGAGTGACTCCTTGAGTGTGCAGAATGGAACAGAAGGCTGGGTGTAGCCTGCAGGGGACGTCCCAGCCAACGACCAAGGTGAAAATCAGCACTGATACATCATGTTGATGGTAGGCACCCTTGCACGGCATGATGGACGATACTTTACCCTGCGATCTTTCTCCCCACAACTCCGGGCCCAGGCTGACCATAAAACTACGGGGAGAAATTACTATGGTAAGACATCCTGTGGATGCCTGACTTTCAAAATATCAAGAAACAAGCAAGGTCAGACTAACGGTCATAGCCAACAGGAGCCAAGGAGACATGATAACTAAATATAATGTGTTGTCCTGGATGCGGTTTTGGAAAAGAAAAAAAAAAAAGGCACGAGGTAAACAAACTAGGGAAATCTGAGTGAACCAGGCACTTTCATTAATAATCATGTTTCAAAAGTATTGTATTCATTGTAACAACTGTACCCCATACTCAGTTAAGATGGCAACAGTAGAGGAAACTAAGTGTGAGGTGTGTACAAACTCTCTGTACTATCTGCTTAGTTTTCCTGTAAATCTGAAGCTCTTCTAAAAAAAATTACATCCACTTAAAAATGAATATTAAAGGGGCGCCTGGGTGGCTCAGTCAGTTAAGCATCCAACTTCGCTCAGGGCATGATCTCACAGTTCATGAGTTTGAACCCACGTCGGGCTCTGTGCTGACAGCTCGGAGCTTGGAGCCTGCTTCGGATTCTGTGTCTCTCTCTCTCTCTGCCCCTCCCCTGCTTGTGCTCTGTCCCTCTCTCTCTCTCTCTCAAAAATAAAGATTTTTAATAAAATTAAAAAAAGAATATTAAAGAACCGTTACCAACAATAACATTTTTAGAACATTTATAGTATCCTGTACACTGAGCTGAGCATCTAATATCTTTCTTTAACCCCCCAAAAGAGAGGTGTCAGCATCCTCCCCGTCAAACAGAGGAAACAGGTTTAAAGAGAGGATGCCCCTTAGGTCACAGAGTCAGCTGCTGGTGGACAGGTGTGAGCCCTGCCCCTCTGACCCCAGACTCAGAGCTCCCGAGCGCTGTGCCACACGGCGGACGCTGTTCAAACTTACACGACCCTTCTAGGAAACCGACACAGCTTGGCCTCTGAGGACCACTCTTCTTTTCCTGTTTCTCCCTTCTGTTCCAAGCCCCGGTCTCCGGTGGAAGGGTTAACACACCCAACATCCCGACACACGTGTATGCACACACATGTATGCCTGCACACGCACAGCCCAAACCTGCACGCTTTCTTTTGTATGTGCCTCAGAGCCTACGTGACGTCTTGCTGGTCACGGCACCCTCTCCTCCCATTTGACACTTCCTGTGTTCACACGTTTCATTCACTGTCTGGACTGAGCTCACCCTAGCTCTCAGCCTCGGGGAATAACACTCACACAGGGCATGGTTGTCACCATTTAGAAAGGAGGTGGTCCCTAAGTTTAGATTCTTGGTTCTGAAATAACATTCATGTGAGTCTGATCGGTTTCAGCCAGTCCCGGGAAAGGATGACTTAATGTGTCCAAAGGCAGACAGTCGTGCCCCACACTCACGTGCACACGTGAACACACACTTTTACCCACTCTGCTCACTCATAGAGTCTGGGTGGAGGGCACACAATATGACTTTATTTTAATTTTTAAAAAATATTTATTTTATTTTTTATTTTTTATTATTTTGAGAGAGAGAGAGAGAGAGAGAGAGAGTAGGGGAGGGGCAGAGAGAGAGGGAGACACAGAATCTGAAACAGGTTCCGGGCTCCGATCTGTCAGCACAGAGCCCGACGCGGAGCTCGATCTCACGAACCGTGAGGTCGTGACCTGAGCCGAAGTTGGATGCTCGACCACCTGAGCCAACCAGGCGCCCCAACTTAATTTTTTAATTTGAAATGATGACCTCAGGCCATCCTTAATTAACGTCACTTGGATAAAGAGCCCTTTTATTTTATTTGACAGTTGATATTCTGACCACTTCTCTTCCGATGGGGACGAGGAACAGGGTAAGTGAGTACCAAGCAGCTCTGCTAAGGATGAACGTGACCAGGCCCACAGGGGCTCCTACCGTTGCAGGTGGAGCCATCGATTCAAGCAGGTGCCCCGGGGCCCATTACTAGCTGTTTCCAGACGGCTGTGGCGACTTCCAGAAGGACTGCTCCGCTCGCCGGGCTCTGCTCTAAATGACAGGCCTTCTCCACTGGGAGGCCGGGCTGATCTGTAGCCACGGAGGAAGCAACTTTGGTTCAGAACAAGCTGAGACAGAAGGTCGTCAATTCCGTGAGAAACGTGGAATGAAATTAGCTGATAAGAAAACAAAAAGAGCCACTGGCCCTTCAATACGGAGTAACTGCAAACCTACGTCCCCCCCCCCCCCCCCCAGAAGTGCTCTGGGAAGCATTTTCAGTCAACAGACAGACGGCAGTCTTGCAGGCTCTGGGGGTGGCGGGCAGGGCTTCGTTTCTCCCGTAGCAGGAGGGCAGCCAGAGATGGCTGAGGCTGTGTTCCAGTAAAACTTTATTGAAAAACAGGCAGTGGGCCAGGTCTGCTCCTCAGGCAGTACTTTTCCACCCTCTGGTGTGGACTATGTTTCGGTTTCCCTGCAGGGGGCGGGGCAGGAGTCTGGAGGATCCACCACCAACCTCCCCCCGCACTGCAGGATTGGGGTCTCACCAACCTGTGCTCTCTGTCAGTCCACCCTTGCCAGAGGACGTCCTCGGGGCTCCCAGGGGACTGCCCGATCCCATCCAAGACCCTGCCCCTAGGCCTCTCCCCCCACGTGTGTGACCAAGTTGCCGAGTTCCTCCCTCTGAGAAAGTCCCCAGTTTGACGGACCAACGCCACTCTTTTGAATGGTAGCACCCCGGGGGTGTGAGTATGGGCTGCTGGGGGAGCCACATGGTCTCCTGGGTGGCAGGGTGGCCCCCCAAAGACACGTCCACAGCCTAGCCCTGGGACCTGTGAATATGAGCCTACTTGGAAAAAGGGTCTTTGCAGATGAAATTACTTAAGGGTCTCGAGATGAAAGAGGAAATCATCCCGGAAAAGGGGAGGCTTGAATCCAGGGACAGCCGTCCTTACAAGAGACCGAAGAGAAGGTGCAGACACGGAGAAGCCACGTGGAGACAGAGGCAGACGTGGAGGGACACAGCCACGAGCCAAGGAAACACCCGGAGCCGCTAGAAGCTGGAAGAGGCAGGAGGGAGCCTGTCCTGCAGCCTCCAGGGAGAGCACAGCCCCTGCCAGCAGGGATTTCGGACGTCCCGCTCCAGGGTCGCGAGAGTAAACCTCAGTTTGTGGGAGTGGCTTTGGCAGTGGCCCCGGGACAGGAGTGTTCAGGTACCAGGCAGTGGCCGCCGTCTGATGCTCCTTTCACCACCTTCTCTGAGCTCTGCTGCGGGATCGCACCTCAACCCGGAAAGGAGACCCGGTCCCCGAGGCGCCCCTGCCGCCAACGGCCGCCAGGAGCCATGGACCGCGCCCGTCAGGTGGCAACATTTCCAGTAAAGCAGAGTCAGCCCCTGAGCCTGGGACGATGCGCGCTGTCATACCTCCTTCCATTTCTGTGCGTTCGCCAATGACGTGCGTAAATGAATTTGCGCCTGCCTGTTAATTTCTTTAAAAGGTGTATTTGAGCCTATCTGGACAGGAGTTTGGAGGAACAACTCCTGTTATACACTTGAAAATAATCTTCTGATCCTGAAATGTGGTCAGAACAAGAAAAGTGACTCTGTTTGACGAAGGGTCCTGTCGGAGGGAAGTCTGCCTGTCAGTGTCGGCCCGTGGCTAAATGGCAGGAAACTATTTCTGAGATGAGGGCTGGTGGCAAATCAGATAGCTGACATCCGTAAATACTGCTGAAATTACTTTTTTCAATTGTGTGTTTCCAAACAAGCACGAGGAAAGTCCATTTCCCCGTAGGCCAGCGGCGGCCGGACAAGGGTACCGGCCCCTTGTCTCCTGGCCGCCTGCCGGGGGCCGTGTTGGCCACTCCCTCAGCCTGGAGACTCTTCTGGAACCCTGACTGCCAACGCCTTGCATTTCCTAGCCAGCCCCGTGTTGGGAGCACCGGCCATTTCTGGATTCCTCAGCCCAGAGACCAGCAAGATCCTATCTTAATTTATTCACAATAATTGTGGTTTGCTTTGGAGAATTTCTACACTGTGGGGGCTCTATTCGTTCATATATCTGTGTGGTATTTCCATGCGTGACCCTGTGCTTGCTCTTTGGTTGTAGCTGAGTCTTTATCGTATCACTATCTTGTTGCTTCCCCAAGGCTCTGAGGCCCCCAGGCAGGGACTGGCCGTTCCTTTAATAATTTCCATATCTAGAAGGCAGTGCGCATTCATTTGACTCAACAGATGTTTGCTGAATGTCTTAGACTTTGTTTATTCTTTCAACAAATGTTTATTATTACCTATCACGTGTCATGCAGTGTTCAAGGCTCTAGGGTTGTCGCTGTGTGTAAAGCAGCACATCTACTATTTCTTGAACATTCCAGGAGCATCCCTACCCCAGGGCCTTTGCACTTACCTCCCTGGAGGCTGCAGGGTTCTCACTTCCTTCTTGTCTGCACAACAGTCAATTTCAGTGAGCCCCTCTGCCCCCCCCCCGCCACAGTGTCCCCTTTTTTAGAACTCCTAGTGCCCCCATCCTGGTCGATTTTCCTCAAGACCATCCATCCTGAGGAAGCACCAAAGGGCTAATACAGGGTAAAAATTGGAAAGTTCCCTGAGCAAGGCAAGACTGAGTGTGGGTCCAGGGCTCACCTGCCAGGCGGACGGTAAATTCTTCTTGGTGACCAGGCGGTGAGCAGGGCTCGGCCATCGGCGTGGTCTGGACTAGGTTGTGCAGCCGGGGGCTCGGGCTCACACAGTGAGTGGATTTGCGTCTGTCAAACATAGCTGAGTGTTTCTGCACTATGCTTTCTGTCCCGGCCCTTGTCCGGGGGTTTGATGCCAGGGAGGAGGTCAGAGGAGGTGGTGGTGGGGGGGGGTGGGTCGTCTGATCTAAACTCTTTCTGACGCTGTCTGCGTGAGCTTCCCAGGGCCGCTGCAACAAAGTCCCATTTGCCATACGGTAGCATTCACAGGGAGTGGGACATTGGGGAAGCAGCGACCTGCTCATTGCACTGTCCTCCCCCTCCTCACCCCCAGATATGGGAAGGACTTCCCTGTCCTGCGCTTCACGCTTGTGTCCTTCCCGCTTTAGGATTCCCCGTAAAATCCCATGATGTGCCTTTCCATGCCCGGATCTTTATATGTCCGGTCACCCCAGGTCTGTGTGACTTCACCCCCAGAATTTCCTAAAAACCCTCCTCTTTCAACACAGCTTGGCTTCCGAAAACCAAAATGATGGTGGATACGTGTCGCCACGCCTTGTCCAAACCCACAATGTGGGTTCACAAGAGTGAACCCTGTCACCGAGGGACACCCGGGGGGGGGGGGGTGACGTCATGTGTCAGCGCAGGCTCCTGGATTGTAAGAAAGGTGCCACCAGGTGGGGACGCGGATAACGGTGGGGGATGTGCGTGAGTGGGGGCGGGTACACTCAGTTTTGCTGTGAACCTCAAATTACTCTGAAAAATAAAGTTTATTAATTAAAAAGGAAAGTGCTTGTTCTCTGTACCTTGTCATAGTCTCGATTTAAGAAAATGCTCCTAACTCTTGGACGTCAGCGCCTCGTTCTAGATGGTGACCATCTTCCCCTGAATCAAAGAGTGCATCTGCCATGGGTAATCTGGAAATGTCAGACGGTTCGTGGCCTAAAGATACCTTAATTGAACACTTAAAAAATGTGACCTCCCCAGTCACCGCCAGCGAGCCCCCCCACAGACCACAGGCCCCTGCTGGCTGGGCTTTGGCTGCCCGCGTCTGCACGGCACCGGTGGGGAGCTCTCCGGTCGGGTCGGGGACGCACCTCGGCAGCTCAGGACATCTGTCCAGTCCCTCGTGTCTCGTCTTCTCCAGTAAGGGTTCGAGCTCAGGACGTGCTGTTTCACCACGGTCCCTGCAAACCAGGGGACACAATTGCAGCTCCCTGCTGAGTTGCCTCCAAGGAGGCTCATCAGAAACTCTGCGGCAGAAATGTGGTCAGGTCCAGATTGGTTTTCTGATGACTTTAAATCCACTCGGAGGGGAGAGGGACTTTGCAAGTGCTGTCTGAACGGAGGTCCAACCAGCCTCTCGTCCTTCGTCTGCAAAACGTCTGAATGCACAAGGCACACCTGGTCCAGGAAGTGTCAGGTGCCAGGCGTGCTCGTGTCCACACTGCCTGCCCTGGGTGAGGCGAGGGGACAGCAGGACACGAGAACTGCCAGGAGACACAGGACCCCCATGCTCCTCCGGCTAGCTGGGAAGGCTGCCTCCCACGCTTCTTCACCCTTCCCCCCGGCATCCCCCGGGAGGGGACGTTAGTGGCCGTTAGCCTGTGTCACAGTGATGCTCCCTGGAGGATTCGGATGTAGCATCCAGTCCCTTCCTCCGACTCCAACCTTGTGTTCCCTCCCATCCTGATACTCAGGACCCACTTTACAGAGACCACCCTGCATGGCGCGGGAATTTGTCCCAACAGACAGAAGTAGCCTAGAGAAGGGGGTTCTAACCCCGACACTGACTTCAAGGGCACCAACGGACGCCCGGAGGGGCCACGCGGGACGGATGGTCTGCAGGGCGCCTGCCGTGCTCTGATCTTCAGGTTATCCTAAGAGAGCTTTGTAGCTGCCTCTCCCAGTGCATCAGACAAATTAGCAAACCCTGGATTCCTTCTCAGGCAGGGAAACAATGCCAGTATTTTCTGTGACAAACTAACATGTATTTTGTAACACTTTCAAGGCCTACCATTTAAATTGGAAAAGACAGTCTAAAACTCCTTTTATACATCGCCTACATTTCCAAAATAATTTCATATGTTGCGTTAACTTCCAAAATAACTCAGCTGCTGAGTTCTTGTATCCGTGTCATACTTTTAACAAGAAAATGAGTAGGTTCTTTTTTGATAATCAAAGCTCCATTGTTTGCTTTCTTAACTACAATGCCGATCTTCTTACAGAAATAAGTCGAGGCAGGAACCTTGCCAGAAAAGCCAAGAGCAGAGGTTTCGAGACCCGCCAGGCTCTTAGGAACGCTCGCGAGTGGGAGCCGCGGGGTGGCCGGGATTAACAGCCTGCACCCCGACGCGGCTGCCGGGGCGCCTCAGCTCTCCTGGTGATTTACGGGCTCTCCCTGGCTTGGGTGTTTGTCTGTTTCAGTCTTCAAGTCCACAGCACTTCTTTTCATAAATTAGATCAAAGCATCTTTCAGAACGTACCGAAAACTGGCGCAGAGCTGACAGGCCTCTTTGGAATTGCTTGACTTACTTTCCTCAGATTCAAAGCTGTGAATCAATCCAAGACTTCTGTGCGCAAGTGTCCCCTGGGAGAGCCTCTCATGGATCACTCTCCCCATTATGACTTGCAATTTATGGATTTCGCAGCAGATGATTATTTTAGAACAGATTATCATTTGCAGAGATATTTAGACTTAGAGCATAGCTCTTTCAAGTCAGCCAGGCTCAGACTTGATTTAGTCGGCTTTTCGGGATACATATTGAGTTTTCCTCAAAATATTTCTGTGTTTCTAATTTTTTAAAGAAAATTTACAAGTCAAAAAAGACACGCAGTATACCAATAATGTGAAACATTAGCAATAAAACGCGCTCCTCCATTCGAAGGATGATGAGAATCGTATCTCACTGATGATGAGCCTCTGTGTATCTCTAGCATCCCAGGCACTTAGTACTTATCTCCGATCTGCACAACAACCTTGACAGTTATTAGGCGCATTTTCGCACACAAGCCTGGGCTTCGCTGAAGACGGGAGGAAAGAGGACGGGCACCCAGGGCTCAGGGGGGCTCAGCGCGCACTCTCTCAGCACAGCAACCCTGACAGTTGGGGCGCGTGCCTGAGGCATGTGAAACCGGGCACATCCGTCGCTTTCCTTGGGAAAATGTCTATCCGGGGCCTTCGCCCATTCCCAACCGGATTGTGTGGATTTTTCGCTATCGAGTTGCATGTGTTCCTTGCATATTTTGGACGTTAACCCCGTATCAAACACTGGGTTTGGAACAGCGTGTGCCATGCTGCAGGATGATGCTTCATTTCACTGCTGGTTTCCTTTGCTGCCCTGGAGCTTTTTCAGTTTTCTGTGGTCCCACCTCTTTGTTTCTGCCCTTGTTTCCTGTGTTTTTGGCGTCACTTATATGTGGAGTTTGAGGATGTCCGATTTAGAGAAACAGAGACCTGGCTGGGGTTGCCAGGGGCTGGGGGTGCTGGGAAAATTGGGGGACGTTGGTCAACGGGTACAGACTTCCAGGTTAAGATGACCAAGTTCTGAAGTCCTGATGTACACCGTGGTGACCATCATTAATAATAATGTATCATACGCTTGAAATTTGCTAAGACAGTGGATCTCTATATAATTCTCCAATTGTATATACGTCACCTATATAAAACTGAAAAACAACAAAATTGGGTCACAGAGGAGCGACGCGTCTGTGATCGGCAGGTGGATTAGTTTCCTGGGGCTGCCGTACCAAGACATCCCGGACGGGGGGCCTAGGCTATGGAAAATCACCGTCTCCAGTCTTGGAAGCTGGAAGGTACTGGCAGGGTTGGCTCGTGCTGAGGCCTCTCTCCTCGGCCTGTAGACAGCTGCCTTCTCCCTGTGTCTTGAGGCAATCTTGCTTCTCTGTGTGTCTGTGTCCAAATCTCCTCTTCTTACAAGGACACCTGTCGTAATGAATTAGGGCCACCCTAGCGACTTCAGTTTATCTTAATTACTGCTTTACGGACCGTATCTCCAAATGCAGTCACATTCCGAGGTTCTGGTGATGATGGCTGCAGCATGTGGATTTGAGGGCCGCACCATTCAGCCTGTCCTGTAACAGCAGGAGAGCAGGTTGACATGTTTTTTCTAAGTTTATTTACCTTGAGAGAGAGAGAGGGAGAGAGAGAATCCCAAACAGGTTCCAAGCTGTCAGCGCAGAGCCCGATGCAGGGCTCGAACTCACGAACCCTGAGATCAGGACCTGAGCTGAAATCCAGAGTCAGACGCTTAACCGATCCGAACCACCCAGGCGCCCTACTGGTTAACATCGCTTTACACGAGGGAACGCATTCTCGTCATTAAACGCTGGCCACCTCGCGGCACAGACAGCTCCAGTGATGCTGGCACTGGTCCACTGCAGCATCCCGGGACATTAGAGCCGGGGGGACCTATGTGATCCGAGCCCAAGCACCTTACTCCAGACACTGAGCCCCAAGGGAGGCCAGCTGGCCAGCCCACATCACAGAGCGAGCAGAGAGGTCGTGTCTTCATCTCCGATGTCCTGTTTCCACGGAAAAGCCTGCAGATTCACAGGGAGGAGCCACTTGGTCACGAGCACACAGCTATACCGAGCGTTTGCAGCATCACAACCCGCCGCCTGCTAGCGGCTACATCCTGCCCCCTCCGTCCGAGGCAACAGCAGCCGCCCCAGGACAATAGGGTCGTGTTCCCCGTCTCACCTCCAGGAGAGACAGAAGTGGCCCTGCCCTCCTATTCCCAGGGCAGGGCCCCCATTCTCAGAGGGCCTGCAGGGTCCCGGAGCAGTGAGCACATGTCGTCAGCCCATGCTGGAAGCCACTCTCAGACATGCTGCTAGTTCCCGAGGGATGCCCGGTGCGGGGAAGGTGTGGCTGTGGAGTCCCTTCAGTGCCATCCCGAAGCTGCCTGCAGGTGTGACCCAGGCCTTCTGGAAGCATCTGTCTCTGAATTAGACATCTGTCTCAGGGCACTGGACCTTGTTCTAGTCACTTCTATTATATTAATTTACCTTCTGACACAGAAATCCTATGAGGAAGAGGTCGCTACCACAGGTGTGTGTCGAGGCTTGAACAGGCCCCCCGTTTCCAACCCAGGCTGTCAGACTACGGTCTCACACGTTCGCCCCTGCCTCCCCTGAATTCTTCAGTGCGACCTCTATCCTGCTCATATTATGGCTTTTGCATTTGTGGTCCTTCGGCAAAAATCAAAATCAATTATTATTTATGCAAGGGAATATTTTTATTCCAATAACTTGGGGCGAAACCCCAGACTTCAATCAAATGTGCCACACGTGTTTAAAATCAGTGGGTAAGCTGGAGGGTGTTTCACATCCATTTATCCATTCCTTAGTTTTCAACAGTGAATGGATCAAAACGGATCATGCTATAATGAAGCTAATAGTATATTTGAAACAGATATGCTATTTTAAAATTTGAACCAAAGTAGCTCTCTAAGACTCTAACATTGTTTTCTGACTGATCAAACAGTTTTGTTAGTTGTAGCTTGATTTAGGAGGCTGTCTTTACTCAGAGATTTACCGATTGTTTTAACATTTCCAGGAGCATTTCGAATATCAGATATTATCTTTCTGGGGCCGTGTTTCAATCAACTCCAAAAGAGATACAGTACTTTCCTTTTGGCATTGACAGCTATACAGTAGTAACTCTCCTGCTGGAAACAATTACAAACCTGTGTGTGTGCGTGTGTGCACGTGTGTGCGTGTGTGTGCCCACACCTTATAGCTACAAAGAGATGAAGAGCTGTCAGTGTAGCAGGACCCCCAGACTAATGGCTCTTGGGAGGCGGTGAACACAGGAGAAATCCTTCCACCTCCAAGGACAGAAGGGGGGGAGGTGGAGGGATCAGGAGAGGCGGTGTCCAAGCAGAAAGACAACGTTGCACCAGGCTGAGGACACATACTCGGAGTTCAGGAAAAGCAAAGTGGCTGAAAATTAAGTGGCTGACAACCAGGGAGGAGAGACTCAGAGAAGGCAGCTAGAAAACCTTCGAACAGCTTCCTTGCAAATTCTCTGCTTTTTTTTTTTTTTTTTTTTTTTCAGTATCTTCATTAATTCTGAGAGAGAGATGGCGGGGGAAAGGGGGCAGAGGGAGAGGCAGAGAGAGAAGGAGATAGAGACAGGATCCCACGCTGGCTCTGTACCATCAGCGTAGAATCTGATGCGGGGCTCGAACTTATCACCATGAGATCATGACCTGAGCTGAGATCAAGAGTTGGATGCTCAACCTACCGAGCCACCCAGGCGCCCCTGTCTGCTAACGTATAGGCTGTATGCATGCGGGGCAAGATCTCTAGAAGTGAGAGAAAACAGTGGCTGAGAGGTGAAAACACTGAAAGGATTTTCAGCAGCTGTGGAAAGGGAAAGAGGCAGGAGTTCAGCCCTGCCAGGGTCAAGGGCACCCGCAAAACCACAGACATCAGGTAGGAGCTCCAAAGGGCCACATCTGCAGAGTCAGGATCCCACCCTCTGGGCTGTGGAGGAGCTGATAGGTGGGCTACAACCAATCCTAAAACTAAGCAGGGGCAGGACCAGCGTGATCTGAGGATGCCCCACTGGCTTGCCAGAAACAAACTCATCCTCTTTGGAGGAAAGAATCATCATCTAGAGCCCCTAAAATTCCCTGTTATGTGCAAAATCTGAGAAGTCTGACACCCAATAAAAAAAGGTGATAAGGCCTGCTAAAAATCAGTAGAAACCAGAGAAACAATAGACATTTGAAAGGGACCCACAGAGATTCAGATTTTGAAGTTCCCAGGCACCAACTGGAAAGCAGCTCTGATGGATGTAATTAAGAACCTAGAGAAAAGGGTGAAAGCTTTCATCAGACACAGAATCCACCGGAAAACCGCACAGAAGTTCCAGAGCCCAAGTAACCATAAACAACGTTAACATTTTAGCCAATGAGCTTGGTAGGAGAGCAGACACGTATAACCAGGGCATAAGTCACGTGTACAAACAGGAAGAAGAATGGAAAATGCACAGAAACGTGTAAGACTCGTGTGGGGCACAGCTCAGGGCTCGGGTCCGTGTCTGTGAGTCCCCAGAGGAAAGCAGAGGGAGGGTAAGACTGTAGCAATAGTACACGCTGGCCGTGGGGTTAGTGAGCTCAGACTACCAGACGGGTCGGACCCCAGACCCGGCGGCTGAAGCCGCTCAAGTTCCTCTCGTCACAGTTCTGGAGGCTGGGAGTTCAGGGTCAAGGTTCCAGCAGGGCTGGTGTCTGCTGAGACCTCACCCGTTGCCTCGCAGGTGTCGCCTTCTCTCCGTGTTCCCACGCGGTTTTCCCTCTGCCTGCACGTGGGGAGAGAGGTCCCTGGCGTCTCCTCCTCTCATTAAGGCAAAACCACAGACCAACGAGTAAGAGGGCCACAAAAGGGCCACACCCACATCATCAGGATCCTCCGGGCAGTGGAAGGCCTGGGCTGATCATGACCCCAGGTAACCATATTCACCTCCTTGCAGGCCATATCCCGAAGGCAGTCACAGTGTGGCTTAGGGCTTCAACATATCGATTTGGGGAGAACACAACTCAGTCCGTAACAGAGGGACATGAAATCTGGTGAAAGACACCACGACACTTTCCAAATCCAAAGCAGGATAAATACAAAGAAAGCCCCACGGGGGCAAATCGTTCTTAAATTGCTAGAAAGCAGAGATGAGAAAATCTTAAAGGGAGCCGGAGGGTGGGGGGGAACATCACTACCTTCAGAGGGCCAACAGTGAGACTGAAAGTTGACTTGTCAATGGAACTGAGATCCGAGAGATTATGGAATAACACGTTTTGGAGGCTTTTTATCGAGATGAAATTTCAAGCCAGAAATGGTGTAAGAATAATAAATTATGCCCATCTACATTTGACCCCAACTCACCGATTATTTCCACGTCTCCCTTTATCATTTGCGCGTCTTGTCTGTCCCAGTGATTACAGGTAACTCCAATTGTATATATGCCCATTTGTTCCAATTGAGAAGTAAGTTGCAGGCCTGGTGTCCCTTTATCTCTGAACGCTTTAGTGTGCATTTCCTTAGGACAAAGGCATTCTGTTACACCACCACAGTGAATTGTCCAAATGAGGAAATTCTGCATTGATCCACCATTACGATCTCATCAGAATCCTTTTTCAAAGTTCTGAAGTCCTTCCTATTATGTCCTTTCAACTTATCTTACCTCCTGCAGCCCGAGACCCGAGCCCGATGCGTCTGGAGGCCGGGACTCTGGTTTCTCCTAATCTAGGGCAGCTAGCCCTCCATGTTACATTCACGCTTCGATGTCTTTAAAGAGGGTGGGCAGGTCGTCTCATAAAATGTTCCTCCATGTGGGTTTGTCTGATGTTTCCTCCTCATTAGATTCAGGCCCTGCATTTCTGCACAGAAACAGCCTGGAAATGATTTGTGAGCTCATAAGCGAATCTCAGCAGAGTCGAGGATATTGCTGCCTCCTGCTCTAACTCACAGGCAAAACAGGGTGACCTCTGTTTCGATTCCAAGTTCCCCTCCACCCAAGGCCAAGAGATGTGAACCCACACACGAAACTTACTTAGAAAACAAACTGACTAGCGTCTCGTATTTGCTTGTTTTTTTTTTTTTTTTTCCCTCCCTTCATAATCAGGCTACAGGCTCAAATTATGGTGTTAAAAGGCCTTTGATTTAGTTTGTTTTTTCCTTTTCGGTGTGCTTGTGTTATCCAATTAAAATAAAAACTGTGGGCATTAGTCCCTGCATTCTATTTTAGGGATTTTGAGTATGTACAACCTCAGCATGGCTCCCAAATTCCAAACTATACGGAAAGGAATACTCACCGAAGCCCATCCCCCCCATCCCCACCATTCACCCCATGGCTACACACCCCAGTAGGCAGCTCAGCTCCCCAGTTTCTGGCTCACTCTCCCTGTGCTTATTTTTGCAAACCTAAACCAGTAGATACTCTTGCTTGCTCTTTGTACACACCTTGTATTTTCACTGAATAACACATCCTGTTATTATCCATCAATAGAACTGCTCCTTGGGGCGCCTGGGTGGCGCAGTCGGTTAAGCGTCCGACTTCAGCCAGGTCACGATCTCATGGTCCGTGAGTTCGAGCCCCGCGTCAGGCTCTGGGCTGATGGCTCAGAGCCTGGACCCTGTTTCTGATTCTGTGTCTCCCTCTCTCTCTGCACCTCCCCCGTTCATGCTCTGTCTCTCTCTGTCCCAAAAAAATAAATAAACGTTAAAAAAATCTTAAAAAAAAAAAAGAACTGCTCCTTAATCTTTGTTTATACCTGCACAATACTCCCTTGCATGACCACGTCATCCAGCCACCTCCTGTGTCTTGCCATTTGTGACAGGCTCGGGGCGACTTTTCCTCATAGGGCCTGGCCATCCGTGTCTGTGGCTTGCAGGCGACGGGGCTGCTGTGACTCTTGCTTGGCTCCTCCTTTGTAGTTCAAATCAGCCACAGCTCACACGTAAGCTAACAGGCATGGCTGTGTGCCAGCAACACTGTGTTTGGAGAGGCCGGAAGCTGGCAGGTGGCACCTAGTTTGCCAAATCCAATATTGTCATTATTCTGCAACCGCAAACAAGGCTGCATGAACAGCTTTGTTCGTCTATGTTTTTGTGTCTTTGAAGGAGGACTTGAGGGTGAACTGATCGCAGTGGGGTTGCCGGTCAAAGATAAGTGCACGTGTGGCCTCCACGCTGCCCTTTTTCCCTCCTGGGGGCAGCCCGCTCTCCGCAGCCTCGCCGCCGTCAGCACGCGGACACAGACTTGCTCGTTTCCGAAAACCTGATGGGTGAGAAGTGGTCTTGGAGCGGTTTTAGTTGGCCTCCTCCTGATGGAGATTGTATTATGCTGTCTTCAACAGGTTTAAGTATCAACGTGTCATTGCTTCATGAAAAGAATGTTTTCCATCTTTTGAAATTGAAATTCGAGTTAGTTAACGTACAGTGTCTTCCTGGCTTCAGTAGAACCCAGCGAATCCTCACTCACATACAGCGCCCAGGGCTCATCCCGAGGGCCCTCCTCAATGCCCATCCCCCATTCAGCCCATCCCCCCACCCATTTCTCTCCATCAACCCGCAGTTTGTTCCCTGGGTTTGAGAACCTCTTATGGTTTGCCTCCCTCTCTGTTTTTATCTCATTTTTCCCTCCCTTCCCCTATGTTCATCTGTTGAGTTTCTCAAATTCCACATATGAGTGAAATTATATGATAGCCGTCTTTCTCTGACTTATTTCACTTACCATTATGCTCTCCAGATCCACCCACATCATTGCAAATGGCAACATTTCTTTCTTCTTGATCACCAAGTAATACTCCATTGTGTATTCCATGTATGTATCACACGTTGTCTTTATCCATTCATCCATCAATGGACATCTGGGCTCTTTCCGCACTTTGGCCATTGTCAATAGTGCTGTTACTTGCTTTTCGTGCCCAGGTAAATTCTGTGGCCCTGGAAATATCTTATCTTTGAGGCTTTAGTATCATCCCCTGTAAAGTTATCAGAACCTCATATTTTTTTGTGGGTAGTTCCTTGATAAGTTTCTAACTTCTATAAAAACTTTTCTGTTGAAACTTTCTATTTCTGTAGAGCTAATTTCAGAGAATTCTATTTTCATAAGATATTATCCTTCCCATCCAGATTTTCAAATTCATTTGTAGAGAATCCTGCAAATAGTCTCCTATGATAGTTCTTAATTTTTATTTTGGCAATTGGTTATTACGCACGTGTTATTTTCATGTGTATATTTAAATCCCTTTTCCTAATCAAGGCAGCTAGATGTTTGTCTGCTTTGATATGAAAACAATGAATTTTGATTTATTATTAGGGCTATTATTTTTCTATTCTCTACTACGTTAACTTCTGCTTTTATTTTCTTTGTTGTTTGCTTTTTTGTATTTTCTTGTGGCTCACTCTTTGTCCTTTTCCTAACGTTTCCCTTTATTAGTGTTTAAACTGATGTAGGTATTTAAGGCTACAGGGTGTCCTCTGATTACTGCTTTCAATGAACACTATAATCATGATCTGTTTTTTAGAAATTCTGTAATTTCAATTTGCGTTTCCCCTTTTAACTAAAAGTTGTCTAATTGAAGGTTTTGTTTGGTTTTGTTTTTAATTTCCAGGCTGAATTAACTTTTTGCTATTTATTTTAGGTATTAGCTTTTAGTTTTACTGCACTGTAATCAGAAACAATTATTTGCCATTGTCTACCTTATGGGATGTATTGATATTTTCTCTGTGAGCTAATAAATGATCAATTCAGGGTAAGTGCTGCATGTGCCAAGGAGTGAATTTCAAACAGTTGGTAAAAATCTGTCTTATTGATTATGTTATGTCTTCCAGCTCCTTACTTATTTCTCTTCGCTTCTATATTTTGTTATATATTTATGGAGATTTTTACTGTGCCGTTTTCAGCACAGTGATTCATAACTGCCAACTATTTGTTGTGAATTGTTTTAGCATTAAAACATGCACTTCTTTGTAATGTTTCTCACTCAGGATGAGAACATATGCTTTCTTTTTTTAACGTTTATTTATTTATTTTGAGAGACACAATGAGAGAGATAGAGAGCAGAGGAGGGGCAGAGAGAGTAGAAAGACAATCCCAAACAGGCATTCTGCTGTCTGTGCAGAGCCCGATGTGGGGCTTGATCTCATGAACGCTGAGATCATGACCTGAATAGAAATCAAGAGTCAGATGCATAGCCGTCTGAGCCACCCAGGCGCCCCTGTTTTTTAGCTTGTCCATATCACTTTGTTTTAGATGTGTCTTGGGCGTGTGGCATAAAGTGAAATCTTGGTTTCTGGGGCAAATTGGGAATGATTTTCTCTTAATAGTTCAGTTAAACTCACTCATGTTATTTATACGGCTGCGTGTTGGGTCTTACCACAGTTATATCATTTCACATTACGATTGCTAGAGTCATTCATGTGTATTTGCTATTTCCTTTCCTCCCATGATGGGTCTTCTCCACTCTTATTTACTTTACTTTCTCCTGTCTCTGGTATTTACTCTGACACGTGTTTGTCCTAAGTTTTTTTCTAGTGTGCCTTGCACCATTTTCAAATCCCCTCATCTTTCGTGTTGTTTCTTAGCATTTTGCAGCCTGTTGCTTTAAAATCAAATTTAGCGGTGTCGTTGACACTCCCCTGTGCCCCCCACCACAGTCAAGGTGTTCTTCTCTTTTCCTTGTTTGTTTTATGTCTCTTTTTAGATTTGTTATTTCCATCTTGCTGAATAGGTAATACTTGTATATCACTCCTCCACTCCCACCCCCACCTGCATTATGCTGATCTTAAATATTCAATTACGTATTTCAAATGGTCATCATCAGTCTTTTTGCCCCAGTTTCTCCAGTTGTGTTTTGGATGGATGAAGTTCATCCTCCCGCCGGTCCCTTAGGAAGGCTTCACAAAAGCCGTGCTTTGCTGTGGTCAGAGTAGCTGTTCTTGAGCCTGGCCATGGGACCAGTTCTGCCGGGAGAGTAAATCCTTGGTTCACGTATTCATTACTCAAATATCGTGAAAATCTTGTGCTGTTTTTGCCTTGAGATGTCTGATGCCAGACTAATTTTTCTTGCTCTTGTAGGTTATTTTATATTTTTTGCTCTGAGGGTTTGTTCATGTTTAGCTCTTAAAGCCCTACTGGTCTTACTGGGGTAAGATCCGACGGTTGATCATTCTCGGTAAATATTCTCCAGTCCCTGTAGGCCATTTAAAAGTGTAGTCTTATGTCTTTTATTTCTGGAAAATATCCATCAACTATGGATTTAAATATCAGTTATGATCTTTTGTTTAGCTGTTTCTTTTTTGGAAACTCCGATTATACGTGTGTTGGACTTTGATTTCCCTCGTCCATCTCCCATTTTAACCACTTTACCCTCATCCTTTCTATTTCTCTCTTTCTTTTATTTTCCTCTCCAAGTTATCCTGACTTGCCTCTGTGACGTTTAATAGAGTTCCATCTACATCTATCCTTCTTAGGGCAAGTTTGTAGGTTTGCCTTCATTTCTGATATGACAGGATCTTTTCTTTTCTTTCTTTCTGAGCTCAATAACTGCCATTGGATTTCTTCCCCCTTTTGTGTATTTTGAAGTTTAGTTCCTGAATCTGTGATATCCTCAGATGTTTGCATGAGGACATTTAATTTACTCTGGAGCTTGTGTTAGTTTTGTTCTTCATTCATTCTTTTTGGTGGGTGGATTCATCAGCTTAAGTGCTATGACTTATTTTTTTGTTTATTATTTATGTGGGTGAATATACAGATGCTTCATACAGATGAAGACTGCATATGTCTGTTCACATTGTGATGGTCCGGAGGCTAAGTTTTATATCCTGAGATCAACTTCTGTCACGGTGGCCACGGTTGCTTCTGTAACTGTTTTGGGGGTGAGGGGTGGAAGGTCTGTGTAGCCTTCAATGTTTTGGGATCTATTTTATCTCACAGGATTCTAAATTTTGTTTCTTGCTTTTCCCTTTTCCCTTCCACCACCCAGTCTCCAAGGGTGCCATCCCCTCAACTTTCAGCCTCTTGTCCCCCAGAGACAATGCTTTCTGAGTCCCACTCAATTTAAGGATCTTTCCTTAGTGTACTGATCAAATAGGATGCCTCTTAGATTATTCACATTTAGGGCTGACTCTGTTTCAGGGACGTTTTAGTCCTTTTGATTTCCTCTTTCCTTCCTGCTCATTCCCCAAACCCCATTAGATTTCCACAGAGACATTTCCACCAAAGACAGGTCAGTAATTCTCTAATAGCAGGAGACTGAAGTTTGGGGTGTCCTTTGCCTGTCTGTTATGTGGAGGATGCTTTGTTTCTTTTTGTTTTTCCACACACTAGTTTTGGCTCTGTATGGAGAGATCCAGATTCCCATGATCACTTCAACTTCCTGGAGAGTCTAGGGTGGCATCTACTGAGTGCCGGGAGAGAAATACCTCCAACCGGGACGTTGATGCCCACTAACTTGTTGTTCAAAAGTGAGGGTGAAGAACTGGGGGCAACACTAATCTACGTGAAGAGGTGAGTGATAAACACACTTTGCAACGTTTGCACGATGGGATACTGGGTGTAACACTGACGGGAAACTACTGTTTCAACCATGACTGGCCCCAAGAGCAGTGGCTGTGTGCCAGGAGCCAGACATGGAAGAGGGAATGCCTTGTGGTCCTTTTCATGAGAGATTCTAGAACAGATAAAACTGACATTGTGTTGGAGAGCCTGGGGCTAGATGAATGGTGGCCAGGAAACCCAAATCAAAGGGGCATGAGAGGCTTTCTGAGTGGAGGAAATGCTGCATGTTTGGATGGTGGTGGTGGACAGATGGGTACTTTCATCAAAAGTTACTCAACTATTACTCGATACTAGTGTTTTTTTATTACATACAAATTATACCCCACAGTTGATCTTTTTAAAAGCTAAAAAAGGTATTTTCATAAAGGAAAAACCCGGGAGAATTTATTTCCATGAGAAATGCATTACAAAGTTCCCCACAAAGTAAAGGGAATTTTCAAGACTCTGGGAAGTTGCCCCAGACAGGAGCCTGTGTGTGTGGGAAGGGATGGAGAACCGTCCTCTGGGGCCATGGTCCCCTCTGGCCGCCACAGAGATGGTCTCTTGCAGGACACGTCCTCCTCAGAGCAGGCCATGGGAAGAGATGCCTTGGGAGCGGCCCTTCCCTCCAGAGCCACCGTGGGTCAAGCTGGGGCATTCGACCCCATCGTCACTACCGCGACTACCCCAAGCGAGGTGTTCGTCGTAATAGAGTAGGCTGGTGGTTATATAGCACTTTGCAAGTTTACCCATTTTTAACTTGTTATGGAACATTTTAGTTGTCAGTTTAAGAGAATAGTGATAAGTGGAGGAAATATCCCTGAATATGTGTGCGATGAAGGATGTGTTGGTGTGCAGCATTGAATCACACCAGCAGCCCAACTCTTAAGTGTGACAGAGCTCCAGGAATATTGCAACTATACATCCTCTTGAAATATCTACTTGACAACTGAATTTTGAAAACCAGGAGATGAATAAAAATAAAGCTCTCAGGAATGGAAAATATGTGGTGTGAGGGCTTGTGGTGAGCACAGACCCGTTTATACACAACGCTGATGGGAACGGCCTCCCAGAACAGCCTGTCATACAAACCTTGGCGGTAACAGTCGGGGTAACACCATGAGCTCCCACAAAGCTGGATGGAGGTGAGGAGTGAGTGGGTAACACTCTACACCTTTGAGATCTGTTTCTCCGGAAAATGAGCCCATCGTTACTGAGCAACACGAAAGCTTTATCTAAACAAAGGACTGAGATCTCCATCTTTTCCATCGTTGTTTTCATTCTTTAACTCTCAGAGGGACCCTGTATGGAATAAAACATAAAGCAAAAAGAGATATTTATCTAAAGCCCAGCAATTTCCTGAGCTTTCGTTTCATTCTGGTAAAACCAATCCTGATGCTTTATTAAACACTAAGGTGGATTGTGATTCTATTATAGGAAATCTCATTCTCCCTCACCCGTCGTTTCTATGGGTAAAAAAAAACTCTGCATTGATGTCAATATAATACTAATAAAGGTTATTATTAGGAGGGAAGATTTAGGGATTTTTTTTTTACCCTTTAAAAGTATTGTTTGCATTTTTACAACAGTAATGAGACTAACAGCAGAGTGTTGTTTAGGGCACCTTGCACTCCAGAGGATGTTCCTGCCACCCTCTGTGGTTAAGCTCCACGACCCTCAGAACAACCCTACCGACTGTACCCTGCTTCGTGGATTAGGAGATCAAGGGACGGACAGGTGTGTCATCTGAGGTCATCGGCAGAGCCTGTAGGTGGGCCTGGGCATCCTGGCTCTGGGACCCGAGCTCCTGCCCACCACGCCCACCCACCGGGCTTTACCCTCTCAGCAGCCATGACAGGCTCTGCTCCAGTTGGCGCTGGTCAGGAGGCAGCAACGGCGCCAGCTACTAACCAGAGATAATCTACTTATGAGGTCGCTCGTTGGGTGCCCGGCCAGTAGAAGACCCTGAAGTGTCCCGGAGGCTGTCGCTGCTGAAGCAGCCACCGTAGGAGAATCAAGGGAGCGGCTGGGTCACTACAACTTTGAGGGAGAAAGTGGCCCCTCAGAGCTGGCCGTAGAGTGGGTGCTGGCCTCCAGGGCCTGGGCTGTGACCCGAGCAGGGCCGCGGGCCGCGGGGCCAGGCTGACTGCTGGTTCGGGGAAGCTGCTGGCTGGACCAGCCACCAGGAAGGGGGGCCCCGCGGGGCGAGGACAGGACAACACAATGCCACGGTTCGTGGTTGGCAGCCGCCGCTCTTGACCAGGAGTGGGAAGCAAACAGGGACACAGGAGGGAGCAGGCCTCTTCCCCATCCCCCAGCCCAGCAGCCTCTCTCGGGCGTCTCCCCCTTGCGAGCCCGCCTTGGGGCCTGCCTGGAGACAGAAGCGGGGTTCCCAGAGCGCAGGCCACGGGGGTCATGGAGCAATGGGGAGTGGGGAGAGCGGTGTGACCACGGGCACAGCACGGCCCTGGCTCCCTGGGCGCTTCCCCATGATGTCAATGGGCCTGAGCTTCCGGCTCACGGCCCTTCGTGGGAACAGGGGTGCTCCCACTGTCCCTGTGCTGCGCAGAACCCTGCTGTCAGCCTGTGTGCTCATATCAGGGACGCGGGCAGGTGTACTGTCCATCCTGGGCTCGTGTCCACACCCCCCAGTAGTGACAGGCACACAACACGCCAGGACCTCCGATAGGTGACCTGGAGTCCGTGCACGCTGTTTGTAGGGAGGGGCTCCGAGGGCTGTGTGGTCCCCAGTGTTGGCAGGGTCTGTGGAGGCCCAGGCTGGCAGATGCTGTCATGGCCACCAGGGAGGCTGTCGGCCGACTGTCCCTCATGGCTCAGGCTGGCGATCGGGGCTCTCGGCGATACTGCTCTCCCCATGGAAACCCTGCGGCGGGGACCTTCACAAGACAATGACATCACCTGCGGGAGGGCTGGGAGGGGGAGGTGAGCTCTGCACCTGTCACCCCCACCTCCTGTGCTGCCCTTCCTTCATGGGAATTGAACTCGCTTCCAGGCTCAGCCAAGCCAGTCCCCTAAACCCCGACCCCACTTTGGTTCATGCCTCCTCAATGCTTGCTCTGCCCTCTCCCGCCCCCAACGACTGAAACCACATCGCTCCAGCAAACCAACACACCTCCTCCAAGAAGTCTCTCTGGATCGACCTGCTTCACTTGCAATGTGTTGTTTCTCTCCCCCAGAACGTGGCTGCGGTCTGCCCCGTTCACGTGCACTTGCTTCTGTGACACTTAGCCGGCCTCATCCAGCTTTCGTTCACTTTTGTCCTTGAGCGTCATCTGACTGCAGAGGTAACTCTGTGAGCTTTAGGGACTCTCCCATGGTATTTATTTCCCACAAACGATGGGGGTGCTGTCTGGGGACACCCCCTGGATTAAAGTCAAATGAAGTGACATTCCTCACCCGCAGACACAGTGACAGAACTCAAAATCAGTGGGGCATGAAGATTCTCAGAGAGGAGCCTGGGTGTCTGGGACGAATCGCCAGGTGCCCCTAGACCTTAGCTTTTGTGACTTAGACACAGGGACGCTGCTCCTGGTCCCTCCCTTGCAAAGGACCGCTTGGGTTTGCACATGTCCCGCCGGCTGGTTTGCACACATCCTGACGACTGGCTGGTTTGCACACGTCCCGCCGGCTGGCATGGCCAGAAAGAAGGGCTGTTTGATGTGCACTGTTACCTCTGACAAACGCTCGTCTTCTGATTCTTCAGTAGGGCAGATCCTGACATGTGCCGTCTACAGAGTGCGCTCGGAGAGCTTTCTCACAGACACTGACCAACATCCCCAAGGTCCCAATGCTGGTGGCTCTCCCAGTGTGATCCCCCCTTGGTCCTGGAAACAGGACAAGACCCCCGAGTGAAACAGCCGGAATTGCTGGGGTGAGATGTGTGCAGCTCACCTTGCAGACGCAGGATGGGCACCTCAGCCGCAGGTGTGCAGGCGGGAACAGGATCCCCCACGCTAGGACCACTGGCGAGGGGTCCCTCTGTCGGATCACGCCTCCAAATGAAGCACACGGTTTTATTTTTTGGACCTGGTGACTGCAACCCAGGACCGACTACAAGCTACGACCTCAACCAGAATGGAACTCGAACGTCCCCATCCCATTTCTAGTTGCCGTTATTTTAAGGCCCCAGACCTCAGGCGTTGTGGCCTGAGAAACCACATGTACACATACACACTTCTCCCAGTCTGCAGATTGCAACTGGGAGCCACGCAAAGATGATACTCAGCCAGTGGTAACCGGGTCCAGCAGGGTGGGCAGGATCGAAACCCTTTCCTCCAGCGTTCACACGGCCAGGTCATGGGGGCGGACGGTGGTCTTGTTGGGGACGACTGAGCAGGCCAGGTGGTGAGACACGGGGCAGTCACACGTGTGCGGGCATGTGGGTGAAGGTACGGCCAACTGGATGCCTGGTGATCAAGGCCCCAGGGGGTCTGACTGTCCTGCCTCCCACAGTAACACCCAGAAAACTGACGATGATCAGGCCGAGGCAGGCCGGGAGGCCTTGCCCGTTTCCACCTTCATCTTCTCTGAGCCTATTCCTGAACCTTCTCCTGAGGCTGCCGGCCGCCTGCCCCCTCCAGCCCTGGGTCCTGATTCCACGGCAGCCTGGGCCTGTCCTGTAGGGCTCTGCATGGACGCCTTGTGTCTCCAACAAGCAAGAATGATACAGGTACATATCTCTGTCCCTGTACTAAAATTTCCACCTGCAGAAGAGTCTGGAAGGCTAATGGAGATGGATGGCCCCACACGGGACCCTCAGCTGGAAGGCCTGTGTGGGGGTGACATCCCCAGAAAGCAGCCCGTGGACAGTCCAGGGGCGTGGCCGGGAGCGAGGGGTGAACCGGTCGCCGCCCTGGGGTTGAGGTGTCATTCTGGTCCTGGCTGTGCTTCTGACGGTTCCCAAGCCAGTCAGCTCCCCGAGCTGCCGTGTCTGCAGGAGCTGAGGTGGGCTTCGTGTGTGGTACTGACTGTTCACACACATTCTGAGCCCCACCTGGGAGAGGCGTCACCTTCCCACAGACTGACCCGCACCGGCCGATGGCCCGTGTGTCCCGGCAGCGACAGCCAGTGTCTCAGCGTGCTTCCCTCTGTGTCCTCTCGTCCCCTGCCACAGCAGCCGGCGATGGTCCCAGGCCCTCGAGCGGGGACGGCGTCGACCCTCCTCGGACACGCAGCATAAAGTCTGGTGTTGCAAACCCCTGGCGCACGCGGGATGCTCGCTACCGCAGCACCGACGGGACTGTCCTGACCGATGCACGTGTCCTTCCTTAATGGGGCCGAGACTCCGGGGATCCATGATCTGAAGTTTCTGGGCCTGGGGTCCAGGCCGTAATCACAGAGACTTGCACTTTCTCATCTGTTAAGAGAAGCAAGCGAAAGGAAGTATCTAATTCATGGAGACAACAAGATTCAGAAGAAACAAAAGTGATGCCCGGTTTTTAAAGGTTCGGAGGAAACGCAATGTGCCTGTATCCTTTTCCCCACTTTGGTTGGAAGTCAGACAGCAGACGGGACGTTTTACAGATTCCTACTGACAGACGAGAGGCGCGTATCACAGGTGTAGTTTTCTGCCAAGCGGGATGGGAACACTCTCTTATTTACATGGGGCAAGGCCGCCAGAGGAGCCTGGGGTTGGGGACACTGCTGTCGGTCATCACAACGAAAGAGACGACCTGAGGGGGGCCGTTCCTCCTGGGGTCTCAGGGAACCACCTGAGGATCATGGGGCCTGGGGAGCGAGAATGATTGGCAGGGTTGGTACAGGTGGAGCAGGTGAGCAGAGGACTCAAGACACAGAGTTGGGGGCACCAGGAGGCGGGACTGAGGACGTGAAGCCCCCGGAGTCCACCTGGGGATAATGCTGTCTGGTGCAGGTTGTCACGTCCTGGAGAGTGACAGGCGAGGACGGACCCCAACCCGGGAGAAAGCCCATCATAGGAGAAGGACTGAGTCCCAGGGATTCAGGGCGCTGACCCAGTATCTGGAACTGGGCCTCTTGCCGGCGGCTCATCCAGCAGAACAAGGCGAGGGGCCGGCGAGGAGACCCCGGGTTAGGGGGTGGGCCATCAGCTGGGGTCTCCTAAGGGGGTAGGCAGAGTGGAACCCGTGGAAGGGTGGCCAGCAGGAGCCGCTGGCCTCCCTTCTCAGCCCGGTTTTCCTCACGCGCAACAGGGCGGGAATCGCCGGATGCCATAGAGCAGAAGTCTGACAGAAATTGCTCAGTAATTGTTACTCATAATTGGTCAGTGATTCTGATGCTCTAATTCTGACCCTTGTCCTCCAAATGGGGGCAGGGTGGTAGCAGGAAGCACGTACAAGTCATCAGGACAGACACTGGTTCGCGTCCAGCATTTCAAGAAGAGGCTCTCCGATCTCACGCGGGCTCCGTGGAAGCACGTTGCTTGGGTTCAGTAACCTCCACGTGACACACACAGTCTGCACTCCGAGCCCAGCACGTGGTATCCAATCAAATCCAAGAAGTGATTTCTCTTGGCGATCAGAAGTGCTCCGTTCAAATACAGGTTGCACCTCACCAGCTGTGTGATCTGGGAGCCGCCTAACACCCCTCGTCTCACCGCCCACGTTGTTAGAAGGATATCTGATACTCGGGTCCACTGTGGGGAGGGCTCGAGTAGGGCAGGACAGCGGATTCAGGACAACGACAGGCTCGTGGCCAGGATTCAGCATAGGCTGATTTTTTTTTTAATTTTTTAAGTTTATTGATTTATTTTGAGAGAGAGAGAAGACAGAATGCATAAGCGGGGGAGGGGCACAGGGAAGGGGACGGGGAATATCCGCACTGATGGTACACAGCCTGACGTGGGGCTTGAACCCGCGAACCGTGAGATCATGACCTGAGCCAAGATTAAGAGTCAGATGCTTGGCTTGAACCCACGAACTGTGAGATCATGACCTGAGCCAAGATTAAGAGTCGGATGCTCAGGGTGCCTGGGTGGCTCATTGGGTGGAGCGTCAGACTTTGGCTCAGATCATGATCTCGCGGTTCATGGGTCCGAGCCCCGCATCAGGCTCTGTGCTGACAGCCCAGAGCCTGGAGCCTGCTTCCGATTCTGTGCCCCCTCTCTCTGCCCCTCTTGTGCTCTCAACAAATAAATAAATGCTAATAAAAATTTTTTTTAAAGAGTCAGATGCTTAACCAGCTGAGCTCCCCGGGGGCCAGCACAGGCTAATTCTTACTCTTGGATTCCCTTCTCTCTGTAAAGTAAAAACCTTTGTATAACATAAAGAGCTGCCCCAGTGTTCTGCTGTTTGAATTGAAAAAGGGACAATGGGTAGTAGAGAACCACGTGATTGCCACCATTTATGAAGCTCTTAAATGTGCAAGATTCACTTCCTTTCCTTCTGAGTGTGACGCCCGGCGCCCTGGCTCCCACGCCTCACTTTGTCACAGATAAAAATGTCGGCTTGAGGGCTCCCACCTGTTGGAGTGTTAGACACTGGAGTCAATAATTTGTGCTGAGACCAAGCCCAGAGCAGGCGTCCAGTGGGTTATTATTGCTGTTCCTGCCATGACCCTGAGCCCCGAACGCTGTCTTACAGGAAGAAGACACTTCGCGTTTCCGAAGCAGCGACGAGGTTGCGGGGTCCACACCACTGGCTCTTGGCCGGGCTCAAGCTGAAGGACCACGGCTGCCCAGCGCTCGATCCGGACGGGGCTTCAGACGACTCCGTCTGGCGTCGGGACCCAACGTGGTAACGAGTGCCTGCCAATTCCTCCGTTCTTGCGGGATTTGACGCTCCAGAAAGAAGAGGGGTCCAGACGCTGTTTTAAAATTAGCCGGCTGATGACCCTCTGTCCGTGTGTGCGTGAGATGTTGGCGTGAACCAAACCACGAGCGGCCGCTGTGAGGCTGCTGTCAGGAACGCTGGGCCAGCAGGAGCCCGCGGCCGCCCACGCCTGGTGCCCCTGTGTCCGCCGTGGCCGGGGGACGCGGGGTGGGAGACCCCGCACTCCGGGTCAGGCGCCGGGGGGGGGGCGTGGGCCATGGGTGACGGTCACCGCCCCCAGGTCAGCTTCGGGCTCCACGTCTCCCACGCAGCGGCTGGCTGCCCCTGAGGCCGTGCAGAGATGAGCCCACGGGAGCCGCGTGCAGGGCATCAGGACAGATTGACACCAGCTGCTTGGACCGAGGGTTCGAGAACTCCTCCGGACGGGAGCATGAATCTGCGTCTGAGGCAAGTGACCGTGACGCAGCATTAGGCTGTGTCGGTGCGAATGCCACGTGAGCAGGTGTGGGCTGCCGTCACAGACAGGCAGCCAGGCCCGCAGCCAGGGGAGGACAGTGGCAGAACGTGATTTATTTCCCCCGGTTCGGGTCCCCTGCCCTTCCCCATAGGTTCTGTTTGCACGGCCCAGAGGGAGGATTTAGGGAACAACTTAGAATGTCCCGTTCTTCTCTTGCCGCAGGGCGGGCGGAGGTGACCTTGCCAAAGTGAGCAGAGGGAGGGCCGGCTCCCAGGCCTGGCACTCGCTCCCGGCACAGCACAGCCCCCGCCAGACGGGACAGAGCGTGACACCCAGACCCAGGGAACGAGAGGGAACGTTTGCATCTCAACATCAAGGGTTCACCTTCTGAAGTGTATTTCTTTGCATGCACTGAACATATTTAAAACAAATTCTTTTAATGTTTATTTAAATTTGAGAGAGAGAGAGAGAGAGACAGACAGAGCAGGAGTTGGGGAGGGGCAGAGAGAGAGAGAGGGAGACAGAATCCGAAGCAGGCTCCGGGCTCCGAGCTGTCAGCACGGAGCCCGACGCGGGGCTCGAACTCACGAGCTGTGAGATCATGACCTGAGCCGAAATCGGACGCTTCACCGACTGAGGCCCCCAGGCGCCACGCACTGAACACATTTTAAAGGGAACATAGATACAGTTTTCCACCGTTTAATGGAAGACATCTGTAGGTTCTTTTCAAGGGGATCATGGGGGACGTCACTTTGCATTACAGCGTCTTCCTTAGAAGCGGTTAACCTAGGCTCATGTCTCTACCCGCCTCCCATCCCTGATGCAGCCCACACTGCCATCTGCTCCTGCCTTGAGGGACACAGGTCTCTGCTGGCTTTTCCCAATGACACTTCTCAAAGCAGGGACACAGGAGATCCTTGTGACCAGGAGCTGCGGCCTCACTGGCACTGTGTCCACACACAGAACCTCCGTGTCTGTGTCTGCTGCCCTGTTGGCCTGGGCTGGCCTCCCCTCACCCACTGGTCTGTCTGGAAAACATCCACCTCCCTTCCTTTGATCCAGCTCATTGCCCTGGGGTCCCCTCAACCCCTCCCGGGGGTCATGGCTCCAGGTGGGTGACTGCAGGCGGCTGGCCAGGCACTGTGCACGGGTCGGTTAGCGTGATCAGTTCACTTCAGTGACATCTTTGCCCAGGGGGTCCCTGCACCTTCAGCCCACCCCTGTCCCACCCTGTGCCTCTGGGAAGTGCTGCAGGGACATCCTAGCAACCAGCCAGCCCGTCAGTCATGGTGCATTATTCTCCAATCCAACTCACCTCTGCTCAGTGCATTGATTCCGGGTGGTGCGTGGTGAGGGTCACATTGGGAAAAAATGCAGGTTGTTCTCTGGGAGCTTTCTGCTCAAGGAGGACTGTCCATCAAGGGGGACTGTCCCATCTGCTGAGTTCTCTGCAGTAATGGCCACATCGTTAAGCGCGGCGGGGTGGCCCCAGCCTCGTCATGGAGAGAGAGCATGACCCACTGAGGGGCTGGGGTGCCTGGTGCAAAATGTTGCCTTTACCTTAAGTAATGAATTGGGCTTCATTTGTAATCATGAAAATCAGAAGCCGCAGAAATATCCAGCAGGTGACAGTTAAGACTATGGTCCAGCCACAGACGGTCCAGGAAGTGTCCAAACAGGAGGAGCTCACGGAGGCTGGGAGGTGGCAGAAGGGTTCCCGTTAAGTGAACACAGCACCCTGTGCACACTGTGGTCACATGAGAGTGAGTCTGTGCATTAAAAAATGCTAACGAAGAATAAACTACCACTGGAAGTTAATCCTTATGATGCACAGAACAGTGGGTTAATTAACGCGGTCGTTTTGATGACATACAGGGTAGTAGTTGTTAAAACACAAAAACTCCACAAACAATTCAGTTTAAAAATGGGCAAAGCACCTGAATAGACACTTTCTCCAAAGAAGACATCCAGACGGCCAACCGACGCACAAAAAAATGTTCAACATCACTCACCATCAGGGAAAGACCAATCAAACACGCAATGAGATACCACCTCACACCGGTCAGAGTGGCTAAAATCAACAACTCAGGAAACAACGAATGTTGGTAAGGATGCAGAGAAAAAGGGACCCTCATGCGTGTTGGTGGGAATGCAAACGGGTGCAGCCGCTGTGGGAGACGGTGTGGAGGCGCCTCAAAAAGTTAAGAATAGGACTACCGTCCAATCCAGTAATTCCACTACTGGGTATTTATCCAAAGGTAATTAAAACACTAACTCAAAAAGAAACATGCACCCTGACGTTTACGGCATTATCTACAGTAGCCGAGGTATGGAAACAGCCATGTGTCCTTGGACTGATGAATGAAGAAAGAAGATGAGGCACATACATGTGAGGGAACATCTTCAGCCATGGAAAGGTTGAGATCTTGTCGTTTGCAACAACATGGATGGACCCAGGGAGTATGACACTAAGTGAAACCAGTCACTGGGAGAAAGACAAATACCGTGTGATCTCACTCATGTGTGTAATCTTAACACACAAAACCGACACAGAGAACAGATCGGTCGTTGCCAGAGGCAGAAGGTGGGGGCGGGGGCAGACAGGTGAAGGGTTTCAAAGGGACAAACCCGCAGTTATAGCCTAAAGCACACATAGGGATGTGCAGCACGGTATGGTCACCAGAGCTGATAACGCTGTGCCGCAGAGTTGAGAGTGGCTAAGAGAGCACATCTTAAAGGTTCTCATCACACGAAAAAATTGTGGCCGTGTGTGGTGACGAACGCTCACTGGACTCACCGTGGCTGTCACCTCCCGGTTCGCCAAATACCTAGTCGTGTGCTGCCCCTGGAAGTCACACAGCGCTGCAAAGAGAAACAGAGGAGGCACGTGTTGTGCAGCCATGTGGTGACACGAAGTGTGACGTCACAAGCGGGAACCTACTGCAAGAGACTCCTCCTAATGGACCGCACGTCACCCCAAATGCTTTCTCAATGTCCTCTTATTTTTAGGTGGAGAACGCTTTTATTTATTTATTTTTTGACAGGGTGAGAGGGACACAGAGAGAGAGAGAGAGAATCTTACACAGGCTCCACGCTCAGTGCAGAGTCTGACGTGGGGCTTGATCTTATGACCCTCAGGTCTTGACCTGAGCTGAAAGCAAGAGTTGGACGCTCAACCGACCGAGCCACCCAGGCGCCCAGTAGACAAGGCTTTAGTAGAACGGTCCAACATGAGGCTTAATTCATACACTCTAGCCATAGCTATAACATACCGTAACTATATACAGTTAACATGATAGCATATAATAAACTAAAACATATATAACTAATAGACGCACTTAAAATCATTTATGAGCAGAGCTAGACTTTTTAAGACGATCAGCACTCAGGTACATCTGGTAGGTCACTGTCATCCAGAATATTCTGTTTCCTTGTCTAATCCTACCTGGTTTCCCCTGAGTGGTGTTTGCACACTTAGACGCATTCTGGATCTTTTTCCTGAAGTACGGTGTATTTGTTTGCCCGCCTAAAGCTCTTGTGTATATTTAATTTCCGTAAACAATCCACTGCCGAAGGAAGAAGCCGAACATTTTCCCTTCTGACCAGTTCCCGCGAAGGTGTCGTAATAGGCGTCTGGGCAGACGACCCTGGTGGCAGCGGTGGTGATGGTGGTGACGGCCGCGGCAGCTGGGGCTCCCTGCCCCCTCCCGCTATCCCCACACCGGCCTCCCTCCCTTATCTGTTTCTGTCCCCTCCTGCCTCCTTTGAATCTAAACTGGTGGCGGCGCAACCCTCCAGCTGCAGAGGGGAAACCCCGGAGCCCTGTTTCATCCTTCTCGCTCCCTTCGCTTCCCCGTCCGACCGACGACCTCTTCTGACTAGCGATGCTTCCCGAGTCGACCCAAGCCTCATCGTCTCCCTGGCTCTGGGCTCCGCGGTGTTTACGGCCACGGCCTCGATCAGTCTCCCCGCCTCCAGCCTCTCCCGGCTCCAGTCAGTTTTCTGTGCTTCCGTCGGTGTGTCCAGAAGAAGTATCGCTTCACCCCCCGGTCTGCACTCGCAGTTTCCCTCCTGCCACAGCATAAAGACCAGTCTTCTCCGGGAGACACGCAGGCCTTTGCACCTGACTCCAGCTTGCTTTCCGGTTTCATCTCTTGCCAGAACACATGGGGGCCCCGGCTTGGCAGACACAGTAACCAGACTCTGCCCCAGGGGCACCTGCCCCTGCCCTTCAAACACGGGCACGCGGACACTCTCGTCCAAGGCTCTCCCTGCCCAGAAACCCCTGCTCCTGCCCCGGGTCTGGAAAATGTTGATTCATCCACCGGGACTCAGCTCAACCTGCACTTCTTCCAAGAAGCCTTCCCTGAAATCCCTGGAGGAGTCTGGGCGGCTGGCCCTGGGCTGTGTTACTCTCTGCTTTCCCTCCGGGCTCTGGAAAACCCAGGGCCAGGCCTCACCTCGCTCACCCTTTCTCCCCTCTCTGACACTGAACTTGGCATGCAGTAGCCATTCCATAATGTTTTCCTAAATGAAACGTGGACAAAACACTCTCCATTTGAAGTTTCTTTTGTTTTTTGTTTTTCTTTTAAGCTTGTTTATTTATTTTTAGAGAGAAAGTCACGGAGAGAGAGAGAGAGAGAGAGAGAGAGAGAGAGAGAGAGAAGGAGAGAGGGGCAGAAAGAGGGAGAGAGAGAATCCCAAGCAGGCTCCACACCATCAGCACAGAGCCCAACATGGGGCTCGAACCCAGGAACCAAAAGATAGTGACCTGAGCCAAAACCAAGAGTTGGACACCTAATGGACTGAGCCATCACACACATCTAACTTGGGAACACTAACGTGAGAGGAGGTATTCACACAGCCTTCCCTGGGAAGATATGACTTCTAACTTGGGACTGAACTAAAACCAAATTAGAACCAGTATCCATGTGGGACTTGGTCTTTGTCCAAGAATATAAGCCATGACGTGGATGAAAATGAACTCATATCTCTTAGAATAAAAAGCTCATATCCTTTCCAAAGGGAGGCATGTGTGAGCAGGTAAGTGGTGCCAGTGTAAGGCTAATCACAGAATTTTTAATGAGTACTGACATGTTATCGATGAAGGATAGCACACTGCTTCGGTTTCCCACTCCACACTGTTGTGCCATTTTTGAGAATAGTATCTTAATTGGAGAAACAAACTGTGATAAAGAAAGGAACATACATGGGCTTTCCATTCCCTAGTTATTTATACGATCAGTCGTTCAGGAAAGAGTAACCTTTATTCAGCATGCACTATGAGTTATTGCTCTGAGGCTGGAGGTGAGGAGAAAGATAAAGACAGAAGACACACGTCTCTTTATCAAAGGTTATGTGGAATGTGCAACGGAGTGTTAGTGCAGTGGGGGGCAACTGTCCAAATATTTGAGTCTTGCCTGGTCTAGCCAAGAGTGGTTTCTGTTTGAGTGTTTGATACAGTCCAGAAGCCACCTGGAATTTAAATCCTGGTTTTCACTTTTCCTAAAAAGTAAAATCCAGTGGGCATGCTTTACTATTTTTGAAGGCTCTGGGTCTTATACCTGGAGTCACCCGAAATGAGTTATCATCATAGTAATCTTTCAGGAGACGTTCATTTGTAGAACTTCATGGTGAGCCAAGTACCTCTGCTGCCAGGGACCCAGAGATGAGGAGGCGGGGGAGAGTATGACACATGACACAAACCTGCAGGAAGCTCGGGGCTCCAGGAAGACAGTTTCCAATGATGTGAGACCATGTGGGAACACGAGCTGGGATTTTCTCACTTTTCAAACTCATGCTGAAGCCCGGGAAGTCACCTTGACTGGGCTCAGGTGCTTGGACGCCTCCTACCTGGTTCCAAAGGGGTGCCCATCGATACCCCCTCACCCTATCTGGGGCCCATACCCTGGCCCCCGTTCTCGACATTTCTGGCCTAAAAAATAAGATACACCTCTTCCATCAAGACAATTTCACCAGTTTCCTGATGGGTCTTGACCTGGCACGCTGTCACTAGAATTCTCATTGAAAAATGAAAATCTCATCCTTTGTTCTTCTACTTAACCCCCTGAGAAGACCCTCCGCCGTCTCTGAGATGAATCTGAACCCCTGAACATGACACAGGATGCTTCAGGCCAGCAGGATTACCTTCTGCCACCTTCCTTGAACTCCTCCCTGTTCTATACCCCATGGCATTGAGCTCCTGGCACTCCTGAGCGAGCCGTGCTCTCCCGAAGTCCCCACTGTTGTCCCTGCTAGTCCTTCTCCCCTCCCTTGGGGGCCTGGGGACACGTACCGCTTCAACCAAATATGTCACTGGCCAGCCAGGTCCCAACCCCTGCTCAGAGGTCTGCCTCCATACCCAAGTGTACTGCCTCCCAAACATCCAGCCTCTGTCTCTTGTCCCTTCTCCATCCCCGGGCGGGATCTGCTTCCTGACAGTATGGCTTCTGTGATACTCAGCATTTCCTGTTTGCCCTTCCAGCCCTCCACCACCTGGAAAAGGAGTCTTCATGTGACGTTCTCCCTGCCGCGGTGCCTTCTCCTGACTGGAACCTGGCTGATTTACAAATGGTCACCGGGAGTGGCCTTGGGAAACACACACTCAAAATGGTATCTGGGGGTTCTTCTGGTCATGTCCTTAGATTTGAATGCGTGGCTGAGTTCCTTGCAAATGGGAAATAGGACAGTAGCACCAAAGCATGCACCAGCATCGTTATTAATTAAGTTATCAGCTGCAGTTGATGGGTGTGAAGTGGCTATGGAAAAAGCACATTTGAAGGATTCTAGTGGCATTAAGGATGTCTACAAGGGCTGGGGAGTAGATAATTGCTCCTGAGGGCCAGGAAGTGCTTCTAGAAAGAAGGTGACAAACCTGACTTTTCAACCCTCAGGTCAAGTCATGGCCAGAGTAAAGCAGAACTCTGGTAGCTGTATAGGAAGCTTCTAATCCACCTGGTTGCCGGGCTGACCTCTCTCAGAATCAGAGGCCGTATGAGCTGTGTAAGCTACAGAATTACAGTGTAGGTTGAATTCACAGCCTCAGCAAATCATGCGTGTAAATTGGGGTATTGATGGAGCAGGAGGGGACCCTGAGACCTGGAATGGGGGTGCATGGGCAGACACAAACGCAGCTGAGAACCTTGAATCCGTAAACAACCCCAAGACGCCTTTGCCGGTAAAAGCACCCCAACTACCCTGCCACATGTCTAAGGATACCACCAACCTTTGATTAAATACCCTGACGTAACCTAACCTGGGACAGTTGCCATGGAAGCACATGCCTGGTTCACTGAGTCCCCGACCAGCTCCGGCTGCCCCTAGACGAGCAAGCAGGGCAGATCTGGGCATGTGCCTGGGGGAACACACGGTCTGACTCAGGAAGAGGCCGCTCATCCTCTAAAAGGAAGATAAATGTTTGTTAATTTATATTGAAGAACCCCCAGATATCTGTATAGTGGTGGATTCTAAGATATTAACCCAAAGGAGACAGACTCCAACACGAGGGGCAGGTGGATTCACGTGAGAGTGCTCCCCAGAGAGGCTGCGCGGGATGAGATGGCTTGTGTGGTTGAAGGTGGCGTCCCCAGCTTATTAACAGAAACTCCAATCAACTACTCTGCATACAGTGAAGTTGGGTGTTAGAACTCTCCTGGTGTTTTATGAATGTCTACATGGATCACAACTTTGGAGGGTACTCACGTGGGAAGGGGTTTATTCACGACTATTCTGCACAACCACACACCTGGACAAAGCCCGCGGAAAGAGTGTTGTCCTAGAGCATTGAGAAATGCCTTTGTGAGGGAAGCAGCATGGTCCTGGCTGTCCTTGTAGGCTGGCAGCAACAGTGGGGGTTCTGCCACAGAGCCCCACTCCCCCCATCTTGTTGGGGTGGGGTCCTCAGCAGCAGAGGCCAAGTGGCTTCGCTGCCAGAAACGAGGTGCTTGTATTTGCCGTAATGGGCGTCAGGAACAAGGTGGTGTTCCGAACGGTTTAACCCAGGGGGCGTTTGGGCCGTGTCTAATGGCTCACGGAGTCCCTGGGAATGAAGAAGAGAAGAAGGTCACCAAAATGTCATCTGATTTATAGCCACATGGCAGGAAGAACCCCAGTCTAGTGGCCAGAAACCAAGTTGAGGTGGTATGTGGAGAAGTACTTCCAGATTCTAGAACTAAACCAGCTCACAGGTGCAGCAACCTTGAGGAACTGGGGGGCTCAGGGTACCTGAGGAAGGACCCCACAACGCTGCCACCACTGTCTTCCTCACAGCTGTTCTGAATGGGCCTGTGATCATTAACTAAGGTGGCTGTGTTCTGGGGGAAAAACGCCCAGTCGCTTCAGGAGTTTCTAGATGACGTCTGAGAATCTATACCGCTCCTAGAGATCCTCTTTCCCCCGCAAAAAAACCTTTGTGATCTTACCATTCACAAAGTGGTTAATGGCGGTCAGGTGGTAGGCGGTGTTTTGGCCCAGGTTTGAATCCTTATGGTCCCAATGGATTATATACCACCCTGAGATCATTTTCCCAAGTTCTAGAATTTATAAGTAGAATGGACATAATTCACAGTGGAAGGATCCCCATACCAGCCCCTGACCCACGAAGAGAGGGCTATTCGTGACAGCAGTGGACACGTAGAAGACCCTGATAAACCCCTCATCTACCAGAAAATGAAACAGAAGCAACACAACATCCTTTCAGGAGTTAGAGATTGGATCATCACCGAAGACTTGAAAGATACAGAGTGGAGACCGCATTCTGCACTCCTGTAACAACCTGTTCTGACCTGTGCAGAAGCAGGCGGAGCTCAGGGAATAACCCCGCATTATTATAGATCCAGTCGACCGGTAACTTGAATTGTAGCCGCTGTTCTACGTAGTTCTCTTTACTGGAGTAAAGCAACACAGCCCGGAACACGGTTGGTAGGTGTTATTTTTCCTCCACGCCATTTGCAATTGCTCCCTCCTGGAAGGTTTGCATTACCTGGCAGGGACAGCCACACACCCGTGAGCCCTGGCTCAGAGCTACCTCTTTTCTCCTGTTCTCTGCAAGGTCGTCCTTGGCAATCCAATTACTGGACATTCCAAAGCAGCTGGCACTGGCTCTCTGGGTGGTAAAATCACGCAATGGGACCTGGCGAACAGGAAGAGGTAGATACTTTCGATGCCTCAGGAAGACGAGAGGTGAGAGAAAATCCCAGGGAAGTGTAGAGGTCCACCACATGCTGACGTTTGGAGGAGATATGCGCACAAACAGAAGACAGGAACACCATCACATGCCACACGCTCTCGCCCATTTCCTGAACAGCCTGTGAGACGGCGTGTTTGAGTGGGAGCAATGGTGATTTCGAAGGAGTCCGGGCTCTAGTGTAGACAGACCTGCTGGAGACGGAGACACACGGACCGTCTGCAGCACGCAGGGCTGCGATCTGGCGCCCCTGGCCCACACAGATTGGACTTTCCTCGAAGGCAGTGCTTGTAAGTTGTAGCAAGTGTAAAAATCACCTGGAAGGCTTGTTTGATTGAACACAGGTTGCTGGGTCCCACCCCTGAGCTTCCGATTCAGTGATCTGCGGTGGGGCTGAGAAGTTACGTTTTTCACAGGCTCCCAGAGGCTCCTGCTGCCAGTGCCGGATCTGCGTACCGAGAAGCCTGCTGTGATGTTTTAGGGTAAAGATATTCTTTCTTTTGAAGATAACTGTTTTCCTTTGGATAAATGCTCTGGGATTTGTCAGGCTGCCTTAACAAGGTACCGCAAAGCGGGGAGGGGGGAGTTAAAACCAGAGACATTTATTGTCTCACGGTTCTGGAGGCCAGAAGCCTGAAATCAAGGGGGAGGCAGGGCCGTCCTCCCTCTGAGACCCACAAGAGAATCCTTCCTTGCCTCTTCCCATCTACTCTTGACTGTATTCTTCCTCTAAGTTGACACAAATAACTCATGGGAGTTTCTTATGGCCATTGACTGGGGAAGGAGAGCTAGCTCATCCCTGGGTTACAGATGGTCCTGCCTGCAATGCTGACCCCAACCAGAAGAGGACCACCAGAGGCCGATACACAGAAGTCACAGTCTGCAGGACCTCTCAGTGTGTGGACATTTGAGCTCACTGAGTATTGACTCAGAGATGTCCAGAAGGACGACTCAGCACTCATCATGGGTGCTTGCTAAGGATTTTCCTGGATGGCCCTGGATTTAGAAAGAATATAATTGGAATATTGATGACAAGGAGTTTTGGGGAAGAGGCAGGGAGATGCTATTCTTGGAAAGGACACAGAGTATAAAGATATTTGTGTCCCAGTGTATGCTCACAAAAGTGTATCCACTGCAGAGTTGGTTATCAGTAGATAAGCAGGTGATGTGACTCATTCTGTAGATCTTAGAGACTGAAATGGTCGGGGGGGGGGGGGGCCCGGGCGGGGCCCAACAACACGGACGTGCCCTGCTCAGGATGGCCTGGCCATGCTGCCAGTGGGTGCCTAACCAGCCAATAGCCCCACGGGCACCAGCTCTTGGGGCAGTTGCACATTGACTATAGCAAACCACCTCTGTTCTTGAAAGGTAGAAATCGTCCTCACCGATAGACACATCTTCCAGATCTGGGTTTGCATTCCCTGACTGCGGTGCTTTCTCTGGCACCCCATGTGTGCTGTACTCACTGCCACAGTTTCTGCACAAGTTTGCTTGTGACAACGGACTCACGTCCCTGACATTCAGAGGGTTTACCACGCATGGCATCACCCAGGTCTATTAGAAAGATTTAATGAGCAACAAAAAACTCAAAGCACTATTTCCTAGACAATATCCTGAATGGATGGAGTTTTATATTATACACTTGTACATATAACAGTGCATATATAGATCATGCTTGTGTATATAATGGCGGGTGGAACCATTTCTCCTGGAGCCAACACACATTGGTGGAGGAATCAAGCAGTGGAAGTAGAAATTGCTCCTTTTCATGTTATACCTATCAAAATACCTATAGATTTTTTTTTTATCTTCTTGTCCCTGTAAATTTGAGTTATGCTGGTTTGGAAGTCTTGAATCCCCTTGATGAGAAAGCTGCCGTCAGGGAATGTAGCAGTGGTTCCAGTGAGTTGGAAGGTGAGCCTGCCACCTGACCATTTGGGATTTTCTATGACATCAGCATGACATAACATCAGCAAAAGGGGGGATACTCCTCAAGTTGAGCTGGTCAATATCCACAGAGGGGAGACTGGGTTGGCAGGTGCACCATGAGTGCGGGAGGCTTTACTCCTGGAAACAGGGACCTTTCTGGGGCATCTATTAGTACTTAGTTCTGCCCAACAGCAGAAGTTAATGGCAAGCTATAACAATAGAAGAAGATGATGAAGCAGTAGTGAGGGCTGCTGAACGTCCACACTCTTCAGGAATGAAGGTTTTTGGCACCCGTGGAGTAGAGCACACACACCCCCAGTAGTTGAGGGGGGTTGAAGAGTCGTGGAATGGGCAGTGGAAGAAGGAAGAAATAATGACAAACCATGGCATCAATTACAGAAAGGAAGCCCGTCAACTAGACATCACATCTCCTCTGCTTCTTTTGTAACCAAGTATCCCTCCACTGCTGTCTTAGAAGAGACTTTGTGACAATATTGGGTCTGCCTGGAAAATCCAGGCTACTCTCCCCATCTCAAGATTCTTAACTCAGTCACATCTGCAAAGTCCCTGTGCCAGTAAAGAAACATGCACAGGTTCCGGGGTTGGCATATGGACCTCTTCAGGACTGTTATCTGCTGACCACATGTACTCTGAGATGTGGTTGGCATGATATGAAGAAAAATGGAAGTGGCTTCTAAAATTTAAGAAAGGCAAGGAAGCAGAAATGTTGCTGAGTCTTCCAGAAGACTTTCCCACACCTTGATTTCAGACTCCTTACCCCAAGACCTGTAAGGGAAAAACGTGTTGTTTTCAGTCACTAAGTTTGTGGTTATTTGTTTCAACATCCACAGAAAAGTCACATAGACAGATAATGTGAATGTCTTCTACGTGATTCCTGGGACTCCACGTCCCCTCATTTTGGGGCCAGAATAAGAGCATCTTTGTGTGAAGGTTGGTCGTATTTAGTGAGAAGAAGCTCCCCATTGCTGACATTGTATGGAGGTCCCAATACGCATAAGCATAAACTTACTGGATGGTCAAGGGGTGGACTGTGCCGATTACCAGTTTATGGTCTCCCAGTTTCAAATGCACTTCTTTTTTTTAAAGTTTTTTCTTTTTTTAATTTTGAGAGAGAGAGAGAGAGATTGAGAGAGAGAGATTGAGAGAGAGAATTTTAAGGAGGCTCCACCCTCAGTGTAGAGCTTGAATCAGGGCTCAATACCATGACCCTGGGATCATGACCTGAGCCGAAACCAAGAGTTGGGTGCTCAACTGCCTGAGCCACCCAGGCACCCCCCAAATGCACTTCTAAACTATGCTTTGGAAGCTGCAGTTGGAGCTCTGCAAATCATCTTTCTGTGTGCTAGTTGCTCCCCACCAGCCATCTGGGATCTGCAAGGTGGGAGGGAGACAAGATGTGAGCCTTCCCACTTTGCTTCCTGTTGTTGTCAGGCCAGCTGGGCGCTGACCCTCCTCCCTGGTGGCTAGTTTTGGTAGCCACCGCAGGCTCTAGCTTGCTTGTATTATTCCTTCACTCCCAGAATTCACCACGTGAAGATGCCAGCCCCAGCTGACAGCACCTCCTCTTTGGTTATCAGAGTCTCAGAAACTTGAGCCCCTGGGCTATCAGCACCAGCTGAATGACACCCATTCTCTGAGAACCATCTCCATGGACTTCCCCAAAGTTCTAAGTTTGATGACCCTGATATCCACCCTTCATCGTCCCAGCTCTTGCTGCCTCTTTAATTTACCTTCTGTGCCACCTCAGTTTCCTTTTTGCTTTCCTAGTTCTCCAAAATCTAGTTTAACATTATTTAATTTATCTCTACTAAATAACGGTGCGACTCTTGTTTTTTGACTGGACCCTGACCGAGACACTCAGTTTTCTGCAGAGTGTTGATGATAACCCTCAAGGACACTGACGCAGAGCCCCTGGGGATGCTGAGTTGGCACACAGTTCTCTGCAGCCTGACCCATGGCCATGGCAGCTGATGGCTGTTAACAGCTCACATTCACACCAGAGCTTCCGGTGAACACCAAGCGTTGTTATCACTGCTTCCAGAGGTCGTGAGCAATGTGTTCATGCTCACTGGCCACGGCTGGAAGATGCCAAGCCAACTGCCCATGCAATAAACCCCAGTTACAGTGATAGTCACCCAGGATAGACACACAGCTGATGATTTTATTAAAGTGACTAGGAGACACCAGATTGCATGAGGGAAGATGTGAAAATTGTCTTTTGCTCAGTCACAACCAAGAGCAGATTTAGACAGGGACAACGACTTGGTTTTTGTTTCTGAGCTCAGCTGCAGTTTTCGAAACACACCGATATCTAACATAGACCACGGCCACCGTGTCCTCCTATGGTGATTACGTGGCTTCGGTATTCAACAACCACAAGAATAATCAGACATTTAGTGCTATCTTCAAAAGCAAAGTAAGTTATTATATGAAATGTATTCAGAATTCAACTCTCACTTTTTAATAAAATGAAATCATTTCTATTGCATCATAGGCTGTTGATACTTTCAAATATCCTTATACCGACTTGATGCACCGATGGCTGATCACTTCCTGGGAAGAGTCGAGTGTCTTTGAAAGATCATCCCTAGGGATAAGAACACACAGATCCAGTGACACAAATTGTCCGCTGGGGACAAAGCCTTCACAGTTTGCTTAATATTCTTACAAACTGTAGAAGAGAGGAAAGTTATCTGAGTTTTTAAGAGATGAATTTGAGAAATTCCCATGTTATATTAAAGAAAAATGATCCCCTTACCTCCTTCAATTGAAGGGGTAGAGAGAAAAATTCTTCAAGTCTGTGTTTAGTCTCAAATCATAACTGGATTATTTGTACTAATTTAAACACAGCCTAAATGTAACGCTCCATAGGTGCATCTCTTTAGAAATCATCATTTCTACCTCTGCGAGCATAACATGAGACCGGGCATACCTTAAACGTGTGTTCTATTGTCTTCTTCACTTTAATGTTACCTGGGAATAATGTTTGCTCTGCCCTGGAGAGAAACGGCCCAATAGATCTGGAGGAGGAGCCCAAGGGATAGGCTTCCTGCTGGGCTATGGGGCTCATCGATGGTCGTTTTATGTCCTTTGAAAACAGGGCATCGAGGTTTAACATGTGGCTGATGTCCCTCGATAAACACAGATCTACTGTGGGTAAGCTTCTCTCTCCAGATGGATGGTGTTTTGCCTTCATCTAAACGGTCTCTATTTATAAATCTCTTTTATTCATTTTACTAAGCCATACAGTGTGACTTCCAGGCAGGAACGCCAAAGTAAAACCTGAGGTGGAAAAGCAGACACCAATGCCCACGGGGACACGCCGTGTTAATCACATTTTATCGAGAATGTCTGAGAGAGACGTAACATTGTACAGAATTACCAACACCATTAGTAGCATATTAACTAGAAGGTGAAGGAAGGTGTGCTACTAAGGTAAGAAAAACCCAGGGTGGTCCTAGACTGAATTCTGATTTGCACTCTTGGGTTTACCAAGTTCCAAGAGCCGACATTCCTTCTGTACATTAAACAGCCCCCTTGCTCCCAGTGGTGTCAACCAGCCGTATTCTTTCATCCACATGCACACACCTTCCGTCAACCCCCTCACGACACCTAAGCGTGTCTCCTGTGCTGGGTAGAAGGGCGGAGAGATTTGTAGGTAACGGTAGTTATTTTCTTGTTCGCTTTTATAGCTTCCTTAATGAGCACGTTTTCTCGGTAATGTTGCCTTGATGTTTTTCTCCCCTGTACTGGAAGCTGCTGTCTTGGATATGAAAACTCGGAAGCTGATAAATCTCATTTCACATCGAGAGCAATCTAAATTTCTAGCAGAGCGGACATCAATATAATGTTCATTGCCACAGGCAAAACTCTTTCCTAAGGCATTTAAAGATTCTTCTTTTCTCCCCGTAAAAAAAGGAAATCTTGACACATGTCAACTTATGCTCAGCTGAGATGTCTGACTTCACAATTATTCGAGAAACCTAAATGTCGTATTACTCCAGCAGACTTAGTGCCTTACCACCTGCCCCCCCCCCCCCCGCCACTTTGGCTTGTCCCCTGGGGTCCGGGTGAGCAAACCCCCCCGGTCTGACAGAGAAGCGTGGCTCTCTGGTCGAGCAGAGGCGAGTAGAGGACGCCGCAGCGTGGGGAAGCGTCCCGGCTTGCGCCACGGCTAACGCTGCCTCTCTTCCCGCTTGGATTTCCCCCTTGCTCCTTCCTCCCAGTGTCCTTTGCTTGCTCGGATGGTTACACTGACGCCAGGATTCCACAGAGAAGCTATTTTCAGCTGTCGTGGTCATGAAGCGTCCTTCGGCGCACAGTCCTCTCCTCTCCCTGTGACTACGATCTTTCGCCGACAGCCCGACCACAGCGCTCACGGAGTCTGCTTGTCCTGCTACCACGCAGGGCGCCGCCTCCCGGGCCCGTGCTCAACTCACGGAGTCTCAGCCGTGCTGACGGTCCCGTGGTCCCTGTGCCATTGGAAGGATGTGCCCTTCTCCAGTGCGTGGTCATTGTCCTGGCTCCATCAGGAGAGCAGTGACTACCCTGGGTCGCTTGGCCGTCCACGTACAGCAAGTGAGCACCAGAGGACAGTCCTGGCGCCGGTGGCTGGACTGAGCCAGTGTGGTGGCCATGACCCCGGGGCGCAGAGCAGGGGCCCGGGCGGGTAGGCAGGTCTGCACGCCACCTCGTCCCAGTGGACACGCTCCACTCATCTCCCCACGTTCCCTCAGCTCATCCTCAAACCCTGAATTCTTTACGCTCTGTGTTGTCCGTGCCTCCTCCACAATTGCCCTACTTTTTACTTATCTCAGTGAAGGTGCACTGACCTCTGTATGACCTGTATAGATTTTGTTCTACAAATTATATTGAATCACTCTTCTGTATTTCACCAATGCCGCTACGTGCTTTGGATACATGTGTCTGTTTTCTGCTCCTGACCACTCCCTTCCAAGTATCGCTAGGATATTGACACGATTTATTCCTTATAGCTTCCATTTCTTCCTCTGAGCATATAAAAATGACCCAGTTTTTATTGTAAAATATAGTAGGAGGGATCAACAGTCTTCAAATTCCGCTTATTCCACTCGGAGACGATCATCTGTGACAAACTTCTCTACTCACAAATTGGTATTTTTCCGTGTTTTCTTATAATAAAACAGAAAGCAATTTCACAGCCCCAACAGGTTATAAGCAGCAATATTTTGGCACAATGAAGAAAGTCGTTCAAAGAATCACGTAGTTTTAGCCAAACCGCACAGGTGGCAATCCATAGCGACCACACCCAGAGCATTTGCAGAAACATTTCCAAGGGCATTAGCCCACAGTCCGAGAGTTTTTTCAGGCTAGCGCGAAGGTCCGTGCTGTGTGCGATCGTGAGTCCGCATCTCCTGTCCTGGGAAGCCCTTTCCTTCCTGTCGTCTCCGAGAAATAGTATCACAACCATGTAATTTTGTCCGATCAAGCCACATACTGAAAGGAGGCACTGAGAAAAATAATCAGTCACGTGATCTGGCACTACCGTGGTTCTCAAAGACACAGGAAGTAAGGGCTCGGGGGAGAGGGGGGTCCTTGGGTCTTACCTACGTGGGCCTTGATCTCAGAGGAGGCCAGAGAGGGAGAAGGGGCCTGGCCAAGGTTGAAGGTCATTAGGAGAAGCACAGGGAGGGAGGCCGGAAATTTGAGACCACCTTCTCACACTGCACTTCCTGTCCCAGAGTGGACCCAGAGACCCTGGCCTGTGAGGCCATCCTCTGGGAGGATGGCCATCGGGAAACTGAGTGCTATCACCTTCTAGATTTCCAAGTCACTGGGGACCCAGGGAAGGAGACAGAGGCTGGGGGACCTGGGCCAGCAGCCATAGCATTGGTGAGGTGTCTGCACACAGGACTCCCTGACCAGGGGAGGTGAGCACCGGCCGCGGGCACCGCTCAGCTCCCTGCTCCAACTGTGCTCGTGGAGACGGCCTCGGTCTCCCCCGGCCCTCGTGGGTACGGCCAGAAGCAGTGTCAGTGAATACCGCTGGGCTTCTGGGAGACAATTAAAATGGGCCGCACAGCAGAGTTTGGGGGCCTGGGCTCAGCAGTCAGACATCAGACGGAGGTCTGGGTAAGTGATTCAGGCTCTCAGAGCTTCCTTTCTTGTTTGTCGGGTGCTCGGCACGGGGTCTGGCTAATTAGCTCTCAAACAACATCAATTAGCATGATTATGCTTACGTGGGAGGCTTTTCTGGTGCATTTAGGGTGTTTGGGGATTTTGGTTTGAAGAAATTGTAATGTGTGAGGAGGGTGGGGAAGGAGAGGGAGACTCCAGGAAGCAGAGCCACTCTGCTCCTCCCCTGAGGGCCGTGCTCCTGGACGTCCTCCCCAGGGCCTCCTCCAGGCGCTGCACAAGCGTCCTGCTTCCCGGCCCCTTGTGATGGTTTTAGGGAGAAAGGCCAGGTGAGAGGCCCTGGGTTTGTGTCTGAGTAACCACCCCCCCCCCCCCACCGGCTGCCTTGTTGCAGGGTGACCCTGACCTGTGGGCTCCCCGGGAGCCCTGTCCGCCCGTTAGATGCGATGAATGAGGGAGCAAAAAGTGAGCGAAGGTGTGAATTCTAAAGCCAAGTGCTGACACCTCAGGGTCCCTTGGGACGGGGCGGGGGCTGCTGCTGTTTCCTTATGGCTGCACCAGGCGAGCCAGCAAAGCAGGAGGGTTTTAAAACCAACCAACCAACCAACCAACCAACAAACAAACACTCCCCAAATCAGTCTGTAACCGAACGCGGGTCCGTCTGCCAGGTCGGCAGCAAAGCCCTCCAAGGAGGCAGGGAGGCCACAGGAAGGGAAGGGCTTGTTCGAGAGGCAGCCGGGCGAGCGGGAGGGAGGGTGACCCGTGTCCCCGAAGGGGGAGGGAAAAAGCTTTCTGTAATCATGGGGGCTGAGGTCACATACATGTTGGTGAAAGGGCGGGGAAGCGGGACTGTTTGTGAGGAAAGAGGGGGCACACACATGGCACGCGTGTACGGAACACACATCCCGCGTTCACTCTGGTGTGGAGCCCACCCCAGGACGAGGCAAAATCCCGCCCCTGACGTCGGGAGGAGGGGCTGCGGGTGTGCTCCCAGGGCTGGTGTAAGCCGGGTGGGGTCTTGGGCTCCTGACTTTGGGAGAGGAACGCGGGGCCCCGCTCGTCCTCAGGCTGGACCAGAGCCGCAGACCTGGAGTCCAGGCCTCTGTAGACACAGCAGGTGGGTTTGTTGGTGGGGTCTGAAAAGACACAACAGCTGCTTAGGGGGAAGCAGTTCTCTAGAAAACAAGCTTTACATGTTCTGCTGGTTCAACCCACATAAACCCGATGGGGCTCAGTTTCAAGCACAAGCTGGGCCAGTGCCAGAGGGGGCTGGGGGGTGTCTGACTCAACGGGGTCTTAAAGTCTGGTTTTAACGAACACGCACACTTCAAAATATCCAGTTCTAAGAAAGGGAAAGAAAAGTTCATATCTGGTTCTTCAGCGGGCCCCAAGCTAGGAAATCGTGCCCCTAGAACCGAGCGAAGGGGCCGTAAGGAGCAACAGAGCACGTGAGGTGGGAGCCCTCCTCCCGGCGGGTCGGTGAAGACCGGAGGCCAGGCTTCCGCACAGACCCCAGCCTCACCCAGCGGCGAGCGCAGGTGCACACGCAGACCCGGCTCCGAGACCTCGCTCTCTCCACCGGCCACACGTCCTCGTCCCGTGCGTGAGTGCGTCCGTGGGTGAACACACGGCTAGGATCCGAGTCCCGAGTCTGCCTTGAGCGACGCGGGAGCAGCTGTCCAAACTCAGAGCCTCAATTTGTGAAATGGGAAACCGTCAAGCACCCTTAGAGCCGCTCACATTCGGTGGGCAGCATGTGGCAGGTGTCTCTGGAGCACCTGACGTTGGGCGGGGCTGGGAGACTTGCTTCTTCTCCATTGAAAGCCCTCTCTCTGCCACTGCTGACTCTCCAAGCCGGAAGTGATGCATCCGTCCGGAGCCCGTGAAAAGGGCACACGCGTTATTGCCAGACTCCCGCCGGCCTCTCCCCTGTCGGGGAGCACACGTTCGTGTCTCTCCTCCTGTGCACTCGCGAGACTCGGGATGGCGACCACGACAGGCTCCCCTCACGTGTCCCCCCTGCACACTGGTCCCCAGGCCTGCACAGTGGCCTGAATTGGCCTCGGTTTCCAGGCGTGCTGGCCTGGCTGCGGGGTGAGTGGAAGATGACGCCAAAGCCACCAACTCAGGTTCCCGGGAGGGACCGAGGGGTCTGCATGTGCGTCGCACACAGATGATTGAGACGTGCCGCCCCTCGCCGCGTACAGATTCGGGTCCACCCAGTGCCGGCTGGTCTGAGAAACGGTAGCCACAGAACACAGGCCGAGGCTGAACTGCGGTGTAGCCGTGTGGGCTCCTTGGCTTTGAGTCACCAGGATTAGTGCCTTTACTTACTCTTTTAAAAGAGAGAGAGAAGGTGGGGGAAGGGAGAGAGAGAGAAAGAGAGTGAGAGAGAGAGAGAGAGAGAGGGAGAGAGAACCCCCAGCAGGCTCCACACTCAGCTTGGAGCCCAACACGGGGCTCAATCCCACAACCCTGGGATCATGCCCTGAACAGAAATCAAGAGTTGGACACTCAACCGACTGAGCCACCAGGCGCCCCCTCCTAAAGTATATTTTTACGTTTTTAGTTTGCTTTTATCTTACAGAAGAAGGCAAGATGTTGAAATCAGCCTTGACTTGGTATTTGAATTGGAAACCGTACCCTCCCATGCATCAGCGGCTGTAACGTGTCCACTCTGTGCACCCTCTCGCCCTGTCCTCCTCCAGGGAGGGCCCTCTGCGTCTCGTCCACCATCGTCCGTGAGGCTCTGCGGGCCAGTGTTGACCAAGTCTCCCCAGGTGTGCAAAGGTCCTGGATGCCGTGGGCCAGGCAGGAGCCCTGTGGGACGGTCGGGTGTGTGTCTGCAGTTTCAGGAGATAATTGCAAACCGTTTCAAAGCGGATGTTTTGCGGGAGAGGCCGGGGGAGCCCCACTCGTGTGACGCCCGGTGCGCTCAGGTGTTTCTGCAGCGGGCTGGGGACAAGCCCTGTGCCCTGCGGTCTGGTCAGCGTCCCCTGGCCCTGGCGAGGGCAGTGGGGCCTCCCTGACCTGCTCCCACGCGCTTTTCGTTTCCCGCGAAGCATCGGCTGTGCCCACACTTCTGGGAGGTTTGTGTTTTCCTTATTGATTTGTGGGAGTTCCTGACTTACTCTTGACATAAAGCCTTTGCCGACGTTGTGAGTAATTTCTCCCAGGTTGTAACTTGTCTTTGCGTTTTCTTGTTTCAGAAACTTAAAAATCAATTCCATGTGCGCTGTAAATTGTGTGGAACTCATTTTACCCGATTGTGATTCCTGGCGGGAGGGCAGGGTGGCCACGTGTGTACTTGTTCTCACAGCCCCGAGGGGCCCGGGAACACCCGGCTGTCACCTCCCCACCGGCTCTCCGCAGAGGGCAAGGAAGGCAGTGTCAGAGGCAGGGACTCACAGTGGGCTCTACAGAGGGCGGTGTCAGGTGCACGGACACATGCTGGGCTCCTTGGTGGGGGGGGGGGTCTGTATGGAAGTTGTTGTAACTTGTTACGCATTCCTGCCCCGAGCCACGCACACACAGTCATGGGGGCTTAGTTGGCTTGTGCTCCGTATCTGCCCTTGGGATCAGAACTGGCCCTGTTGTTCCTGAACACAAGAGGGATTAATGTGCCTCAGTTGCTCCTGGAGGGGACAGGCTGGCCCCCTGGGATGGATCAGGGAGGGAAGAGGAGTTTGCAGACGCCCAGGCTGCTGAGATTGTAAGAGAAACCGAGAAAAACCAGCGTTTAGGCTGACTTAACGACCGACCAGAGATCACACCCGGGTGGTGGATGGTGGAAATAGCTAGTGGGAAGTCCCACGTGAGGGGAAGACTGTGCCCTGGACCCTCAGACCCCAGCCGGGCTGTTCACTGCGGGGCTTCCACAGCTGGGAGGCTGGATGTTGTGAGCACCCGACTTGATGTGTGAACCTTCTTTTATTAAATTAATAAAATTTTCCTCCACAAAACTGGAAGTGAGGCTATCGTGAATTACTATTATTCAGAGCAGGAGGGCAGGGAGGGCAGGGTCAGGCCCATGGGCTGGAACCCCTCCTGGAGGTCATCTCCGTCCTCCCCGGAGCCTGCAGTCCTCAGCAGTGCAGGGCCTCTACTCAGAGACCTTGGGTGCCCACCTCGGGGGCCACCGACTGTCTTCACGTAGCACATGGCACAGAACTCTGGACCAGAGGGCTCAGGTCAGCACCACGACCTGTCGTCACCTGAAGTTACACTGCAGACCAGCCCTGTGGCAGCTTCCTGGGACCCTGGGTGCCTCTGCTCTCACAGTAAGACTGAGGGACATGTCCACAGCCCCTCACAGCTCCTCAGCACTCCCTCCGGCCACGAGGTGGAGGGAGGAACCCCGTGGGGTGCAGCCTCCTTCCTCGTGGTCCGGGGACCTGCATCTGACAGCCTCCAGGCCGGCTGGGCGGCTCCCTGGGAGGGTACCCCTGAGCGTGTGTGCATGTTCGTGCGTGTGTGTGTGTGCATGTGCATACATGTGTGTGTTCGTGCATATGTGTGTGTGTGCGTGTGTGCACATGAGTGTGTAGGTATGTGGGTACAGGTACATGAGTATGTGCACACGTGGGTGTGTGGGTACGTGCATGTGGGTGCTGTGTGTGCCTATGGTCCTGTGCAGACATCTTTATGTGGATGTGTGTGTGTGCATGCATGGGTGTCCGTGTGTGTGTGCATGTGCCTTCCTGAGTATGCCTGTGTGTGTGCATGCACTTATGTGGGTATGTGCTCATGTGAGAGACGTGCACGTGCATACATCAGCATACGTGCCTGTCACCCCAAGGGGAGAGGGGCTCCTGAGGCCGTGATCACCCAGTTCCAAGCGTGAGGAGAACAGAACTCGAGTGTCCATGGAGCACGCTGACATCAGAGACAAGCCCCAAGGCTGGTGACACCGCAGCCCTGGATGAGCCTCACTCAGGATGTTTCCACCTGCTGTTCACTTTCGGTGACACGGACTCTTCTGGGCAGCAAGGCAGGGGTGTGTGCTGGCAGCGTGCTGAGGCCACAGCTGAGTGTGGACTCGGGGATCACTGGCCCTGGGGAGCACTCGCCTTCTGGAGCGCCTGCTCTTGGGACCCCCATCCCTGGGGAGCACTGACCCTCAGGAGCACCCGCCCTGGGGAGCACTCGCCTTCTGGAGCACCTGCTCTGGGACCCCCGTCCCTGGGGAGCATGGACCCTCAGGAGCACCCGCCCTGGGGAGCACTCGCCTCCTGGAGTGACTGCTCTTGGGACCCCCGTCCCTGGGGAGCACTGACCCTCAGGAGCACCTGCCCTGGGGAGTACTCGCCTTCTGGAGTGCCTGCTCTTGGGACCACCGTCCCTGGGGACCACTGGCCCTCGGGAGCACAGACCCATGGGTTCTGCCGGGGGCTGAGAACGTGCCCCTGGCTGGTGCAGAGGCACTGAAAGCAGTTCTGCCCCCGTGCTCCAGGCTGTCCTCTGCAGAGCGCAAGCCCTGGGCTGGTTCCTCCTGCAGCCAGTGCCCCGGGGCAGCGAGGTCCCTTCCCTGCCCTGTGAGGGGATGTGGAGGGAGGGGCTCGGCCCGGAAGCACGTGCCTGGTGGTTGGTAGATTCTGAGATTTCATAATGAAAATATAAGCTAGCCCTTAACTTAGCATCTGTCTAAATAACAGACTAAAAATCATACTAAAGAAGATGTATCTAAATGATTCCTAAGCCATTATAACTCAAGTAATAACCATACATTATGTGCTGAGGAGAAATAACACAGTCCCACACCCCGTGGCCACTGCAGCGTTTCATCTTTCCATATTATTTGCTTCTTGCACGGATAATTCACTATGTACCACGATGGGCACCAGCCCGGCCGCTGCCTCTGTGCCTGCTCCCTCCCAAAGCGCAGCGGGTGTGAGAGCTGGGGACGGGACCCCTGGGGTACCCCCAGTCGCCCTCAGCCTGCATCGCCTTATGAAAAGTATCCTGCTGAAACAAAATGATCCAGGGCCCCCCTCTACATCCTTGTTTCTCACCGAATTCCTCTTGTCCTTAGCAGAGAGAAACATCAGACCATGCTCCATCACAGTGTGGCCAAACCCGGTGGCGGGGACAGGGAACCAGGCCAAACCCAGGTGGTGGGGACAGGGAACCAGGGCACAGACAGCACAGAGGAGATGCCCTCGGGGTGCTCCCAGCCTTCCATGGCCACTGTGGCTTCCTGTTCTGAGAGTGGGGTCTGCTTGGCTCACTCTAAGCAGAAAATGTCCCACAAAAAGTGGGTCCCTCTCACCTCAGTCTGCATGGAAGGTCCCGACCACAGTGCCAGGCTCTGGTGTGCCTCACACACGCATGGCTGAGCCGTGGTTCAGGGTCTGTGCTCTCACCCCCCCGCTCGTGCTCCCCTGCTCCCCTGGCAGGTGCCCTGCCCTGCCACGTGCCCTGTGGCCCCGCCAGGCCCTTGGGAGTCATCCTGTAGTGTCTTCAACCAGTTGTTTACCTCCTCACTGTGAAGTACAAGCTCAGCGAGGGTAAAGTTCATCACGTTAGCTCTACTCGTACTGGGTGCTAGAACTGGGCCAGGTACACAGTAGGCAGCTCGGTGAAGGCCATCACATTAGCTCCACTTGAGTCGATCCTAGAACTGGGCCGGGCACACAGTAGGCAGCTCGGTGAAGGCCATCACATTGACTCTACTTGTACTGGGTCCTAGAACTCAGCAGAACACACAGTAGGCAGCTCAATAAAACATTATTGAATGAATGAGTGAGGGACAGACGAATAACTGAATAGACATTCCTGCCCATATTCCGCAGGGTGGGGGCCTGAAGGGACACCCATGGTCCCAGTGGTGAATTAAAGATGGTGGGCAAGCCAGTTAGAGTAGAGGCTGCGGTGCACGGGGCTCTCAGCGGCCCTGGACCTTCTGCGGGGTTCTCTGCTTCACCGAGCTGTGCTTAGGGAGATGCCACTCAGGTCAACTGCAGAATCAAGCACGAGGACCTCCCGGGGACGGCTTCCACCGCACGCTCTGTTTCCTGGTTGAAGTGGGGCGTTCGGGCTCCGAGAGATGGCTTCATGATGCAGTGTTGGAGTCCCGTCATCGGGCCTGGGTGGGGGGGGCGGGGGTACTGGTGCTCAGTGTCTTCGGTAGGACTGCCCACTCCCAGGACGCCCAGACTCAGCGAGGGTTGGAAGGCAGTGCTAGTACCCAGGCCTGGAGATGCCACAGGTGGGGTGGTGGCTCTGATGGTCCTGCTCCGCCCGCTCTGTGCGACCCCAGCTGGCTGTCCCCTCTGTGGCTGATGCGAGTGCTCCTTCACCTCAGCTCCCTGACAGATCCCCGCCCACCTGGAGCGGCGACCGGCATCAGGGGTGCACGTCCTGGTGCCAGCTCTGCCACTAAGGACGAGAATGGGGGGGGGGGGCACACGGCCGCTGTGACAAGCTGTCAGTGCTAACCCCTTGGCTTCGACGGACGTCCCACAGTCACCTCCGCGGCCGTTACTAGGAGAAGCTGTGCGACGGGTGTGTCGGCACCACCTGCGTTATTTTCACAACTTTGTATAAATTCGCAATTACTCCCAAATAAAAACTCTGTTAAAACTAAAGGAGTGTGTGAGCACATTCAGTGGGGGGCGGCGGACCGTGACGGTGGTTCGTATGCTGCTGCTTTTTCTAGATCGGGCACGTCGGCGCTTTCACGCGGGCCGCGAGTCTGGTGGCGACGGCGTGCTCAGTCCCGCACCACGCTGCTCAGTGTCCCGGCGGGGCCAGCGTGCCCTTGCTCGGAACCTGAGGTGTGAGTCCTGGGCAGGAAGGAGCTGTGTCTGCTGGCCGGGCAGCAAGTGCGCTCCGGGTCCCCAGGGCCCAGTGCATCTTATTAAAGTGGAGGAAGTTCAGGGGCCTCCACGAAAATGGCCTTCGATTAACACGCTCGCCTAAGGGGCTGAGGAAAGACACAGTCCGCCACAGGCTGCGGACGGATGTCAGCGCGGATCCCGCCAACTCGATCCAGCCCCGCAGTGCCTTCCGCTGAGCCTCCAGAATGTTTGCAGGAACCACAAGAACAACTCTACACGATGAAAAGGATCGGTGCTCTGTCGAAACTTGGTTTCTCCTTATGACTATTCCCACTCGGGAATATTACTTCTCCTATCTGCCATTGATTAAATAAAGTTTTTTTTTTTTTTTTTTTTTTTTCCTTAAGCATTTCAGAGTTTTCTTTTAAAGCTGTTCTCTGGCTAAAGGATGGCCGTGTTTACGCAACGTGACGTTTTTGTGGGTCAGTTCTTAAACTGGACAGATGTCTGGTAGTATTGAGAACCAAGTAAATATTTGCATGCTCTGGTTTCTGTAGAAATAGCATGAGCTAAATGAAAAAACTCTCTCTTGCAGATCCCAGAAAAAGACTCAAACCGGTCATTCTCTCTGCCTCCCCTTTATCTGCCTTTCCCTCTGACATCAGTCCATCTGGGCCGTTTCTGGAAAAAGTACAAAGCGGAATGGGGGCAAGGATATTTTTCTTGGCGGACGGGAGCTGACGGCCGTGTCTCTTTCCTTCCCCCCAGATGTTGAGGGCCGGGAGCCCAGGTTTTGGATCACAGACTCCCTGCAGATGCTGGAAAGGAGTCTTTTCGGCTTTGGGCATCCAGGCATCCCCTCGGGGTAGGCGGCCCCTGGGGGGGAGGCAGAATTGTTGCCGTGGCAGAGAAAATGTATTCGGTTTTTGCTCGTAAGCCACAATCATGGAGACCGGAACAAGCCGTTTTCATCAAGTCAGGGCAGAGGAGGAAAGGAAAGGAGGCACATTAGTAATGAGGGGCTCACAGGGCAGGGCAAGGGGCCGGAAAAATCACCTTTGGTGGCAATCTTCATCACTCTGGGTCTAGATGTGGTCTGTGAGATGCTGACAGCTACAAGGGCAGGGCAATGGATGGAATCCAGGAACCGACAGGACCCTGGTGGCTGCAGGAACCGGGACCTCCGTGCTCTCTGCTTCTCCGTGCCCTGGGATTCGTTTCTCAGCTCAAGGGAGGTCTCTGCTCCTCCTTCCCATCATGCCTGGGGCTCCTGATGGGGCCGCCGTCCTCAGCCTGTGTCTCTCTCTGCAGCTGTTGTGATGGACTCGGGCTATGGATCAGCGAGCCCGGGACTCTGCGAGCCACGTCTTCAATGCCACGCCGGGGTCATGAGTCAGGTGATGGGAACGTTTGTTTCCCTTTGGCCACGTGCCAACAAATCGCGCTCACCTTCCCCAGGTCTCAGGTGGCCACTGGCCCCTGCAAGAAGACACTTGGGGGAGAGGGGGTGCCCTGCCTCCTGTGTGCAATTCCAGCCCAAAGAGCTGATCTGCCCCCCGTTTTTGTCATTCTTCATTATATGAATATAATCTTTGTATTCATTCCTCAGAGAATTCCCAGCATGGCAGGACTGAAAATATGGCTGTGTCCTAGAGCAAACAAAGGTCTTTGCAAGATTGAGTCACTCCCGGACGGAGTGCAAGGCCCTCTTTCGGCCGATGGGCTCTGCCCGTTTGCGTGTCTCATCCCTTGTGGGGAAGGCGCTGGGTCCTTGGTGGCCATGAGAAACCTGAAGATAATTAGCTGAGGTCTGTCGGACTAGCAGCAGGATCAGGCAGTGGAGAAACGGTGTGGAAGGAAGGTGACTGATACTGTGTTTTCAGTAGCTTAACACCAAGAACGAATTTGCTAGAAAAAGTGATTGGATTATGGAGAAAGAAACAAGCACAACTGGGCGGTTGGTCATAAGCCTTTCTTCGCAGTAAATACAAGCCAAGGTGTCCACGGATTCTCAAAATGTACACCTATACCTTGACAGGAGTTGTACATCACCGATTTAAGGAAAAAAAGGGACAAATCCCCAGCCCCGAACACCCCTAAGGACTGAGTGAGTGTTCCTAAGAGTCCCCGTTACCGTGATGGAGCTCGAGGCGCCTTTTGGTGTCGCGCACCAAAGTTTGGAGGCCACGGACAGAGCACAGGGAATTAAAAATGCCTGGTGGTGAAACTCATAACTTGCGTTTGATGAAAAGATGCAACTTTTCAGAAAACCTAGCTCACTGCCGGAGAGGCCCAGTGCCTTGGCTGGGCCGTGCGCACCCTGGCCCGAATGGAAACCCCGAGCGGGGTCCGTGCTGGGAGAGGTGCGTGTGTTCCGAGAACAAGATGTGGGCAAAGCAGCCCAGGAGCTGGGGCTCCACACCAGGGAGGGCGCCCGCTCCTCCTGTCCCATCGGGAGCAGTCCAAGCGGCCTGTCACCAGCCTCAGGCTCGCGGGGCTCAGACCACAGTTCACTGGACAACGATTCAATGTGTTCGCCAAGCACGGTGCAGAGTGAGAATCTACCCCTGCCTCCGTGAGTGCAGTCTAGGGATGATTTTACCGAAATGCTCTGAAACTACAAGCCCACCTGGCCGCTCCCTGCACGGTGGCTCTGTTCACAGACACCTCCCGTCTCCAGTGTTGCTCTCTTCACTCGGCTGCCCCGCTGAGCAGTCCAGCGAGGGGACAGCGGGGGCTGCACTCTGACCACCGGTGGCAGGGGACACATTTCAGGCACAGGCAGCAGTGTGAGAGCATCCAGGGATGTGAACCTGGGATCCACTCAGCACGCAACGAGGCGTGTCTGCTGGAGCCCAAGTTTGTGGCCGGGAGGGGGGAAGGGGCATTTGGAGAAAGTGACTGAGGCAACACATGGAGGCCCGCACATGGCCATTGGGAGCCATGGGAGGCTTTAGAGAAGCAAGCTGCTTCGGGTCCGATGAGCGTTAGCACACTCAATCTGCTTTCCCGGGACAGTGGCACATCCCTGCCTCCTGCCCCGAGAGGGCTCAGGGCCGGGCCTCCTGGTGCCTTGGCCGTTCGTCACAGCAGCCTCTCTCGGGCATTCCTGCTGTGTCCCGACCGTCACCGCCTCCCGCTGGTCGCCGTGCAGGGAGCTCTGTGCCCAGAGCCTTGGGTCTGCCCATTACATATACTGCACTTGAAAAGATCTTGTACTCAGAAGCAGTTTTTATTTTCAGTCTTAGCGCATGAACCAATGATAAAAGGCCTTCAGGCCTCTGCTCCACCAGCACGAATGTGATCCTATGTTTTCATTTTCGCGTGTGATGACAGATGCCTGTGGTGTGACTTGAGTTACAAAAATGAAGCTGTATTCTACTAATTGCAATTGCGTGTAAGGGAAACTCAAATCTTAGCGCTCTTTGGAGGGATGCTACGGCTGCATGCGGAATGGGGCTTTGGGTTAAGATGTGAGATCTTTTTGCTTTCTCTGTCATGTGCAGGAGCACAGTGAGATTCTCCCAGTCTCCAGGAAGCCTCGTGTATGCCCCCTCCAGCTCTGGGGACTGGATACGGCCAGGAAGCCCACCAGGGTCAGAGCTGGGGACAGGAGAGCCTCACACCGTCCTCGGACCGACAGACGGGGCCACGGGGGCAGTGAGCCAGCGTGCAGAGGCCAGCCTGGGGGCCTCGCTGCCGTGGATCTGTGGCTCACGGGCCAGAGGTCAGCCCACCCTCCCTGCAGGCTGAGAAAGACCCAGAGACGTCTCAAGACCCAGCCAGACTCCCTTGCGGCCAGCAGCGGTGGTCCCTGACAGCACAGCAGCAGGAGAGGCCCCGTGTGAAGCTCTCACTGGGCCACCTTTCTCAGGAGCTCTCCTGGCGACGCCCGAGCCCCGCGGGCTCCGGCTGTGCCCTCCTGGAGGCATCTTCCCCAGTGTGTGTCTGAACCAAGGGCTAAACGGCCGGCAGGGAGGATGCACTGGAAAGTAGCCTTGTTTTTCCCAGGGTACTGACAGGCTGGGGAGGGGGCTCCCAGCCAACAGAGGGGGTTTGGTCCAGTGAGGGCTCAGGTCACTGAAGGGCACCAGGCCAGGGGGGTCGGCAGGGGAGGGTGGCTGTGTCCCACCGGCTCAGAGGGGTCTCCCTGGCCACAAGCCGGCAGAGCCTCTCCAGACCCTGGGGACACACAGCCTCTTCATCAGTACTCTCCATGAGCCATGCGACCTTCCTGCTCACCCTCTATGCTCTGAGTGTCCCCTCAGCCTGGCCAGCGCCCGGTCTTGCCCACCTCCACCTGCGGGACGAGGGTGGGGCCCGAGTGAGCAGGACTGGGGGTCTCCACGCTGGCCCCCGACACCCACGCCCGCCGGCATTGTCTAGGCACCCCCTCCCCAGTGCGCACACAGGCATCGCTGTCTAATCTAGTCCCTGACCAGGCTCCATCAACCACTGCATTTTCATTGCTGTAAGTCATAAATCCCAGGGTTCTACCCCTGGGGCCAATAGGGTTTCTGCGTTTAGAGTAAGAGGTAAACACATTTGAACAGAGATGTTTCTTTGCTATAAGGGTTTTAAAACCATTTTTAGAGCGATAGTCATCATGACTGAGGTTCCACAAAGGATTTCCAAATCCCAAGCAGCTTTAGTTTCCACCGAAGGCAGGTCGGCCCGGGAGCCCGCAGGGCACGGAGGTTTTGTTCTAAAGGGAGGGTAAGGGCCTCGGGCCACGACTTAAGCCGGGGTTCTCAGCTCAGGCTGCGTAAACCGCCTAGCAGCCTTCAAAAATGCCCACACCCACCTCTCCTTCCAGGCCAATTAAATCCATCGCTGGGGTGAGGCCAGGGCATCCGGTGGTTGAGAAAGTTCCTCAGCTACTTCCAACGTAGGGCCAGGGTTTAGAACTGTAGCTTTAGGAGTGGTCTTTCCCACGGGCCTGGAGGAGACGGGGGAGGTGAGGTCGGAGGCCAGGTCTGGAGGTCTCGGTTTGTACTCAGAGTTCAGGCTGCAGGAAATGGTGGACCACGGCTGGGTGGGTGTGGAGGCTGGCCGGACACCGGAGGCCCTTCAGGAAAGTCCCAGGAGCACCGAGGCACAGTAGAGGCCGGCTTAGAAATAGCCGAGGCGCATTTCCAGGCCAAAGGGCTGAGTTAGTGACCCTCAGGCATATTCCCTAGG
>NW_024412404.1:66165785-66286709 GCF_014898765.1 Herpailurus yagouaroundi
TCACCTGCCAAATATTGGGGGTGGGGGGTGGAAGGCTGCCATGGAGAGCAGGAGCGGGGCCAGGGCAGCCCTGGCAGTGCTGAGACCTGCCCGTTCGGCCAGAGGAGCTGCCAACAGGAAAGCTCCCGGAACAGGGGAGAGACGGGAGCAAGTTCTGGATGGAAGCCGAGGGCGGAGTGGACAGCAACCAGCCCCGCTTTGGTGATCCGGAGAAACACACACGCCCCCACCGTACCCCTATGGCTGGGAGCGGCCCCCACCAAGATCTGACACCTGGGAGCCACCCCCGCAGAGACCCTGTGCCCGGGGGGGACCCCCTACCATGGCCCTGTGCCTGGGACACAGAAGACACAGTTCTGAAGCAGAATCAAGCTGAGGAGCACTCTTCCGTATTCTGGGAGAGTCACCAACGCCTTTCTTAGGGAAGATTATTTTGGTTCTGGTCCCTTCCTGCCATTGGCTACGATGGGGGCGCATGAGCAAGCTGAGAACCGTCCCAAGAACAAAGAAGGGTCTTACACACTCTCACTCCCCCTCATCGATGGTGTTCCTCAAATGTGTTCCAGGGACCTGACCACCCACATCGGCATTCGTGTGCAGGCCAGGTGAAAATGCAGATTCTCAGGACTGGAGTCCCTCGGGATGGGGTGTGTAAATCGGCCTCTCAACAGGGGGTTTGCAGGCAGGCAACTTGCACACGGATGCGGGGACCTGGGAACTGCAGCACCCCGGACTCGCGACGAGGGTCTCTAACCCCCGGCATCGGGCCGTGCCCGCGACTGCACCATCTGAATGTTGGGGCAGAACCAGGCGTCCACCAGCATTTTCAAAACTCCCCAGGTGATGTTGACGTGCAGCCGAGGTCGAGAATCCGCCCTCGGCTTCAGGGCCTCTCAGACGTCCCGGGCTTGCAGAGCACCTGCCGGTCCTGATAAAATGCAGATCCCGGCTCAGTGGGTCCTGGGCGGGGGGCGCCAGTGCTCCCTCCCCCAAGGTCCAGGGTGGCTGCTGCTGTGCTCCTTCGGAGCTCTGCACAGCACCGTACAAGCAGCAGGTGGCCCTTGCTTCGGACAACAAGCTCTTTGGAGAGTCCCTTGCTAGGAACTGATTAGGACCCACAGATGGGGACAGTCTTTGTAAATGATCAAGGACAATCAGGGTGAGGTCCTCAGTCCGGGTTCCAGGGTCTGAGCCGGGGCCCATGAGAGGCCATCAGGACCGACGTGCACAAGGACGTGCCCCCTGTGCACCCCGCTTTGTGCTGATGACCGACTCCGTGGGCTTGTTGGTGGACGAAGCAGGAAGCCTCCGTACCCTGCTGGTGTTTATTCGCTCCTTCTCAATGTTCCTTTGCTAGCTTTTCAGGCTCTGAGAAATCTGATTCCCACTGGGAAAAAGATATTCTGATTTTAGGAAAATAGTCAGTGGCCAGTTTTCAGATTCTGTGATCGAGGAGTCTTGAATTTTCTTCTGTGCTCAGAGACCCTGCAAACGGGGCTGGTGTTTTTGTACGCTCGGCAGGATTCGTTCCCGGAAGCGAGTGGCTGTGAGCTTTGAAGTGAGTAGATGCATGGATTGTGGGGGGGGGGGGGGGGTGACTGAGACTGTGAGCTGGGGAACAGATGAACCCATGGCGTTATGAACAGAGAAGTGCTTCAGGAAATGGCTTTACAGACTTCCTTTTGCATGCACTTCCAAACAAAGAGGAGATGGCCACAGTAATGGAGTCCGTCTTTTCTGGAAATATGCTTCATTTCTACGGGACCCCCAAGTATCTGTGCGCCAAACAGAATTAATTTAGTTAAGAATTCTGCTACCACGTCCTGATACTATCAGGTAAAACTACATTGTTTTGCAAGTCGGGTTGCAAGGCGAGCGTCCCGGTCTCTCCTCCTCTTTCCAAGCTTGCACGGGTCCTTCTGCACAATCTGCCATGGCTGAGGACTTCCGTTCGGATTTATCAGTCCAGGCTCCTCCGTCCTCCCGGCTACTCCTGTCTGAGGGATAGCCCAAGCCGTCTGGAGGGGAATCCTGCAGCGAAGGCTGGACGACGGATGGTCTCACAGCCGATTTTATAGCCGGCACAGGAATGTCTTCGAGGGTGACACTAAGTTTCCTGTCCTTGGGTGTCGTAAAGGGAAGCCTCTTCCCCCACTTGTGCTGGGGTGGGTCCCATGCTGCCACTTGAACTTAGCCTCTTACCAGATTGTGGAACTTGCGGTAAAGCAGCAGATCTGTGGGCTGGCCTCGTCTGAAGGTGGCTCGGCCGGGAGGGAACTCATTGTCTTTCCATTGTGCCTCTTTGGTTTCCCTTAAATGCTTTCTTTCAGCAGGAAGCACATGGAGGCCACCTTGAGGACCACCTCTGTGTGATGGGCATAATTGTGGAGCAAGTGGGGGGCCCTCCATTCGCCTCTGGGATGAGTCTGGCTTTCTGGCACCGGGAGTTGGAGGCAACCCAGGCAGAGGTGTGTTATTTACGGTCGTGGGTCCTCTCTCAGCCTGCGGAAACTCCTGAGAGTGCAGCCTCCTCGCTGGTTCCTGGACGATCTCCGCACGGATGCGGAGATGGCTTTGCCGGGATGCCCGGGGGCAGCGGCTCGTCCAAGAGCCGACCAGGCCTGCCCGTGGCCTTTGGGAAAGACTTTTCCCAGGAACACTGGCTGATGAGCTGCAAACCCTTGATATAAATTCTGTAGCTCCTCTCAGGCTGAGACGGCTCTCGGGGCTCATTCCTCCCTAAGGCAATGCAAGCTTTGCATAACACGGGGAGAAAGAAATGATTTTTAAAAAGGGCATTTTCCAAATTCTGCAGTTTCTCTAGATTGGCAAAAATGACAAAAGCGAAGAATGAAATGATGATATGAGGAGGACAACAGCCTTCTGATCACGGAGGCAGGGCGGTGGGCAGAATCACTTTCCACTGTGAAGTCACAGACCTGTGACGTCTGTGACACTTACTGGCATTTCTTGTATTAAAAATGACCTTGATCCAAGCCCCTGACCTGGAGGGACGTACAAGTCAGCGGCCACAGTTCTGAGACCCGTCTCGGCCTCCGCCATCCCATTTCCATTTCCTTGAGGTTACATCCTTTGGGGACCTGCTCTCTGCTAGGATTTCTAACACTTTTCCTGGCTTTACCTGCATCGGAAATAGAAAGCAGATACCATTTTTGACAACCATTTTCTACGGGGAGTTTTAAGTCCTGAACATACCTTGAGCCCAAACAAGCCAGTCTGTAGTAGGATTTGGGAGATCGTGGACGTCAGAGCCAGCTCTTTACACATGAACTCCTGAGGGACGACGAGTCGGAAAGCATGAACTTTGCCGAGGTTCATTTTAGTGCTCAAATGGCTGGTTTTCTGCACCAACGCCATATTCTGTCTTAAATCAACTTCGTACCACAGTTGGTTAAGACAATCTCTTAAGCAACTATGTCGGGGGGGATTTGTCTGCTGGAGAAGGCTTTGAAACAACAGTTCACAAAGCACAGTGACGTGATGAAAACACGTGAGTCTCCAGTCCGTGATGGGCAGTATGACTTTATCGTCCTCTAGTTGCCGACTTGTCGAGATGGCAGAGACCGCAGGGTCTTGGACGGGGTGCCTGTCCCCCGCGGAACTCACGTCTGATGGGGCAGGAAGACCCTCGGCCCCACGGCCGCACGGGACACGACCCTTCTTCACGGGAAGGGCACCAGGGGGACCAGAGACACGCTGTACTGTCACAAGGAACGTGGCTGGGACGGCTGAGCCCCCAGGGAGGGCCCAGCATCTGGGATGAGGGCTCCTGTTCCGTTAGGAGGCTGCCCCGGCTTCCATGCAGGAGACATGACACGTTAGCTTCTGGGCCCACGGATCTCCCACTTGCAGCTCAATAGCTCTGCCCCCCCTCACCCTGGCTTTTCACACCCTTTAAAGCCAGGCTTTCCCTGAGCTGCTGTGCCGGGTGCATTTTAAACAGGGTCTGATCTTTCCTGGTTTCGCTTTCAGGATGAAGGTGCCGTGGGGTCTGCTTGTGAAACCCAGGACTGTGTCCTTCCCGTCACACCTTTCTGGGTCTGTGTCTACACTCCGTCCTGACTCTCTCCATCTGCATGAGGTTGAAGGGGTTCCCCACTGCTGAGCACTGATTGAATACTTCAGGAAGTCTGTTTTGCTTTAAAGTCTGACCCTAAGAAAAGCAGCCAGCTGCCTAGTATTTGCACTTGAACTTTTTGCTGTTGTCCTTCTGTGCCAAGTTTTCATTTTGCTAATCGGATGGATGAAGAGAACGGTATTGGGGTGAGTTATGTTGCATTTCCTTTCTTCTCTTGGCTCCAATCAGATTTACTGACGTATTCTTTGCACACAGTGAGTCCGTGGTCTGGGGTGCCGTTGCGTGAGGGTTTACAAGTAAGTGCACGCAGCCACGGCCCCCGCCCCCCCATCCTCCCGTTTCCCGGCTTGTCTCCTCGTCCACGACCCTGGGAACTACTGATTCCGGTCCTCATGCTTCCCCCTTCGCGGAATGTCCTATCAACGGAATCATATGTAATATTTTGAGTCTGGCTTCTCTCACTTCGCAAAATGTGCTTGAGGTTTGCTCACGTCTCCGATTCTATCCCTAGTTCGTTCCTTTTCACTGGTCAGTAGTGTAGCGTCAGGACGTCCCAGCCTGCTTATCCGTCACATCTGGGTCGTTTCCCGCCTCCACGGTTACAGATGAAACCACTGTCAGTGCTCCTGTGCAGGTTTTGTGTGAACACATATTTTGTTTCTCTTACGTGAACCCTCTACAGGCGGGATTTCTGGGTCACACGGTAAGGGTTTGGTTAAGTCTATAAGAAACTGCCGTCCACTTCTTTTTACTATAATATTTATCCAAACTTTCATAGTGGACACACATTTCTCCATAATCAATAAGCTAATTGATCCCCTAAGAATCGATTGTGGGAAGGCTTCTCCAAACTTGACTGGCATCCAGGTTCTTCTACCTCTGAGCTATTTTTTGGTTACTCTTCCTGTCGTCATCCCTGAGAACCCCCTTCTGTCCCAGCTAAGCCTCCCTTTCGGTCCCTGCCGGTGACAACCAAGCTCAGTCCTCCCCGCCTGCCCCTGGCAGTCCAGGATTCCAGGAAGTCACGGCAGTGCTTTCCCTCTACATGCTGCTTTTCCTGCACCCGTGAGTTCTGCCTTGCTACGTCTTCCTCCTCACTCACCCCAAATATTTTCTAACGTCTCCTGTGGCTTCTCCCTTGACCTGCTGGTTATTTATGAGTGTGTGACGTAATCCCCACCCCTTTGTAAACTTACCAAATTTCCTTCTGCAGTTGATTTCCAATTTTAGTCTGTCGTAGTTGGAAAACGTATTTGTACGATTTAATTCCTCATCAATTTTGGGGGGCTTCTTTTATGTCCTGACATACACCCTGTCTTGGAGACTCTTCCATGTACACTTGAGTTTTAATAAATTTCACTGGATAAAGGTTCCTCCATTTGCTGTATGTTCTTATTCAAGTACACCTTTAGCTCCCCCCTCTCTCTCTCTCCTTCTGGAATTCCTATGATACAGATATTGTTCTGTTTGATTGCATCACTTAGTTCTCTAATTCTGCCCTAGTGATCCTGGATTGTTTTTTATCTCTCTTTTTCTCAGCTTCCTCTTTTTCCATAATTTTATCTTCTAATTCACCTATTCTCTCCTCTGCCGCTTCAATACACACTGTGGCCGCCTCCATTTCATTTTGCACCTCATTTGTAGCATTTTTTAATTCATCATGACTACTTTTTAGTCCCTTGATCTCTGTAGCAATAGATTCTCTGCCGTCTTCTCTGCTTTTTTCAAACCCGGCGATTAATTTTATGACTGTTATTCTAAGTTCTTGTTCACTTATGTTGCTTAAATCTGTTTTGATCAATTCTTTAATGTCACTTCTTCCTGGAATTTCTTTTGAAGAGAATTCTTCCGTTTCATCATTTTGGCTAGTCTTGTGTCCCTCATGAGTTTTAAAAGCTTGTTATGTGCTCTGCACCTGCGAGCACTGCTATATTAAAGGGGGGGTCATACACGGCCCAGGGCCTGGCCCTTCAGGAGGTGTTTTTTGGAGAGTGTTGCTTGCTCTCTGTTGTTGTGACTTTGGCTATTTTATTTCCCTGCTTGTAGTGATGTTTTGGGCCTTCCACCAGGTGTGCTTTGATTTGTTCCTTGAACTAGCCTTTAGGGGGATTCCCAGACTTTAAATATATATTTTTAATTTTTTTATTTCTTTAGAGAGACAGAGAGAACAAGAACATGAGTTGGGGAGAGGGGTAGAGGGAGGAAAGAATCTTAATCAGAGTCCACACTCAGCATGGAGCCTGACTCGGGGCTCAGTCCCATGACCTTGGATCATGACCTGAGCTGAAATCAAGAGTCAGATGCTCAACCGACTGAGCCACCCAGGTGCCCCCCCCCACCCCGAGACTTTAAATGGTTATTTTAGAAATAATCTCTCAAATTGTGATAGTCTTACTGGGGAAAGGTTTTGCTATTCCTCCAAACTCAGTTTTTGTCATTCGTTGCCATAAGATCTTCCACGGCTCCCCATTGACTATGGACATTGTAGCTTTGCTTTGGACTCTGCGGCTTCTATTCGGCTTTGTTTCCAAATTTCTGATGCTCTAGAAGCATGAACTTGCCCCATTACACCGTTTCTGTGGGTTTCATCGTGCTGCACGCTTTGGGGTCAGTTGTGTCTTCTGGCGGTAGACAAGGAAACCCCGAGTTTGCCTGAGGCTGTGCAGTTGCAGTGTGTGTTCTGCTATCTTATTCCCTCCATCCTACATAATTTATTCCCCAAACTCTTGTCCAAGCAACCTGGCAGAGTTGCAAGGATATAGGCGTGGCTGACAACTGAGCAGCTGGGTCCCGGTCCCAGCTCTTCCTCTGAATATTTGAGCTGCGTGTACATGTCTAGTCCGCGTCACCTGCCCACAGAATGTAAGCTCCACGCCACCAGGAATTTGTGTGCTTTGCTGAGCTGTTATATCCCCCACACATAATGAGTCCCCCTCGAGCAGTGGCCGTGAGCGTGTAGGTACGGATATCATGACTCATCGTGACATTGTTTTAGCTTTTCAAATACCTGAGCCTTGCTGGGCAGCTGTCACTGTGCTCTTCTCCTATTTCACAGGCGTCCGGGACGCCACTGGCACCAATGTCTGGGAACTGGCAGCAGCAGGGCTCCGACCTGGGTCCCCTGGCTCGTAGCCCAGGACTCCCCTCGTGGGTTAGCAGCGTCTCAGAGACAGACTGTTTGCTTACTCATCTTCGGGGGGTTCTGATGGCCTCACGATGGGAGCCTGTCATGTGGGTGTGTACAGAGTGAGGTCTGAGAGCATGTGACAGAGATGCAGACCTTCCCGTGCTTGGCATTTCCTCCCAATTCCACGTCGTGTCTTTCCACTCACCTTTCTCCCTCCCTGCTGCAAATGAGCCTGTACAGAGGGCTTCTCGGCATTCTGGGGGACACAGTAATTGGGCACTGAAGGCAAATGGCCACGGGTGTTGTCAGACATTATGACACAGCCACCGGGGGCTGTGGGACAAGCAGTTTCCCTGCACTCCTGCCTCTGCTCTTTCTCTCTCTCCCAACGAGGGCACCGTGAGACTCTCTGAACTGCCTCATTTTATTCCAGGTTCCCGGGTAGCCTTGAAAAAAACAGAGTTGGGGTGAATCATGCTGAAGTTCTCTGTGTTTCTAATCAGAAACTTACCACAGGGTTCATTTTGTTACTGTTGTTGATGTCAGATTGCCCACTTCAAGTCCCCTCTTTCCATCTTTTATGATGCCTCCCCACCCATGGCTTCGTTTTCTTTCATTGTGCCCTCTTCCTGATTATACCGCTCATAGATCTTCTCAAAAATTAAGGTGTATGCCTATTTTTGTTTGTGGGATGTGTGCATTCATCTTATTTAATATTTTCATAAAAGCATTCACCTCTTTGACCAGAAGGGTTGGTGAAGGCATCCGCCTCATCTGATTTACCCTCAAGCTCCTGGTTCCCAGGACGGCATCCGGCACACAGTTGTATGCAAAGCACCGTAGTCAAATGGATGAATGAGCTAATTACCAGTTGCATGAACGTGGCAGCTGGATGTTGCCAGGAGTGACAAGGGACTTCAAGTTTCATGTTGAGAATGGTTGGGGATGCCTACAACGTGGACAGATTAGTTGGTGGTGTAGACCATAAAATATCAGGAACTCCTCAGAAAAAAGTACTTCAGAAATGCCAAACATCAAGAACTATTCCAGGAAAAGCTGTCTTGGTGACCTGGGGGGATGGGGGTAGAGATTGTACTATGGTTAGGGAGACAGGATCTGTAGGTCACCCTGATATATGGATGGTGGTTCATCATTGAACTTTCGTGAATGTTCCCTCCCTCTTGAGCTGGGCTGGAGGCCTGTGGGGCCATGGGATTAAGGAGAGTGAACCTTCCTAAAGTTGCCAAAGAATTTGCCTTCAGGATCTAACACTTTGCCCCCAGGATACTTGACCCAGAGGAAAGTCCTGGCACAATGAGACCAAGGCTCCTCACCTTTGGTCTGTCCAATGGGTAGCTCTAGTGAAAGAACCATGCACCCAACAGTCAGTCTCCACGCTGGACTGGAGTTCATGTGGAAGGAAGTGTGGGCTCCGTGAATGGGGTCTGCATGGGTGGGTGGTGAGCCCCCTATGGGCAGACCAGGCCAACGAGCAGGGCCCACACTGGTCTGCTGGTCACTGTGTTGTCAGGGCCCCACGGCCCTCAGAGACCCCCGGCTCAGGGATGTTCCTACATGTTCCTACCTGGGATGCCTTGAACCAGGCACCCTGGGCACTGGCCTTGGCCTCCTTGGACGTGATGTGTGAATGATGCCTGAGGCTTCTCGGCCAGCCCCATGGCTACTTCCAGACTCGAAAACAGTAAGCAAATCCATCAGAAATGTCCTCAATGCTCTCCCCCAAATCAGGTATGTGAACCCAGAGGCACAACTGACATGATTTATGGTCCAGATCAAATATGGACCTGAAAGCTTTCCATGTAGAAAGGACTTTTTTGATCAATTACAATGCACCTGCAGCACCATAAAAATACTGTCTGTCTCAACCGTTGAGACGTTTCATCAAAATGGCACAATTTATTTGATTTTTCTCTCATGTGGAAGCTATATCTCTGCCTTCCTGATTTTCTGCCGTATTCAACATCATTTTTTCCTGTGTCACTGTTGAGATGGCAGCTCCTTCAGGTAGGGCTCAGGGGGGATGCTGCATGGACTGGAGCTTCAGGTTTCATGTCCCACAGGAATGAACTCTCCCCAGACAGTTGCTTTTAGCCGGACATCACACTTACTTTGTTAAACCTAAGTGTCCGGTGGGTGGTGGACATGGCTGTGTCCCTCACCTCACCCCTTGCTCTGTCTGATCCCTCCAGGTCCCCTCCTTAGCCCAGGACCTGGCAGACTTGAGGCTCTCAACAAATGGCTCACGAATGGATGAAGAAAATCAGCGACCCAGTGCGTGAATCCATGCGGGGTCACTTAGGGTCCCTTACAGAACGATGACCTGAACCTAGAGGGGAGTTTCCTGAAGGGTGAGGGGAAATGGAGTCCTTGGGAGCCATGAAGCTGAGCAAGTGGCCTGGCAGAAAGCCCTGGTGGGGTGGCTACCAAACCATCATGAGGAGCGACAGAGACCCCTCATCGTGCTGCTGAATTAAGGAGAAGACTCAACCTGGGTGATCATAATGAAGAAAGAGTGCTCAAGATTCTGGCCCAGACCGGTACAGAATTTTCCACATGCCTGTCTCCTCCCCAGAGCACACTCAAGAGAGTCACCAGCATCCTTAAGGACACCCTCATCACGTGTCTGAAACGCACGAAGGAAATAGCAAGTCAACCCAGAGTTTCGCCTCCTCCCTGCTGCCCCCCAGGCCAGTGCCAGGGCAGATGCATCATTGTCCTCGAAGTCATGCAGGTAATTGGCTCGTGGTAAATACGGAAGAGAACACGTGTCTTCCATGGAATCCTCTGGGCCCAGCTGCACAATCAAACTATAGCCAAGCTTCACGTTCTTTTTAATGTAAGGAAAACAAAACTATTTCAGATGTACTGTGAACACTTAACATATGCCCACATCTGTGCCGTGGGCATAACTTACACCAGCTTGGTGAGGTTGCATTTTACAGAAAGGCAACTGAGCTTGAAGAAACCTGGTGTTGTGTTGGCAGCAGGAAGCCCAGACCCGGGTGGCATGGGGCCCGCCCTTGAGTCTGCACCGTGGCCAAGGGGACGCCCTCCCTCACTCTGAGCTCAGGGACTCCGTCGGTGGGTGGAGGTGTTCCCACACAGAGATGCAGAGGTGCAGGCTGAGGAGGGAGGGGAGCACCAGACGCTGTGGGTGACAGCACAGTGCACTCGGCTGAGTTAGAACATTCTGGAACCACTGCCAGATGGCTGGCTCTACAATTCTGAGTGCTGCTCACTTCTGGACGACCTCTAGTGAGCCAGGCTTGTTTATAGGACGGGATAGCTGGTTGCCTGCCTCCGAATCTGACAGGGAAAGAATTCACTGCGCTAACCATCCCTGAGACTGCTCCTTGGGGGGGAGGGGGCTCAGACACAGCGACATAAGTTGACTTTGCTTTTATTTTATTTTTTATTTTTTTTTCAACGTTTATTTATTTTTGGGACAGAGAGAGACAGAGCATGAACGGGGGAGGGGCAGAGAGAGAGGGAGACACAGAATCGGAAACCGGCTCCAGGCTCTGAGCCATCAGCCCAGAGCCTGATGCGAGCCTGACGCGGGGCTCGAACTCACGGACCGCGAGATCGTGACCTGGCTGAAGTCGGACGCTTAACCGACTGCGCCACCCAGGCACCCCTAGTTGACTTTGCTTTTAAAACAGTTTTAGTTTCACAGACAAATGTGAGGACATCACTGCGGCCCCCCACACACCAGATAGTGCACCGTTTCCCTATAACTGACATCTTATGTTACTACATTTGTTACCACTGATGAAAACATGTTGAAAATGTATTATTAACTAAAACCCACTTTATTCAGACTCCCTGAGTCTTGAGCTAAAGTCCTATTTCTATACGAGGATGCCATCCACAATCCCACATTTCTGCTTAGTTACTGTGCATGACCTTGACAATTTCGAGGAGTACTGATCAGGTGTTTTCCATGTGCCCCTCTATTAGGGTCTGCCTGGTAGTTCTCGCATGATCAGACTGGGGTTATGAGTTTGGGGGTGGAGACCATGGAGACAAAGTGCCATTTCGTCACAGCGTGGTGAAGGGCACACGCTGTCAGCGTGATCCACAACTGTTTGAGCTGCCTCTCACCTGGCTGGGCTGGCGTTTGTTGGGCTTCTCACTGCAAAGTCGCCTCTCCTTCCGTTCCATGCTGTGCTCTTTGTGCAGGAGTCACGTCGGGCAGCCCGCCGTTCGGGAGTGGGGGCCGTGTAGAGGGGAAGGTAATGTGATGACGGGGCCCAGGCATGTTTGCAGGTGCCGGCCTTGAAGGCTGTGGTTCCTGGCAGTCACCAGGAGCTGGGGGAGGCCATCCCCAGAGCCTGTGCAGAGGGAGTGGCCTGACAGCACCCTGGTCTCAGCCCAGGTGGTACTGATCTCAGACTCGTGGGCTCCAGAACGGTGGAGAATGCACTTCTGTTGCTCCAAGCTACCAAGTCTGTGGTGATTTGCTAACACAGCCCCTGGAAACACTCATTTACATTGGTATGAACACATGAATATTTGATTCTATGGGATGGATTATAATTTCAAACTACTCAGTTTTACTGCTTCCATTATTCAAGTTTTGGACAAAGGGATCTCCTTCATTTGGTGCCTGGTCCCTTTGGCCAACCCCATTGTCTGTCCACTGGGGCTGCTTCTGCAAGACTGCTGTCTGCTGTCCACCTCACACAACAGACACTTGTTTCCCACAGTGTGGGAGGCTGGGCATCCAGGCCCCAGGCGCCACAGCCCTGGTGTCTGATGACGAGCCCCCTTCCTGGTTCATAGACGGCCATCTTGCTGTGTCTTCACATGGTGGAAAGCACTCCGGGGTCCCTTTTATAAGGGTGCTGATCCCATCATGAGGGATCTACCCTCATGACCTCATTACTTCCCCAAACCCCCTCCTAATATTGGGAGTATTTCAACGTGTGAACTTGGGGGGCACAAACACTCGGTCCATAACACAAGTCACTGTGAATTTTTTCTGAACATCTCCTTATTTTTGTCGCTACGAGATGCTTCAGGCTGACCTTGTGTGTGTCCTGTTCCATGGACTCATCCACTCCTCCAAGGAAACTCGATTCCTTGTAATAGATGATGGGATTAGAAAGAGAGATACAGGGGCGCCTGGGTGGCGCAGTCGGTTGAGCGTCCGACTTCAGCCAGGTCACGATCTCGCGGTCTGTGAGTTCGAGCCCCGCGTCAGGCTCTGGGCTGATGGCTCAGAGCCTGGAGCCTGTTTCCGATTCTGTGTCTCCCTCTCTCTCTGCCCCTCCCCCGTTCATGCTCTGTCTCTCTCTGTCCCAAAAATAAATAAAAAACGTTGAAAAAAAATTAAAAAAAAAAAAAAAAGAAAGAGAGATACAAACCATAAGAGACTCTTGAATACAGAGCAAACAGGGTTGCTGGAGGGGAGGTGGGTGGGGGATGGGCTAAATGGGTAAAGGGCATTAAAGAGGGCACTTGTTGGGACAAGCACTGGGTATTCTATGGAAGTGATGAATCACTAACTTCTACTCCTGAAATCATTATTACACTGTACATTGACTTGGATTTCAATACAATAAAAAAATCCAAAAAATATTTTTAAAGATTAAAAATATAAAATAGTAATTTTTACATTAAAAAAAGAAACAAAGACTTGGGTATGGGGTGTGCTCGCTGCTCCTGGAACATCATCTCTTTTGGGCCTCCAGCTGACAGAGAGAGGAAACGTATGTGTGTATCCTCACCTACGTCTACACGTCTACAAATACTGCAGACATCTGCATCCACGTGAGATGGAACACGTGTTCCTATGATGTCTGAAACTTTAGTCCGTTCCCTCACCAATCATTCTAGCCACCTCCCCTTCTCATGTGGGGGTTCCCTCCTCACAAAGACAAGCCAGTCACTGAGTGCCCCGATTGTTCAGTCCCACTGTGCGCAGGTAACATTGCTTAAATAGCCGGTGAGTGTTGTGGGACACAGACTCATCAGGCGCAGCCCAGCGCTCACGTGAAGTCCGCTCCTGTGTCTGTGGTCTCACGGATTCCACTCACTTCCCATGTCGCTTACATCCATGCCTCCCTTCCCACCTTCAGTGAGGTCGTTTCCTGCGTGTGTAACACAGGTAGACCCTCTTGTCACATCCGCACACTTTCTTCGGATCCCTAAATCATGATTTTAATTTGCACATATTGAGGATTACTCTTTGTTCTGTAAAGCTCTGCAACTATTAGAGAATATAGAATATTCCGCTGCCCTCAAAATCTCGTGTTTCATTCAGTCTGCTCCCCTTCCCAAAACCCTAGCAACCACTGACCTTTTTTTTTTTTTCTGTCTCTATAGTTTTGTCTTTTCCAGAATGTCATATAATTGGGATCATATAGTGGGTAGCCTTTTCTTACTGACCTCTTTCACCCCGCAAAATGCATTTACAGTTCCTCTTTGTCTTTTTGTCTTGAGAGCACATGTATTTCCATCTGTGAATGATATTCCATTGTCTGGATGTATGTAGTTGGCTTATCCACTCACCTATTGAAGGGCACCTTGATTGCTTTCTGTTTTGGACAATCTTGAATTAAGGTGCTGTCACACCCACATTCCCAATTTGTTTGTTTGTTTGTTTGTTTGTGTTTGTTTTTTAGACATAAACTTTCAAATAAGTTGGGCAAATACCTAAAAGCTTGATCTTAAATTTTATGGTAAGACTATGTTTAACATTGTAAGAAACTGCTAAAGATATTCTAATGTGTTTAGTGGTATCTCATGGTTATTTTAATTTGTAATTCAATAATATCAAAGGATGTGGGAGCATCTTTTCCCAGGCTTGTTTTCCGTCTGTGTATGTATCTGCTTTGGTGAGGTGTCTGTGTAGATAATTTTGCTCGTAATTGGGTGGTTTTCTCATTGTTGAGTTTTTAGAGCTCTTTGTATATTTTGGACACTCATCCTTTATTAGATATATGTTGCAAATACTTTCTCCCGTCTGTGGCTTGTCTTTTCATGACCTTAATAGTATCTTTCAAAGAGCAGAGTTTTTAAATTTTAATAAAGTCTAACTTATACATTGTTTACTTTCATGAGTCAAATGCTTTTGGTGTTGTCTAAAACCCTACCGCTAAACCGGAGGTCATATAGATTTTCTTCCATGTCTTCTTCCATATTTTATAGTATTGCCCTTTATATTTATGTCTATCGTACATTTTGAGTTAATTTTTGTAAAGTCATAAGGTCCACGTCTTGATGCTTTCCGATGTTCGGCTGTTTCAGTCCTGTTTGTTGAGAAGCCTGCCCTTTCTCTGTTGAATGGCCTTCTCTTTTTTGTCAAAGATCAGTTGTCTGTGTTTGTGTGGTCTTGTTTCTGGGCTTTCTGTTCCGTTCCATCGATCTATATCTCTGTTTTTGCACCGTGCTGTCTTGATTTTTCTCTTGTCCGACAGGTCCCCACTTTCTTCTCCAGCATTATGTTGACCAGTGTTGATCTTTTAACTTCTCATACAGACTTTAGAACCGGTTTGTCAATATCCACAACATAACAGGCTGGTGTTCTGAACGAGATTGTGCTTTATCTGTAGGTCACATGGGGAAGAGCTGACATCGTGGCTGTGTTGAGCCCTCTCATCCTTAAAGAAGGGATATACCTCCATTTATTTCATCTTCATCCATTTTCTTTATCAGTTTTGTAGTTGCCTGCGTGCAGATCTTGTACACATTTTGTTAGCACGATCAACTTTTAGAGGGGTCTGCGACAGTGCACCTGTGCAGGACTCTGGACAGTGGTAGCCCCCTCCCCCGCCCCGCCCCATCCTGGCAGGGAGGCGAACCCTCTGGACAACCGCCCTCACTTGCAGGGCGTGCCTTTCTGCCCTCAGCCCCCAAATCAAACCGCTTATGTGGCCCCTCTCACACGAGAATGTGCTTGCTTTGGTTTGTTTGTCCATCTAAATGGCAGCCCTGAGCTTTGTGAGAAGAGCGACTTTGTCAAGCCCATTTCCATGCCCCCCCAGGGGCCGCCTGGGACCTGATACAGAGCGTGAGTTCACTCCACCCTCTGCAAATCTCAAGAACCTCTAGAAACCACAACTCTCTATCTCAGGCCACCACAGGGCATGTGCGCAAGGAACTCAGAGCTTCGAGGAAACTCACATGCACCCACGGCCCATCTGCAGCTGCCTTTGGAGAAAGACGCCTCTCCTTTCTATTGCATCTTGCAAATCTCTTGCTGACGTTTCTCTTAGGACAGTTCTAGTCCAGGACCATGTGGAGAAGGGCCCTTGGGAAATCCCTGCAGTTTCTGGCTTTGTCTTGCTTCGCAGATACGACCCTTCAGAATGAAAGGCCGCGAGGTCACTTTGACAAGAGGGTCCTGCCATCTTCCACATCAGGGCCGATCCGTAAAGCCATGGCGTCTGCAGATGGTCTCTGCCCAAATGCGCCCGTATCACTTGCAAGGAGAGGCAGGGCCGCTGAGGCCATGCGGGCTTGGAAGTGGAGCTTTTGGGCTGAAACGAGCCCCCTGGGGCTGCTTTCCTCCTGCATCTTCTTTGTCCCACCTTCCCCACAAACGGAAATTCTGGATTGTGACATTTTACGTTACATGATAAGTGCTGTGTTTAATGGCAAAGTGCTCTGTCCGAAAATTATTACTAAAAGCTATGCGTGTCACAGGCAGATTCTGTGTAAAATTTGCTAAACTATCAGACCGTTGGATTTTCAGCAAAAGCAATGATTTTTGACTCGTGCTCCCTTCAGAGAGCACTATCATTTTCATAAAGAAAGAAAAAAAATCCCACGTTGCTTACATTTTATTGTCTTTTAGTTTTAAATAGGCACGTTTCTTTCAAGTATCAGAAATTGAGTGAGTGTTAGTGCCGTAATCTGGAAAGCAGGATAAAGTTGACCAAGTTCTTGGAAAACATGATTTCCTCTGTAACACCGTTGTCAGTAGGTTAACTCTGACTTTGGAGGCATTTAATATTGCAAAAGCCCTATGCTGTTTTCCACGTAGCTCTCCTCCAAGGAAGTCTACACTCGAGACAGAATGTGGACTCCAGGGAGGCCTGTGGAAAGATGTACCTACTTTGTGTAGTGCACATGGGGGGACGTGTATCTCCCCTTCAGGTGCACAGTGCGGAACAGGGTCGGGTCCGTGCGAGCTTCCAGGCAGTGCATCGTATCGCTTTCCGTTTAGAGCTAGCGGGGTTGGTAACGGGAGGCGTTTCCTTCAGTGGGTGTGGAGGAATGTTTCCACCCCCGGGAGCCTCTCCTTCCCACACTGCAGCACACATGATGTGATACCTGGGGTCCAAATCAGCAGAACGTTAGTGACGTCAGAGTTCGAAAATTCTCGTTGGGTTGGGAAGACTGAGCTACTGAGACGTGTCCCGTTGCACCGGGATCCCTGACACGAGAGAATGGCCAGTCTGACCGGCGTGAGGTCGGCGTGGAGCGCGGACGCACCCGGTGCGCGTGGCCCCCGGGTGGACAGCAGGTTGCTGAGGACACCGCGCAGGGGACAGGAGGAGGAACAAGCTAAGGACAGGGCAGGCGTGTCCCGGTGCATTTCAGGCGTGCCCCGCCGTGTCAGCGGGTTTCTGCTTCACGTGACAGAGACAGACAAGCCCTGGGAGGTGTCAGGATTCGTGACAGCAAGCTTCTGCACGCATTTCCCGCAGCTTCTGAGGCTTACACGCACTCCCAGCCAGGCCACCTTCCCGAGCGAGCGGTGGCCACCAGAACCTCTCAGACTGGATTCGGGAAAGCTGGGCGGGCCGGCACTGGGGTCTCCAAGGAGCGCGTGTGCTGGGAGCCCGAGAGTCCCCTCCGGTGCCCCGTCCCCCGTACCTGCTGCTGCCCTGGGGGAGGCCGAGGGCCCCATCAGCTGCTGCTTTTCTGGAAGGTTCTCTGGGGTTTTAGCCCCACTTCAAGCTGCTTTACTTGTTCCTTTCAGACGGCATTTATGTTGGGATTTACCTTCCTGGTTCCCAGGCCTCTCCCTCCTTAGGTATCTGCTAATCAAGCCGGGCACATAAACACACACCTCATGGGAACCACTTACAGACATGAAGGGGAGAGAAGCCACGGAGGTGGGTATCTTGCGTGCAGGGAACACAGAGGTTCCCTGTGACAGTGAGGTGTGGGGGCCCCTCTGGAGCAGGTGATGCCTGCACAGGGCTTGTTAGAACAAGACAAAAGCACATTAATCCACAAAGAAGCTGCTAGGTAATGAGGTTTCAGGGGGAGGTGAGGCCTCCTCTCACCCCACACCACAAACGTGTGGCACGCGTGGCCACCAGGCTCACTGGACCCGGGAGCGTGGTGCGTGTCCCTGAGTTTGGCCACACACACGGTAGCCACGCTTCCAGGTATACGGTGGCCAGGTGGCTGATCGTACCTGCCGACGTTCAGGACATTTCCGGTACTTTCCTTTGGCCACTGTCTCTAATCCCCAAAGAACCAACACCATTCAGCAAATGTGATTCCAAGTCCCATCCTGTCTAAGCACCTCTGCAGAGTATCTCTTGGTTCGGTCGTCGCCTGAGCCTGTGACTTACCGGCCAGTCCCCCCAGGATCCTCCCGGAATGTCGATGACTTAATACAGATACACCTTTGCTCATGTTTCATGCCTCACGTGCTGCAGGGAGCGCCTTTCTTCCCCTTGTCGCTTGGGACTGAGTCTTCCTCTTCGAGATGGTGCCGGTCACTTCAGCCGTGGAAGAGGCCCACGGAAGGCCCACATCCCCTTTCCTATGCCTCTTTCTGGACGCGATCGCCAGCCCGAGCGTGTCTCATGTCCCACTTCACCACGAGGCACAGAGGCTCCTTCACAGTGTCTAGGAGTCTGAATGCCTCCGCCCCTCACGGCCTGAGCGGTCTTCGCAAGGAAAGGTGATTCTTCAGCTACTCTTGGCTGACGAAAGTTTCTCCTTTACCCGTGAGTGACTTTTCCCGCCGAGTGCGGGTTCTGGTGGGGTGGTTTGCAGATAGGAGAGATGCTTGGAGGGCATTTCCAGCCACCCAGGTCAGCTAGTTCCTGCCTTAAAATTCCTGGGACTGGCGGTCAGTGATGTGGCCAAGTCTCCTTCCATTGCATCATAACGGCATAGAGTTGTTTCCAAATATGAGACTCCCCCCAAAGAGGCAAGGTCCCAGAAGGAAACAGAAGACACACTGAGTGGAATTTTGAAGAGAATGTGATGAATAAACTATTTGGAGAAGTGAGAATTCGGTTAACGGAACCAGCAAGAGATTGGAGGCCGGCAGGAATGGGCAAATGTAGGAACCTGTTACCCTTTCCAGACTGGAAGGCAACTGAGGAGAATGGTTGATTTCTGAGGCCACGGAAGAGGGAGGCTGCTCACGGGTGCACAGCATGGTTGTAGCAGTGGCTGAAGCAAGCACGTGGGGGCCACGGTGGGTTTCCCTCTTCCTGTCGTCCTGTGTCACCCCAGTGTTGGCCAAACTCCCATGGGGGGGAGGGGAGAGACAAATGGGGGGGGGGGGGGGGGGGGGCACGGGGGGCGTCGGAGGTGGGGCAGATCCTGTGAGTGGCTGACGGGGGGTCTGCTGGCCCAGTCCGCCATCAGGCATGTGGACATTCCATTCTCTTTCATAAAAAGTGCTCCATGAACCCCTGACGCGCCGGGGCCCGGCCGGGCGGTGGTTCCTGTCCCACCTCGGATCGCCGCCTCTGTCTCTGACGTTCTCCCTGGGACACTGCCTGGCAGGGCCCAGGTGCACTGAGGCCCCTTCCGTGCCTTTCTGGTGCCTGGAAGCACACCTGGCAGGGACACAGAGCCCCCGAAGTGTCCCCCTGCCCCCCAGCTGGACCACACACATCCAGCCACGCAGTCACTGCTGGGAATGGGACAGGAGCAGGGACCCCGGGACGCCACACACTCGTTCCTCCCGGTCGTGTTAATAATAGACATCAGATGTCTGCCGTGCAGGCCGCGGGCTCTGGAAGATTCTGCCGCTCGCTGGGGCAGAGCTCGCAGTTCATAAGGAAATTGTGTGGCCCTTGGATAAAAGAAAGCACTGGTGTGCTTCCAGATGACAAATGTTCGTGTGCTAGATGGGTACGTGTGACGCAGCCCCTCCGCGCATGTGGGCTTCTTCTATAAATGCAGAGGCTGGATCTCTGGCCCCCAGGGCTCCCTCCTGAGAACAAGGAGCCGGCAGCCTCCGCAGCTGCCCCCAAATCCTTAGAAGTCACTGCCCCGATGTCACAGCAGGCCCCGATGTGGCCGTGCCCTGAGACCGGCGGGCGGCTCGGCCTGTCGCGGGACGGGCTCCATGCGACCTCCGCACCGGACCTGCTCTCACTTTGTACAGGCGGTTTCAGCAAGTGTGGCTAGAGCCAGCCTCGCCCGTGGGGGGTGGGGACCCCCCGGGCCGCCCTGGAAACAGGGTGTCCACAGACCGGCCCACCCTCGGAACACCGGCCGAGCGCCACATGACACGCCATCGCCTTCCCTTCGTCAGGCGAAGTGGGGAGCTGGCAGGCAGTGCAGACAGCAGCCTGGCCCCCGGCCCCCGGCAAGTGCACTGTGGTCGGCACGTGCAGGCACTAGGCCCGTGCCAGGTGCCGTGTGTGCTCGGGTGAGGAAGCTGTGCTCCTGGGCCGTAACAAGAAACGTGCATTTGCAGGGGCGCCTGGGTGTCTCAGTTGGTTAATGTCCGACTTCGGCTCAGGTCACGATTTCACGGTTGTGAGATTGAGCCCTGCATCGGGCTCAGCACAGAGCCTGCTTGAGACTGTCTGTCTCTCCCTCTCTCTCTGCCCCTTTCCTGCACATGTTCTCTCTCTCTCTTTCTCTCTGAAAAAAAGAAAGAAAGAGAAGAAAGAAAGAAAGAAAGAAAGAGAAAGAAAGAAAAAGAAAAAGATGCGTTTGGTCTTTGTCCTGGGTTCCTGGCACACAGCTTCACAAAACCTTTGGAAATTCTCGAGCGTAAGGGTGTCTTTGTGTGCTAGGGAGGTGACTGATGTCTGGGGCCTCCCGATCGCTTCAGGGTGGGGCTGGTGGCCAGAGGGACCAACCAGGTGATTAGGAGGTTTGCACATTTAGCTCCACCCCCAACCTACAGGGGAGGGAAGCCGGGCTGGAGACTGAGTTAGTCACCAGTGGCCAGTGGCTCATCAATCATGGCTGTCAGGCAGCCTCCCTAAAAGCCCTGAACAATGGGGCACAGGGAGTTCCGGGCTGGCGAACACATGGGCACTCCGGGAAGGAGGTGTGCCCCTCCTCGTACTCTGCCTTGTGTGTCCCTTCCACGTGACCATTCCCGAGCTGTATCCTTTCTAGTAAACTGGTAACAGCACGTGATGCGTTACCGATTCACTGAGACGTTCTAGAAAACTCTCCAACCTGCAGAGGGAGAGTGGGAACCCTCAACTTTGTAGCCAAGTAGGATAGTTGTGTGGGTGCCCCGGAGGTCCCGTACTCATGATGGGCGTCTGAAGTGGGGGCAGCCCTGAGGACCGAACTCTCAAAGCTGTGGGGTCTGACTTTGATACTTTGATACTTGGTGTCAGAATTGAGTTGTAGGACACCCAGTCCGTGTCCATAGAGTTGGGGACCTGGTCGTGGGTGTGGAAAACCTCACGCATTTGGTGTCAGTGTTGTGACGCAAACAGTCCGTGGCTCCCCGTGCCTGCCCCATGGCAGAGGGAGGGCTGGGGGGGAGACACATGGGAGGCGGGGGCCTTCCCCAGGTCAGACCCGCGGCCTCAGCTCCGCAGGAAGGGCTGGGAGAGAAACGCTCATCCCAGAACTGACTCTGCAGGAGGACACATGGGTCCATGCGCTGAGGTGACCCCGGCACACAGCTGTGCTCCACGGCGCCCATTCTAACTCAACCATGGCATTTCCTCAACCATGAGACATGCTGATTCACTTCTGCAGTTTAATAGACATCACGGAAGTCTTGAACAAGTGTGTCTGTCCACTGCCCTGTCACCTGGCGATGGGTTGGATTTGGTGGCAGTAAGATGGGGCCATCAGACAGCCGGGGTGGTTCTGAGTTAGTAGGCTGGGCGGTTTCTGCATGAGGAGAAAATGCTGAATGGGTTCCTGGACCTGAAACAGGCGCTGGTCATGATCTGCTCTGAGGACCCTCCCGGTGGAGGGCTGAGGGCCGTGGAGGGGACGGCCAGGCAGGCCAGCACTGGAGAGAGTAACGAATTCCTGGGACAGACAGAAGCATCCCCGTGTGTGACGTGCTTCACTTGCACGCACGTTCCCCTCTCGGGTTTCCCCAGGCCTGCGGGAGAGACAGAAAAGTTGCAGGAAGCACACCCCCAGGTTGGAGACAAACCCTGAGGCTCCGAGAGGCCACCTGACTTGCCTGTTGTCGCGCGCCTGGCAGACGCCGGGGTGCGGGTCTGCACCCCCCAAGCCCAACCTTGTGCTGCTCTAGACGGGAACAGAGCACAGGGACTGTCCCTACAGAGGGAGCGGGAAGGCGTGATCCCACGGGGCCGCGGGCCTTGGGAACCTGTGCAAGGCACTTCACATCCCACCTAACGCCACAAGAACACAATCAGTTCATTTCTCCGCGGAGGCGGGACAAGGACACATGCACAGCTGATACCTGTTTTGAAATACAGGCTTTAGGGGCACCTGGGCGGCTCCGTCAGTTGAACGTCTGACTCTGGATTGGGCTCAGGTCATGATCTCACAGTCCGTGGGATTGAGCCCCACATCAGGCTCTGCACTGACAGTGTGGAGCCTGCTTGGGCTTCTCTCTTTCTCTCTCTCTCTGCCCCTTCCTCCCTCCCTCTCTCTCTTTCTCTCTCTCTCAAAAGAAATAAACCAACATGAAAAAATCTTTAAAGGGAAACCTGGGTGGCTCAGTTGGTTGAGTGTCTGTCTCTTGATTCGGCTCAGGCTGTGATCCCAGGGTCACGAGATCGAGCCCCTGTACTGAGCGTGGAAACTGCTGGTGATTCTCTCTCTCTCCCTCTGCCCCTCTGCTCTGTTCATTCTCTCTCTCTCTAAAATAAAAAAATAAAAAATAAAATACAGACTTTAAGTATATGAGTTGTTGGATTCTATACAGTTAATCTGTAACTAAGGTTTTCCAGGCATAAAAATAATGCTTCCACTATCACTACAATTTAATTTTACTTACAGCACGTTCATAATTCCCAGGCATCTTTATAGCATTACTTTTACAAGTTTGCATTCATTTTTTTACAGCTCTGTGTGTGAAACTGCTTTGAAGATGAAAAGCACCATGTAAGATCTAAGTATTATTATTATTTTCTTTAGAAAAGAAAACTTTAATGCGCTCTGGAAGCCAGGAGATCTCCCCCCACCCCGTGAAGGAGGGCCCTGCACGGATGTGGTGGCTCCGTCTAACCTGAATTGGAGGGAGAGCAGGTGGGACGTCGAACGCTCACACGGTTCTCCGTCTGAGGTCTAGGTGTCTGCCAGGGCCTCTGTGGGCTCCCACCCCTGCACCTGACCTTTTGAATGCAAGGCACACAGACTGTGAGCAGTCAACGCTCCTGCTCCAGACCATGAACAGTCGACACTCCTGCTCCAACACACACATTTTCCTAAATGCAAACATACTAGAAGGCGCTTCCACTGAGCTTAGAGACTAGCGAGGAAACAGAGGCTAAATCCCAGTGCGGGGTCACCCGGGATGAGGGTCTGGAGAGAGTAACACCAGACCCGATGACAAAACCTCGACAACACGAATACCTATCTAAACTCATCGGTTGTGTCTGAACGAACCTGGAGTCACTTAAACAAGAAGACACAGCACAGGAGGCTCCGAGCAGAACAGAATCTGTTCACGCGTGGATGTCGTGGCAGCTGCTGTCTCCCTCAATGTGACTTTGCGACGTCAGTTACTTTAGGGTCAGAGATACACCCCCCAGCACAGGCATCCGCACACAGTCGGTCTGATAAGGCACCGGGCTGTCTGGCTGGGAGTTATTCCAATTCAGCCATAATCTTTTCTAAAAGCAAAGTCACAGTGAGTCATTTCTGAAATCTAGTGGAAGACACAGGGGGTTGAATAACATTCTGGTAACTGATATGAGTATCAACTGTAGCAACGCCTGGATTGGATTTGGTGACTGGTCCGGGACGGGCCATTAGACAAGCCCAAGGTGGCGCCCAGGCTAGTAGGCTTGGGCACGATGAGGGCGGAAATGTAGGCAGGGCCACTGGGAGGAGAGAGGCCGTGGAGTCAAGGTCGACGTTGGCACGTGTGTGTGACATGTGTGCTGTCCTTGGGAGGCAGAGAGAGCACATGTGGGTTCTGGGGCCGGAACTCCCATTGGGCCCGTGGGTTTAGATGAGGTTTGGATACCCTGAGAGGGGAGTGAAGGATATTCCCAGCTATCTTTGGGATTGTGTTCAGGGGGCCAGATCAGAGAGAGGGGCCAGAACTAAAGCTGGCTGGGGGAGTGGGGGACACAGAGGCACCGGGGGAGCCTGGTGTCTGGAAAAGACTGTGTGTGAGAGAAGGCTTCCGTGCAGACCACAGCTGGCTCACCGCCTTGGGCCCTGCGTGACTCGGGGCAGGAGGACATGACTTCCTCAGGGACTGACGGCCTTTCTGCACAGACCTCGTCTGTGACCTAAGCAGGATTGCCACATGAGCCCTGACCCCGGGAGCTGACCCACCCCTCCTGCCCCTGCTCTGATTGCGGTCACCTCCTCTGTGCCCCGGCCGCACCGGCAGCCTGCACGCGGTCACCAGACCAGTGCCTCCCGGCTCTCCCCAGAAGCGAGCAGAGCCCACGTGACTGGTTCTGAGCACTGGAGCGTGAACGCACAGGACGGTGGCCTGGTGTGTGCTTGTGGGGTCCCGCACGGGAAGACTTTGTACACCCTCTGTTTGTCCTCACCTGCTGGTGGGCACAGAGGCTGCAGAGGGGACCACATGGCTCAGGGTCTCGAGGGCACACGTAGGACCATGGCTGGAGCAGGGACAAAGCCTTGTGGCACTCGTCACCAGAGTGTGGGGATGCTCGTTACAGCGCTGAGCCTCTCTGGCTGATGCACAGACAGTGCCCACTGGAGCCGAACTGCAGAACAAAACTGCAGGCCCTGAACGCAAGCGCTCCCAACGCTGGAGAAGCCCGCTCTCTTCTTAGGCTCTTCCTCTGGGAGCCTGGCACGCACGGAGACAGACGCTGAGGGTGTACATCATGCGTATCGACAAGGGAGTGTGTCTGGCAAGTCGGCGGTGCTGACCAGGTGGAGGTGGGTGGGAGACGGCCGAGTGCCAGATGCCGGTGGAAGCGGTAAGGACGCATGTCCCCTGGCCCTACTGCAACAGGCAAGGGAGGCTTCGGTAAGACCGAGCTCAGCTTCCAGTACCGGAAACAGAGCTGGGGACCGACAGCCGGGACCAGAGTGGGATCAGCGGGCGGGGGACAACGAGGAGGAGCATCGGGGTGCGGAGGGTCTTGCTGGACCAACCTAACGGGACTCTTGTGGGGGGCAGGCCGAGGGCATCGAGGCTGGGGGTGAGGAACCCCATCAGGTGGCAAAGGCGAGCACAAGTCCAGAGTGGGGACTCTCGCTAAGCTGACTCAGCAGGATTCTCGCTAAGACTGAACTGTAGGGACCAAGGACCAGGCCCAGTTGAAAAGAGGGCTCCCAGGAGGTTGTCTAACGTTCGGCCAAGGACGGAGTCTTCGCCACAAAGCGGCCAAGAGGAGGCGCTCTCCACGGGGCGGCATTCTCTCTGGAAACTTCCGCAGAGGGTTTGTCGTCAGACGCCCAAACTTCGAACGGGAGAGCTTGCAGCCTGCTGACTAATCTCACCAGCAAAACGGAAGACAGTTTGCATGCGGGAAGCGGAGGCTGCGGGGATGCAGCATCTAATTGTGGTGCCTCATTTGTGATGTGATGGGAAAGTAATCTTCTCTGCATACATAGCCTCAGTATGTTGATATTAACTATAAAAACAAATCCCTTCCATAGGCCAAACGAGCAGATGGGTTGTGAGCATTTTAAGAATAGAAAGAGGTCACGTAGCATGTGACGGTTCAGATAAACACTGAGCCTGTCAGGCCACGGAAGGCAGCCCCTGGCGCTTCTCTGCCTCCTTCCCTCCTTCTGCCGGAGGCCCGGGAGCTGAGTCCCCCTCACCTCCCCTCTGCTTCCCCGGGACAGTGGTCTCAGACCTGCGTGTGCATCTGTGTCACTGGGGGGGGGGGGCTCGCTGTGCCCCCAGGATGCCCGGCCTCCCCGGTTTCTGCTCCATTGCTCTGGGGTGGGCCCTAGAATTTGTTTTTCTAAACACACATAGTACACACACACATACACACACGTGCACGCACACATGCACATATACATACATATGTGTACATGCACACATGGACACACACGTATACACAAGACACATATATAGGCATATACATGCATGCATTCACATATGCACACATAAACACACATGTACACACAGACACACATGCACACATATGCACACATGTACACACAGATACATGTACACAAAGACACATATACACACGTACACATATACACACATGTAGACACAGACACACATATACACACATGTACACACAGAGGTGTACACACACGTACACAAAGACACACGTGCACACACATACACACATGTACACACATACGCACCCATGTAGACACACACAGACACACATACACACAGATGTACACACAGACACACGTACACATACATATGTACATGCACACACATACACAGACTGAATTTTACATTTGCTTTCAGGGGTTTGGGAATTTCCTGAACACCAGGATAACAACTCTTAGTATTCTAAAAACAAGCAAAAAGGGGTAAAGGGAACAGGTTTCTGAGATGACAAAGCACAAATATTTGGAAGGGAGTTTACCGTGTCCGTGGTAGATAAGAAGAGAAGACCAGTGGTCCGACACGGAAGAGAAGTCGTGGGTTTGTGGCTGGTGTCCCTCTGCAGCGTGGGCCACGAGGAGTTGGGCTGGGCGCACGGTGGGGCAGAGCAGGTGCCCGGGGAGGCGGGCGGCCCGAGGCGGGTGTCAGCGCTGAGCCTGCAGACGGGAGCAGAGCGGGCTTCGTGCGGCTGCCGTGTTCCCTCCTGCTCCTTCCCCACAGCGAATGTGGGGCTCGTCCGAAGCCCCGCTGCCCCCTCCGCGGGCTGGATGGCCGTCCCTTCCTTGTCCAAGCCCCTGCCTTCTCCCTGGAGGGCAGAGCGAGGAGGCCATGCCCTCCACTCCGCCTGTCTGCGGCCTCGGGCCCTTCTGTGTTGTCGCCTCCTCCAGCCTTGGTAACAGCCACCCCGGGAAAGTGACGGAGACGCTACTGCCCCGTGTGCAGCAACCTTCCTGTCTCGTCCACCTGCCAGGAGCAGGCCTTGCTCTTTCTGCGCACAAGTAAGATAAACAACGGCTTTACCCTTCAATAGACCTGAGATAAAATCCCACCTCTGCAAATCTCCAACCGTTGACTGTGGACAAGTTACTCGTCCTGAGACCGTCTTCCTGTGTGTCAGGCGGGGACGAGGCCGCTCTCTCTTAGAGTTCCTGGGACTGTTTGCTAAAATGCGAGGCCAGTCACTCAGCTTGGTGCCTGGCATATTCCACGTTGGGAATAAAGGTAAGCGGCCCCGTCCTCAGCCACAGCATATGGAAGCCGGGAGATTCATCGTAAAGCTGTCAGAGAAGATGCGGACTGTAGCTCAAATTAAAATATCTGTGTTCGTTGCATCTTTGTGCCAAAGGCACACTCGGTTGACATATGTCTGCAGCACCACATTTGCAAGTAGAATGACACTTTAAAACACTTTGCAATAAATATTTTGTTTTTTGGTTACTGCACAGGATATATGTATTCCTGCTCTCTCCTGTCTGTGCCGCATGACTTATCATTAGGACAGGTCACACTAAGTGCTCATCACGCTCCAAAAGCCTTCCACGTCCGATGGATGTTCCTCCACTCATGTCAGGCAGATGAAAGGACGCCATGGGCCTCAGAGACGCTCTGGGGCCAGGAGGGGGACACTGAGGCAGAGAGGCTAATGGCCATAAATGTTCATCTAGGAGCTACTTTGTGTTCTGCACCATGTAGAACTGGGGACGGGATGGAGGTGAAGGAGACCGTCCCTGGCTTCCAGAAGCTCACAGCTGTCGTCGAAGGACACCCCCAGGTCATTAGCGAAGAGCGGCCAGCGTGTGCTTATCCGGATTGGAGCCGGCTTGGCACTCTGTTTCCCAGGACCACGACTGCCTGCGGGTTCCAAAGCCCCGCGGCTGCGCTTCACGTGGACGCGGGCTGTTCCGGCCCCTCGGAGACCGCCTTCGATGGCGGGAGTGGGAGGGAGGGTTTGAGCACAGAAGCAGGCTGCTGGCAGTGGCACAGAACAGATGCACGCAAGGACTCGACCCTCCGTGGCGGTGGCCGCGGGTGGGCAGGAGACACAAGGCCGCTGCTGCATCTGGTTTGGACCCCGAGTCGCTTTAGATCCTGAGGCCGGCAGTTTGGAGGGAAAGGTGGGTGGGAACGGGGCCAGCAGGAACGAACGAGAACCCGTTGGGGAGAGCTGGACCCCCTCCAGCCTCCATGACACGGGACCCGGAGGGAAGCTCGGGCTTATGCCGGGAGCTGCACAGATGTGCCCTGGACTCAGAGAAGCTGAAGAAGGACACGAGACGTGCGGACCTGGGAGCTTCCTGCATGCCCACGGCCGCGGTGCCCGGCTCCCACGGCAGCCCTCGGGGTGCTGGGGCGGCTGCCTCACTCTGCCTGCGAGGCCTTGTGCAAGTTTCTCCCAGGACCGTCCTCACCAACCACCAGGGAAGGACATTCAGCTGTCACAGAACAGAGCTGGCACAGGAGACACGTGAACAGGGCTTCAAATACAGAGCGGAGTTTAAATTGATGGAAGGGTTTGGAAAATGACTCGAAGACTGGACCAAAAAAACTTTAAGCATTTTATCTCGCTTTACCAGTTAATTGTGCTATCGTAAATCCAGGTGAAGGAAATAATTCTTTAAAAAAATTTTTTTTAATGTTTATTTATTTCTGAGAGAGAGAGAGCCCCCGCGCCAGCTCCACAGGGTGGACACAAGACAGTGAGTACGGAGATAAACACCCACGTCCCGGAGCCATCCCAGAACGTGCCGGAGCCAGGCCGACTCTGCTCAGAGTGAGGGGAACCCAGAGAGAAGTCCCGCTGAGCGGGACCCCAGAGTGGTGGGGTCTGGTGGTCAGAGCACCTGCTACTGGGGGAGCCGGAGAAAGGGCTTGGGGATGTGCCGGGCAAAAGTGCCAGGCTTGGGGGGCCACCTGTCCTCAGGGAGAGGGTGAGGCTTCGGGGAGAGGACATATGTGGTGACGAGCCCTGAGGTGATGAGGTGTGCTGTGGAGGGGAGAATAAGCCAGTGATAGAAATTATTTTAGAAACCTGGAGATCCACCAAAGTCTAGCTCTGGACCTTCCAAAAAAAAGAGTACTATGGATGAGAAGCCACATACCTCGTTACACGCGGAGAAGCGGACGTGACTGCACTAAAACCTGGCCCGCCCCCGCCTCCTCCGATCCTCGCCAGGAGGGTCAGGAACTCAGGAGAAAGGAGTGGAAAGCGGCCACGCGAGTGAATTCCCTCCAAATCAAAACACACACGGCACATAAAACCCTAAGAGAGGAGTCGCCTGAAGGACTTATTTTCACACGAGCACAGGATGAGGAGAAAGCACAGACCAAGTCAGAATTTAAAAGCTCAGAAGAGAAATGGGCAAGACCTGGAGATCCATGAAATGACAGTTGAGTCAACATGAGGGTGACATTAAAGCAAAGCCAAGAGCCATCTGGCTAAAGGTGGAGACGAAATCACAAAGGGCCCGGAAGGGGATGCATTTGGTTTAAAAGGTAATTAGTTGTGGAGCCTGGGTGGCTCAGTTGGTCAGGTGACCGACTTCAGCTCAGGTCATGACCTCGCAGTTAGTGGGTTCGAGCCCCGAGTCGGGCTCTGTGCTGACAGCTTGGAGCCTGGAGCTGCTTCAGATTCTGTGCCTCGCCCTCTCTCTACCCCTCCCCTGCTCACGCTCTGTGTTTCTCTGTCTCTCAATAATAAATAAACGTTAAAAAAACCAAAAAGGTAATTAGTAAGGGGTCGGGGCACCTGAGTGGCTCAGTCGACTGAGCGTCTGACCGCCCATTTCGACTCAGGTCACGATAGGATGGTTTGTGAGTTCGAGCCCCACGTTGGGCTCTGCACTGACGGTGTGGAGCCTGCTTGGGATTCTCTCTCTCCCTCCCTTTCTGCCCCTCCCCTGCTTGTGCTCTCTCTCTGTCTCTCAAATCAATAAACCTTTTATTTTTAGAAGTTAATAAATAAGGGGTAATGAGTGAAGTCTTGAAAATAAACAAGAGTAGGAATGAAAATAACCAGGAAAGAGAGAAAACACCACAGAAGTACAAGCTGAGCAGCAAGATGACACAGCCTGTGTCTAAGTGCGGCTCCTTGAGGCGGCAAAGTCGATGCAACAGAACGGGTGTTCGAGCTCTCGTCCGGGGAGAGCAGGCTTCCCGTGGCCGGCGCCTTCCTGCGATCCCGGGAGCACTGACGGGGGGGGGCCAGCTCCAGGACGAGCCTCGGGAAACCCCTTCCACTCCGGGGACCAAACAAACCGAAGCAGAAACGGTCGGCTTCCAGAGCCTCTGGGCGAGAGGACTGAGGAGGTGAAGAGTGAAAGCCATCCGGATAACGTCGGAGGCCGAAGCTGGACCTCACTTTCAGGGAAGACTGTGGAGGCCAGGCCGAGTGCGCTAAGGCTGGTCCCCCAGCCAGTGCTCGGGGGGTGGGGGGGGGGTGCTCAGGAGACGCCGTGCACCCCGGGCATCAGGGAGAGGCTCCGGCGGCCGAGCAGTGAGGGGAGGACGTCCACCGAGGGACGGACAGCGAGCACCGAGTACGCGTGTCCACACACCTGAGAGCAGAAGCAAAACGGGGACGGGGTCGAATCGTGGTACGTGAACGCTCGTGTTCCGGGAAAACGGAAAGCCTACAAATAAGAAGAGGCAAGGGAGAAACAAAAGGGGATCGTAGGGGAGGTTCACTGATTGTCATAAAGGACTTCACTTGTATTTATGTTTTTAAACTTTTAAAAAAATTAATTTATTTTTGAGAAAGCGAGAGAGACAGAGTGCCAGTGGCGGAGGGGCAGAGAGCGAGGGAGACACAGGATCCAAAGCAGCTCCAGGCTCCGAGCCGTCAGCACAGAGCCCGACGTGGAGTTCGAACTCACGAACCGAGACATCGCGACCTGAGCCGAAGTCGGACGCTTCACTGAGGTGAGTCGGATGAGTCACCCAGGAGCCCCAAGGATGTCACTTTTAAAAGTGACCTGCCAGATAATGGACGTCTGTGTGAGGCAGAGTGGGGACCAGGGACATTACAAAGGATATTAGGGCTGGGGTGCCTGTGTGGACCAGTTGGTCGAGCATCCCACCCTTGATTTTGGCTCAGGTCACGATCCCAGCCCATGTCGCTCAGCACTCAGCACAGAGCCTGCTTGCGATCATCTCTCTGTCTCTGTCTCTGTCTCTCTCTCAAAAATAAGATAAAATAAAAATTAAAAAATGACAGGGTAAAGGTTATCACAGAATAAACCTACAGACTGAGCCAAATATCAAAAGAGGTATATTTTAGATAAAAAAGCAAACTGGCCACATACAGAAAGAAACCCGGTCAATACAGCATCAAGCGCTATTCATGTTTCAGAGATACAATCGAATGTGCCAGTCATTTCAACAAATGTACTGGGGATTATTTCACCGACTGAACGGCTTTCAAACTGGCTGGAAGAAAAACACCCGACTGTGTGTGGGACCTACCCAGCATCCGAAGCGATTCACAAAGGCTGAACTGACCCGCACGACAGAAATGACAGGACACTGGGAGAAAAGTGTGAAAGCGGGAGGAAGCAGGGGCCAGAATTTGTCAAGGAGGACTGAGGCCCCCGATGACACATCGCACGGAACACTCTGTAACGTGACGGCCACCGTTGCAGGTAGAGGTGCTGTAAATGCGTCCACGTCCGAGAGGGGAGCCGCCGCGCTCAGCCGGGACTGGAGGGGACGTGAGGACAGATAGAAACAGCTCCAGGGGGAGGGGACGAGAAGACAGAGAGAAACAGCTCGGCAGGAGCGTAGCATCCTTCATCTCCGGGGCCGTGTGGGTAGAAACCACCAAAACCACCGTAACCCGCAAGGCAGAGTGCCTGGACATACACCAAAATTTACACCTTAGTAACAGGACGCATCCTCTCCTTTCTTGGAACATTGGTCAAAATCCAGCAGTTGTCGGGTCACAGAGCAGGTGCCCAGCGATGCCCTAAGTGAGAAGAGGGGCAGGAGCGTTCCCTGGTCACAGCGCGATGCAGCCAGGAACTAACGATGCAGCTTGTCACGCGGATCCTTCCCTCTGTATGTTTTGAACTCTCCGTAAAACAATTCTCGGAGGAAGAGAAAGACAATCCGAGATTGCAGAACTTCTGAAAGATAAAGATAATGCAAGCACAGCGTATCAGAATTTCTGGAATACAGTGCAAACAGGGATCAGAAGAAAATTCAGTCTTCAACGTGAATAATAAAAAGAGCAAAAAGAAAGGACCTTCCCTCCTTAAGATACTGGAAATAGAATGATAGAGTTTACCAAAAGAAGGAAATAATAAAGACAAAAGCACAAATCAATAAAGTAAAAAATGTGGAATTTATAAATACAAATGGCAGTTCTTTGAGGAAAGTAACAGATTAACCTGCCAGATAACCTAATTTTAAAAGGAGAAAGTGAAAATATACAAAGGAGGAGAGACAGAGCTGAGAGCCTGGCGCCCTCGATGGGGGCGTCCGTTCCTGACCCTTCTGGAGCCCGCAAACCCCGGAGCCCCAGCCCACCCTCCCCAGCGCTCTCCCCGACGCCCCCCTGCAGAGACAAAATGAAACGCTTCTGGTCACCGGAGACAGGCTGCTGCTTTGCTCTTCGGAGGCCAAAGTGTCAGGACTCGACCATCCAGATGTGAGCTGCTGTCCCTTCTCCCCCGCCACCCTTGCACCTGTGAGCTGTGGCCGCAGGTGCGTGGCTCGTGTCATTACACTTCCAGGCCGTTGCCCTGGATGCGGCACGTGCTGGGCATGCTGCGTTCAAGACGATTCACGCACGTACACGAGATGGTGGCACGCGGACGAGAACGCATCTGAGCAGCTGCGCGTGGCCGCGACTCCCCGCATTCTAGAGCAAACAGCAACATACCATTTCTGGACTTGGGTGAGAGGCTGGGTGAGGAGGCCACAGGACGCTCGGCTTCTCCACTCCTCCCTTGTTAAAGCTGACGGTATTTCTGAGACCTTCCCCTTCATCAAATGTATGGAAACAGCACGTGCCCCAGGATGGTCATATACGTGGAAAGACCGTTGCCTTTTAACGTTTCACTGAATTTTACGTAATCTTAGCAACGGGCACAGCAATTCGAGCTCGTTGCCTGACAACCCACCAAAAGTCGTCTTCCTAGGAGAAGGCAATTAACCCACTTTGCTTGAACCTCATCTATGGAGTTTGAGGCGTGTTGCATTCTGCCTGTATTTCTGGCCGCACAAGAGGGAACGGGGCCGCACGCAGAACAGCCAGACGACCAGGGGTCAGGGGACGGGGTCTGATCCCAGGTCGACTAGCAATCGGCCTGAGGGGCCAGCCGCTGGTCTCAGCTCTCTGGGCTTCGGCTCTCCGATTACAAGTCTAGCTAGATTTTTCTCTGTGTTTCCAGCTCTAATATTCCGTGCTTCTTCAAATCTCACAGCCAGGAAGGATTAGAGTAAAAGCTGCTGACTGACTTAAAGAAGAAAATCCTGCTCTGTGGTTCCCAGCTCCGAGCAGGCAGGCTGGCCGGGAGCCCAGCTTCAGGCTGGGGAGGTGGTGACACTCAGGAGCCCAGGACCTCCAGGCCCGTCAGAAGCCTGCAGAGAGAGTCAGAGACAGCGGGTGACAGATCATCGCTGTTTGCCCAGGACGTAGCTGGCCTTGGCGTTGAGAGTCCCGAGTGTCGGGAGACTTCCCCGCACACCAGGAAGGTCGTCCCTGCGGCTCACTTGGGGGCACGCGTGGGTGTGGCCAGGTTCAGTTCCGAAACACGAACATGTACGAAGCCTGCTGTCTACTGAGCCCCCCGAGGTGCAAGCATGCGTGGTCATGGCCCTCGGGGGCTTTTGATCTTAGACTCCCAGAGCCCTTCAGAAGCTCCTTAGCTGAAGGGGTGACAGGCCACGGGGGGCTGCAGACCCTCACTCACCCTGATTATGATGGGGGTAACATTTTCCCTCGATTAAAACAGCGGGAAAACCCCCGGGGGAGCCAAGTCCTGTCTGACCTGCCCATAACATGCATCCCACGTGTTCGTTTCTGCCACCACCGCTCAGGGACGATTTCCCCTTTCTCTGCGGGACTGGCCCAGACAGCCCTGGAGCCCCAGCCTCTGTTCAGTCCTCACTTCCCGGCATCCCTCTTGTGGCCGCAGGAGTCACCATCCCAGAAGAGCTGGGGACACAGAAAGGAGCCAGAGAGGGAGGACGAACCGCAGTGAGGTCTCCACAAAACTCCAGCCAACTGTCTCTGAGCCACGCCCTGGTGAGGGGACAAGCCGGCACTGGAAGGGGCCATCCCGGAGGGAGGTGTCCTCCTCAGCGAGGTGGCTGTCCCAGCCCAGGCGGCCCTAAAACACGGCTGACAGCTGAGAGTCGTCTTCCGGACGCGCTGTCGGCAGCTACGGGAGTAAATCTGATTCCTGCAGGGGCCCTGGGGGGGCACATCACGGCACCCACTAGAGTTACTTCCTGAGGCATGAATCCGATCCTGTTTTAGGTTCAACACAGCTCAAACTTTATGCCGCAGCCTACAAGGCTCCCACGCCAGTCCCCACCTGCCACTCTGACCTCGCCCCATCCCGCGCCACGCTTCCTCTCCGGGCTCTGGCCGCAGTGCCCACGTTTGGGAAAACGCTGAACCCATCCTTGTCTGCTGTTCCCTCACGTGTGTGCACGAATGTCCCATCTGCTTGTCTCAAAGGCCCCCCCAGTGCGTTCCCCAACCGTCCTACCTGGGGGACGCGCTCCGCCCCTGCTCCGCTGTGCTCGGTGCACTCATCACGGGCTGACGCTTGTGTTTGTCACAGGTGCACCTGGGGCTCTGCTTGGGGACTGTCTCCTCACACAGGGATGTGGCCCCAGATTGCGGGGGGGCTCCTCTGTCCGCTTCTGCATTGTGCTCGCAGAGCTTTCCCCCACACTGAGGGGGCTCCCCGGAAGCCCAGGTTGAATGAGTGCTTCTGCTTGATCACTCGTCCAATGTGAAAACGTCCTTGCAGAGCCTGTGGAATCCATCACAGTTCCCTTGCCAGGAGCATCTGTTGCCAAGGGTGGGACTGGTGGGAACCACCCGGTGACAGTACCTAGACCCTATTCTAGGGGACCCTGTCTGTCCCCAAGGCCTGGACCCATTAGGCCGAGCCACGTTTCTGCAGCAATAAGGTCTGTAAATACCGCTATGAACTGAGGAGAGCCTAACTACCGCCGGGGCAACCACGGCACCAGCATGTGCCCACCGTGCCTTCCGAAGCTTACAAACCCTGGAGAAGCAGAACGCCACGCTTGGCGGGGGGTGAGCACACCATCCACAAGCGCTGAAACCAGGGGTCACAGCAGCAGGTGCACAGGGTTGTGGGAGCCACCGCGCATCCAGCATTGGGCTCGGGGCGCTATGCTCAGTGTGAATTATGCTCCAATTTATCGACGGCTACAACCTCATCTCACATGCCCAATGGTGGATCTGCTCCTCGTGCAAGAGGGAGGTCAGCAAGTGCCCCCACCACGCTGAGCGGCTGGGGTTAGACCTCGCTCTTGGGTCTGCGCCCTTCCTTGCACTTCAGGCCTGTCCCTGCCAGGCAGCGCCCCTCTCCCAGCAGGTGTGTCCAAGGTCACCCGCCGTGGCGGGCACCGGGACACCTCTGTGCTCCAGGGGAGCTGAGCTCCACTCCCGAAGGACTGGTCTTCCCACGGGGGCCCCCGGTGTCCTCTTGCTGGCACGTCAGGCCTTCCAGATTTGCCTGGAGAAGCTTCCCGCCCCATCTTCCGTGCTTCCTCGTGCCCGTCTTTCCACTCCGAGCTGTGGCTGAAGGGCTGGATGCCGTCCTCCGCGATCCTGCCTGCCTCCGGTCCGCCGTGCACGGCTCTGCTCGCTTTCCAACTGCACATCATGAGTTTTAGTCTCTACGCGACTTTTTCTTAGCTTCCTCTTCATGATTTCTTGTTCCATTTCTGTACCGGCACCGACCTCTAAGCCCTTACTGAGAAACACATCATGAATATTCTAGCGTACGTTTTTTTCCCCCTTGCAGTAAATGCATTTCAGAGAAAGACGTTGCCTGATTTTTCACAGTGTGCCTTCCCAACCTTAGGAATTGCAGTGTCATTGGCTTGCTGTGGCGATTTAAACCATCTTTTCCTCCACGGTGCACCCACATATAGGATGAGGTGTGCCACATGCATGGGTCTGTAGTGGCTGCGACTGCCTGCACCCCCCCCCCCCGAAACGTGTGAGTAGTTCTGAGTTCCAGGAAGGGTCCCTGCAGCCGGTACTGTAGACATTCAAACTCCTTCTGTCCCCCTGCCTCTTGCTGAAATCCCTGGAGACTTCCTGTGGACGGAAGGCACTCTTTCACACATCTGTCCTCACACCAGACCCCTGGGCATGTTGACGTCGTTGGTCATTCACATGAGCCCAGCATTGGGAAGGCATCCTTTAAAGACCATCCATGAGCCACCATCTTGCTCAGGAGTTCCACGTTCTTCCTCCGGGCTTTGAATCCACTTCCAAGGTAGTTCTTCCCCTTTGGCTGCTGGGGCATAGGGAGCCTCCCTCAGCAGCCGTTGTGTCTATAACCACCAACCACGTGGTAGACATTGTGCTCAAGGTTGAAGACCTTCAGTTGAATCGGATATACTCTCCTGGCCTCATAAGGAAGAGACATCTCTTCTAGTCTGTTCTCTCCACCCATATTTGAAAAAAAAACCCTTGGCCTAAGGGTGACGGATAAAGAACACCATAGCCGCCAAGAATGTATGCCCTCCAAAGTGCTCTGTCATCTTACCGTGCCCCTGTGCCCGCTTACGTGGCACAGTAATTACCAGGCCATACAGCTGACTGTTTCTGTTTCTGAAAAAGTATCTCCTCCTCCCACCTCGTTCTGACTCAACTCCATCCACTTGCGACCCCTCTGATGGATGCTCACTAATGATACTGTCACAGTGGAAATCAGATGAATAGACGTTGTACGGAAATGGCTTTTCATCATATTTACTCTTTTTTTTTAAACAATGAAAGTAAGTACTTTTCTCAATAGAGTAAAATGTGAAAAATGAGACCATCTGAAAGTGTAAATCCAAGCCCCATGAGTGTTCTCTCGCCTCCTCTTTTGTGTTCATGGTTCCCACCGACGCAAGCTGCTGCACCAGGATTTCGAGACATTAATTCCAACCCAACTCACTTCCCATTGAGAGGATATGGATTTTGGCTGCATGGGATTCTACTGAGCTTCTTTTTAATGTGACAATATTCTTGACAGTAACTTGCTTCATCCAGATACTTAAAGATGGAAACCTACATCAGATGCTTTGGTAAGACATTACGTTATAAGAAGGTGCCCCAAAATGGTAGACATTCTCAACCCAACACCACTTCCTTTCAGTACAGATACTGGTCAAGAGCTGTACAAAGTGGGCCGGCCAGGAATGAGGGACGGTAAGCCTGGTTTCCAGGGGGGAAACAGCCTCATTTCACACCCACCCCTGGGTGGTCTGTGGGAAAGGCAGTTTGGGAGGGTGCCTGATAGACATGCCTGGTATGGAAGGTCAGCCCCCTGTTGCAGAAGAGGCAGGTCCCACCAGGTCCAGGGCTAGGTGAAGAAGGAGAGCACAGCACAGATGTGAGTGAGAAGCCTGGCTCCAGGCAGCCTTCACTGTGTTGTTGGGGTTGATCCTGCTTGAGTCCCTCACTTAGGTTATCTCCTGCTCATCATCCAGCTTTGTGGGATATTTGAACGAAGCATTTTCCTGCTCCTGACCCTTTTCAGTGAAAGGGGCTTTAATAAACTCCTTCTAACACCACGAGTGAATTTCTGAGAAATGCCAGCACTGATGTATGCGACCATGTAAACGCCAATTGCTTCATTTATGTGCAAACACAAGAGCCAGAAGGTGAGTCCCTCTCCACCCCTCACCTTGATGATGAGCGAAGAAGCATTTCGTTCGTTCCTCTAACTGTGCGTGATTTTTGTTTCTACATGGTGGCACGTTTTTATTATTAACTTTTCCTTACTTTACACCTGTGGGGGAGGGGTTGGTATGAACTATGGCTGCAATTGTCCTCAATACCAGCAATTAACAGACACCCATGAAGGCCAACACCATGTGTCGCCGTCCAGTAGAAGGGGCTTGCACAGCCCCTGAACTCCACCTCACCAGGCTTCTGTTATTCCAGTCGTGGAGTGAGACCTGCACATCTGGCTTCTCCTTTCTCATTCCTCAGCCTGGAAGGCCTCCCAGGCCCTGGGGTACGGCTGCATGGAGCTGGGGAGAAGGATGTAACCAAACAAAACAAAGGCGAGAAGCTGAGCTGTGCCAAGTACATACTCCATGTTCTGAGGCGCCTGGAAGATGGTCCTCTTGGGAGAGAAAGGGAGATGCTGTCCAAAAATCCGCTGTGGGTTGGTGCCAGAATGTGTTACAGACTTGCCCCCTGTGAGGCCCACCAAACCCCATGGGCAGACCACAGCATGTCCGCTTCGCAAAGGGAGAGACCGAGGTTCAGAGACGATTGGAGAAGTCGTCGGACTGGCAGCTGTCAGAGCTGAGATGTGGTGTTAGAGCCAACCTGAAAATCCACACCCTTTCCCCTCCACCCACTGTGATGGGATAGGAGGTGGAAACAACACACTTAAAAATAACCGGTAACCCAAGATGAGCAACCAGGAGGATTAGGTGACACAGCTGCTCCAAAGGAACTCTGTTCTCTCCCAGCATAGTCACATCTGCACCGAGTAAGAAAGACTGGAGGAGATGTGCTCACCACAGAAGACATTAGAAGACTCAGAATGGTAAATGCTGGGTTATTGGGAAAGGAAGGCTGTCATTGCCAAACACAACCAGCTTTGCAAGGCCCGTGTCCATTCTGGGTAGAACTCTACAGCAGCATTTTCAGAAGTATGAGTGGTAAAACCATATAAAAAGGGATAAAATGCGTTCACTAAGTACAAGTCAAACCAGATAGAACTTTTTTCTTTGGGGAAACAGCCACTGAATCACCGGATCCCCAACGGGGACATGAGAATCTACTTCCCACACACAGACCAAGCATCAGTCCTCCAGAATGACCAGAAGTTTTTCCCCTGAAGATCAGATGGCAGGAGGGGGGGGGCAAGAGAGTTTAGCTAGGAGAGAGACAACTGAAGAAGCTTGAAGAAAGACCTGATTGCAAAGTTGAAAATGTTGCCATCGATTCACTCCTCAGACCCATTGGCCAATGGGTGGAAATTACAGGGAAACAAATTTCCACCTTACTTACGAAATAGTTTTCTAGCAAACAGCAGTTGTTTCTTGCCAACAAGGAGGCTCCCTCCATCACTGGAGATCAATCAGAGGATTAAAGACCATTGTTTTTCAAGGATACTTGTCAGGGAACCAGATATTTGATGGGGTATTGACTTAACCTTGAAAAGTCCTTCCAAAATGAGATCTCAGACAAATAGAAGCATCTGAAGAACTACCAAATGTGGGGGAACCATGGGGATTATCTTGAGTTTTGAGGAGGAGAAGATCCAAGACCCTTCCCACTGGAAAGAGGGACCCTAGGGGGTGAGAACTCAATTAGGTAAATGGCCCGGGGGGCTCAGCAAACAGATTCTGGACCCACACTGCTGTCCACACATTTGCTGGGTAGTACCCAGCAGATGTCTGAATCCAGGCCTGCTTTTGTCTCTGTGCAGTGAGGATGTTGGGAATGAGACTCTCTTCCTCATGGGTGTAAATGATGACAGAGTGTCTGACCATCAATGAGCTCTTACAGACACAAAGGGCATTGTGGGGTGAGGAGACGGCAGGCGCTTGGATGAAAGAGGACTGAAGATGTAGAGGTGCTTTCAGCTGCCAGGATTGCAGAGAACCCACAGGAAATGCAAATGGCACCTGGAAGGTGTGTGGATACCTGCTGTTGCTTATGGGAGAGTAGGGCCTGGGACCCGAAGCTGAGGACCTGTCTTTAGATACATTGAACTTCTCCTGGAAGCAACTGGCGCTCACAGCCTGGAGACTGCCCAGCCAGAAACTCAAGGCTGAACTCAGAATAGTTGTCCAAAGCGAGCAGAGCCCAGGCCAGAACCCTTGGAAAGCCACAATGACGACCTCTAACAAGAGGCTGGTCTCCTAGCCAGCTGGGGTTAGGACCCACCTTCCTTCTGAACAAGGGTGGAAGTTCTTCCCTGGATTTTCCCACCTACCCCAGGCCATGCAGTCAGACTTGGCTATCCACTCAGCTCTGCCCAGCTGCTCCCAGAACCTGCAGGACCGGCCACGCCCTGGCCTCGGGCTTGCATCATGCCGGTAACCTTCCCCCATCTGCTCCCTGGGCTGTTCAGACCATCATGGGTGCTAGCTGGAGATGACCTTGGACATCCCTGGGGAAGTCAAGGCCTCGTCTTTGCATATCTATGGAATGAGATTCCTGCAACAGTGGCAGTTGAGTTAGGTCGCTGTGTCGTCGGCCTGAAAAGCTCTCCCCCTCCTTCTTCCCCCCATCCGTCTCCTTTGGACATTAGGAATGAGTGGCAATGCCTCTGTTCTTGACTCTCCATCATTCCGGGTTCTGAATATTTGCAGAACTGCTAAATCCTATGATGTCCTGTATCTTGGGCCTTACTTGTTTACAATGACAAGCTACAACTACTCACTTGTTCATTCCCCAGTTTATCTCTCCCCTCCTCATTTTTTTTCTAATAGCATTTAATAATTTCCGTACTTAATATTTCACTCACTGGTCCTTACTCTTTCCTTACATTCATGCGGAAGCTTCCCAAGGGCAGGATCTCTGTTGATTTGTCAAGGGCTGAGAGCAGGAAATGGAACGCGGTAAACCTGGTAGGTGCTCAATAAATCAACAGATGAATAATGGATACTGAAAAGCCGAGCGTCTAGAAGTGGGTATGGTATACTACCAGTTGCATAAGAGGGTGATACTGTAATATTTTCTTTCTGCACAATGGCTCTGGAAACATCCTGGAGAGTCATCAACAGTGGCTGTGGGGGGGCCCTGAATGGGAGACCTGGTCTTCAGAGACAGGGTGGGAGGGAGACTTCTGTACATAGCTTTCTGAGTTTTTGTTTTTTGACGATAGGAGCCTATTACCTAACCATCAAATTAAGTATATTTTCAAAAGGAAAACATAAAGCTTGTTTTGGGAAAGACACATGGTTACTGATTAATGAACTACCAGTCGCTTGAACGCAGATCACTCTGCAATGATACTGATGTTGACCATTATCCTAATGGCCCTGCTTCTACCAACAAATAGCCTATTAAACTTTTGGAGGACAGAGAGCCAGCCCAGAATCTATTTCCCACAGGGCCAAGCATCAAGCCCAGGCTTCTGAAACATTTGTGCTGGTAGCGATTATGAAGGCACAAAACCAATTTGTATGGAGAAGTATATGGCCTCTTACTAGAATGGCACTCTTGGGTTCCGAGCCACAGAACGGTGCTTTGGGCGGCAGGCCAGCTGCTCCGGGACAAGCCCACGCGTGGAGAGCCGTGGCACTCTGGCTTGCCCTCCGGGGGCCGCACACCCGCTCTCAGGCTGGATGCAACCAGCTGCAGGGTCCACAGAATCTATTGTAACAGAATTCTGATGCAGGCACTTCAAGGCGCTCTCGGTTATATAGCCTCCAAATAAAACCAAACCTGGATCAGAATTTATTTTATGTCAGAATTTTATCATAGTGATAAACCCTATCGGGGCCGCAAAGCACTGTGACCTTAAATCTAGCCACATGGCAAGATGGAGCATCAGGAAGGGGATGAGTCACATCCGCTAGTTTTATTTGATCACTGGTACACTGAGAAGTGAAACAGCCCCCATTTCCTAAATGCGCCGGATACACATTTAATTTTGCCATCGTGTGGGCCCACCAGGACAGCGGTGCTTTCTCCAGAGCATTTCAAATTGCCATTCGATGGCCTGAACTTTTCTTGGTTCGGACACTGTTTCTGAACCCGAATCAAAAGTAAGAGGCTATTGATAAGCGGTCTATACCTGTGGTTCTCATGCCGTCTGGACACAGGGCTTTTAAAACACTGGTGACCGGTTCCCCAAACCTTTCTGATGAGCACCGGGCATGGGGGTTTAAAAACAATTTCCCAAGTGATTCTGCTGTAGAGCCAGTCTACCACAACCACCGACCCATGCCCTCCTTCTCGCAGAAAGTAGGCGCACAGGCTACCTGGGGACCTGGTCACAGCGCACTTTCTGGGCTCAGATTCTGCATTTCGCACCAGCTCTAGGCGATGGCACCTCCAACTCCAACCAGATGCACTTGTAGCAAGACAGGCCTCTGCACTGAGGCAGGACCTCGTCACGCTTCCTGAGGTGCCAGCGACCACACGGGACCTGCCCCGAGTCCTCCCCTCTCCCTGCGGCCACCGCATCCCTTCAGAGACACCAAGGCCAGAAGATGAGGCTCTGCCATGCCTCCAGGTCCCCATGTGAGTGTGTATTTCACCACTCTGGTATCTTACTATAACCAGAACTCTCCAGCTGGGGAAGCTGAATGGCAGGGGTTGAAAAAAAAAAAATTGTGCTAATAATGGCAATGACCTTGAATCCTGCTGGACAAATGGATTCCCCCGACCCGGGGCTTCCCGGCTAGCACCTGCCTTTTCACTGAGACTCTCACACCCTGCACGAAGGACTCACTTTGGATAACAGGCAGCTGGAGATCAGCTTGAGTACCTGATAAGAAAATTACATCTTAGAACACTTTGGCCAACACACAATTACAGGATATTTAACAACTCAGCTGTGCTGATAGAAGCAGTAGCTGCGGAGTCAGTTAAACTCTTGTCGCAAGGGCAGGACTGGCTGGGCACCACGGTCTCGGGTGAAGCGACGTGCTTTCCAGTCTTATCTCACTTTGCAGTCTTGGCAAACTGCACTAAGCACTTGAAACACCAGAGAGCACTTATTAAATAATCTTGAGAACTCATCAGCAAAATGGAGGGACAGTAAGATCACATACCAGCTGTGTTCTCTATGGCTGCATGAGGGAGAAGGCCCCGGCGTTTCCACCGAAGACAGCCAAGAATGGTGGTTGAAGGGGTGGGGAGGGGACGTAAGCACACAAGCCAGGAGCTGCAGCCCCGCACTGGTCCCCCCTGCACCCCGGTCACCACCTGCAGCCACAGCTCCGTGTAGAGTTGGCCTCCAGGCCGCTGTAAACTTGCAGCCTTTCGGCACAGCTTACAGGTCACAGACAGGCTTCCTCCTGCAGGAAACCCCCTCTGACTAGCAAATAACCCCCCTGTGAGTCTCTAAGGAAGACAGAGTTGTCGAAAATTAGGGTCTTAAAAGAAGTGTCAAGTAGTACAAGAACCCGTTATTTTCTCATAGAAAACGTTAGCCTCTTATTTCAATGTTGTCAAGTGACGAACAGCAGTAAAATAAACGAAAATAATGATATGAAAAGGATTCTCTTACACCCACATCACCAACATGACCATCTCTTTACCCCTCTGTCTTCTCGGTGAGAGGCCCTGGTGGGTGGAGGGGATTTCTGCTCTGTGTCTGTGCCCACCCACCTGGGGGAGGGGGGTATGGTCTGGGACTGGCCGAACCGGGGTGGAGAGGTCTCCCCTCTTCCTGGAGAAGAGAGGGCTTTCCCAAGGGCGATGGCACACAAGAGTCATGAAAGGTGATGAAGCTTTTTCTAGGCGTAGAGAAGGGTGAACCCACTTCCAAAATAATCACCAATCCAGAGCTGTCATCACGAAGAATCTAGAACGGTGTCAGCACAGAGCAGATCCTCAGTCAGTGTTTAGGAAAAAAATAAATGAGTAAATTTGATCTGGAAAATAACTGGAAGTGTGAATCATGAACTTTTGATCAAAGAAGTCTACTCAAAGGGAGGGGAAATTCCTAAAAGTCAAAGTATTTGATTCATCAACATATTGATACGAGTCTTATTTATGAAGCTAAGAGTTAAAAATAAACATTTGACAACATACAACGGAAAACACGTCCCGTGAAACAGGTGTGGTCTTTATTAATGTTGTTTATTGAACGTTTCTTGTTTTCTGTTGCTGGGACTGTACGTTGTCAAAAAAAAAAAAAAAAAAAAAAAAAAAAACCAGGTAGGTAATTTGGCAACTAGAATCAAAGAACTTAAATATATGTTCAAAAGCATTTCACCCTTAGGAATGGATCCTACGTATGTAATCAGATGAGGACTTAAGACGATCTGTGTAAGGACGCTGACCGCAGACTCTGATCGGGCTGCTCTTGGCAGAAGCTGACACATAGGACGGGTTAGAGGAGCAGTGAGTTTCACGGTAAGATGAGGGGCTCTGGAAGCAGGCAGCCCTCTGAACTCAAGGAATAGAAGCCCTGTGCTTCTCGCTCCCCGTCCGCACTAGGGGGTTAACGGCAATGCTTACTTTGCAGTATTGTTATCAGGTGGAATTCGGCCATGCGTGGAAAGTGCTTAGCGAGTGCGTGCCTTAAGGGGGCCGTATGATAGGCTGCTCCTCATCCACAGGGGACAGCAAGTGGTGAGATCACGCTTATTCTAGAAGACAAGGTGCCTGGCTAGGAGAATCCACCAGGATACAGGCCAGGGGAACCAGCTTCTCCACTTCCTCCAAGGCTTACACTTCTCAAGTGGTACGTCAGACAATCTTCACAAGTGTTCCTTCCTATAGGACTCCGTTTCCAGGGGAAGACTCTGAAATCAAGAGGGATCAAACAGCACGCCTGCGTTCACACCCAAGGTGACGATCGGAGCTGGGATTTGAATCCAGATAGACTGCATTCATCCGGCAAATATTTATTGAAAAACTGCTTTTGCCAAAGGACGTTGTAAACCCTCGCGAAGCACAAATGCACCAGTCCCCCAGAGTGCTCATCTGTATCGGGAGAAGACAGACGATGAACAACAAATACGTTAAGTACGCAAATTATAAAGTATGTTAGAAGGTGACAGATGCTGGGTGGGGAGAAAACAGAGCGAGACAGAGGGGTCGACTGGGAGCATGGAGGTAGACCTCACTGAGAAACCGACACCTGAAAGACCCCTGATGGTGACAATAAACTGAGCCAAGCCAAGGCCACAGGGTGGGTTACCCCAGGCAGAGGGATGCCCGGAGCAAAGGCTGAAGCAGGAGAGAGCCTCATATGGTTGAGAGAGCGGGTCAGCGTGGCCAGAGATGTGAGAGGTGAGGACAGCCGCGTGGGTGGCGGTGCAGAAGAAAGAGATCTCTGAAGGACCTTGGAGACGTTTGTGGGCTTTGACTTTCACTTTGAGTAAAGCAAGGAGCTGTTATAGGGTCTAAGGCATCTTGGTGATGTGATCTGGCTTTTGTTAAAAATCCTTCTGGCTCCTGGGCGGAGAACATATTACCGAGGGGCAAGGGATAGCAACAGGCACAGTGAGAAGTGACAGCGTTTTGATACGTTTCGAAGTGAGAGCAAGGACTATTGCTGATGGATTAGATGTCGGGGTGGGAGAAAGCCAAGAGTCGACAATGACTGCCAAGTTTTGGCCAGAGCGAGTGGAAGGGTAGGTGCGGCTGTAGAGAGGATGCGATCAGCCAGACGCCTGTGTGCAAATGTCAAGCCGACAGCTGGATGTGTGACTTCGAAGTACTGTAGCCGGAAGAGAGGGCAGGGACACTCTGGCCTCAGGAGCTCGGGGACAAGAGGAGAAACCAGCAAAGGACGCTGGGAGGAAGGAGCAAGGGGGAAATCCAAGCGGGAAGAGAGGCAGCGTTAGCCGTGGCGCAAGCCGGGACGCTTCCCCACGCTGCGGCGTCCTCTACTCACCTCTGCTCGACCAGAGAGCCACGCTTCTCTGTCAGACCGGGGGGGTTTGCTCACCCGCCCCCCCCCCCCCCCCCCCCCGCGCCGGGGGGGGCGCGCCCAGGTGGTAAGGCACTAAGTCTGCTGGAGTAATACGACATTTAGGTTTCTCGAATAATTGTGAAGCCAGACATCTCAGTTGAGTATAATTTGACATGTATCAAAACTTGCTTTTTTACTGAGAGGAAAAAAAAAAGAAACTTCAAATCCCTTAGAAAAAAGTTTTGCCTGTGGCAAAGAACATCATATAAATGTTCACTCTGCCAGAAATTTAGATAGTTTTAGATGTGAAATGCAATTTATCAGCTTTAGCGTTTTTGTATCCAAGACAACAGCTTCCAGGACAGGAGAGGAAAACATCAAGGCAGCATTACCAAGAAAATGTGCTCATTAAGAAAAGCTATAAAAGTGAATGAGTAAATAACTCTGATTAGCTACAAGTCTCCCTACCCTTATCCCCAGCATAGGAAATGCACTTAGGTATTGTAAAGAATCAAAAAAAAAAAAAAAAAAAAAATCAGTTCGTCAATGTCCATCAAATCACTTGCTTGAACTGTTACTGAGATTGCATTGAGTCCATAGATCAGGTTGGAAAAACTGACATCTTGGCAATATCGAATCTCCACGAACATGGAATCTTTCTCCTTTTATTTGGTTCTTCTTTGATTCTGTTAATCGGTTTTAGACTTTTCCTCATACAGATTTTGCACATGTTTTGTTAGAGTTATGCCTACGTATTTCATTTTTTAAAGTAATAACGTAAACGCTGTGGTTTTAATTTCGCAAGTCACTTGTTCATTGATGACATCTAGGAAAGCAATCGACTCTTGTAGATTAACCTTGTATCCTAAAAACTTGCTATAAGTACTTACTAGTCCCACGAGGCCTTGTTGTTGTTGTTGTCGTTGTTGTTGTTGTTAACGTTAATGTTTTTGGATTCTCTATGTGAATGATCATGTCATCTGCAGATAAAGACAATTTTATGTCTTCATTCACAATCTATATACTTTTTACTTCCTTTTCTCGCCTCACTGTATTAGCAAAGACTTGCAGTATAATGTTGAAAATCAGTGGCGAGAGGGGATTGCTCCTGACCTTAGTGGGAAAGCTTTGAGTTCCTCGCCTTTAAGTATGATGTTAGCTGTAGAGTGTTTTGGGTATTTTTTGTCAAGTTTAGGAAGTTCCCCTCTACCCCTAGGTTACTGAGAATTTTAATCGTGCAGGGGTGTTGAATTTTATCAAATGCTTTGCCTGCATCTATTGATAGGATCGGGAGATTTTTCTTCTTTTGTCTGTTGGCGTGATGGATTACATCCAGATGATTTTCTCAGTGTTGCCCCAGACTGTCATAGTTGTGATAAATCACACTTGGTCATGGTATATAATTCTTTTTATACACTGTTGGATTTGATTTGCTAATATTTGTTGAGGTTTGCATCTATGTTTTGAGAGATACTGGTCTGTCGTTTTCTTGTAATGTCTTTGATTTTAGTGTGAGAACAGAATGAGTTAGGTAGTATTCCCTCTGTTCCTATCCTTTGAAACATACTGTAAAGAATTGGTGTACTTTCTTCCTTAAATGTTTGGTAGAATTTACTAGTGAACCCATCTGGGCCTGAAGCTTTCTGTTTGGGAAGGTAATTATTAATTCAATTTACTTGATAGATATAGGCCTATTTAGATATTCTATGTCTGCTTATATGGATTTTGACAGATTGTGTCTTTGAAGAAATTGCTTCATTTAAAAGAGCTTACCAAATTTGTGGGCATAGAATTTAGTATAATGTCCTTGTATTATCCTTTTAATTTCCATGGGCTCTGTAGTGATGTCCTCTCTTTTATTTTTGATATTAGTAATTTGGGTTTTCTTTCTCCTTTTTTCTTTGTCTGGCAAGTGGCTTACTGATTGTATTGATCTCTTCAATAAACCATGTCTGGTTTGGATGCTTTCTCTGCGTCTTCAAATTGTGTTCTGTTTTCTGGTATGCCTTATAATTTTTCTTGATAGCAGAACATGATGTTCTGGGTACAAGGAGCCGCTGCAAATAGGCAGTTAGTGATGCAGTGGGAAGACCAGCAGGAAGAGGTGCTCCGGAGCACTATGATGAGGTCTTGGCCTCTGACGGAGAATTTCCCAGTGTTTCTAAGCTTTGTCTTCTGGGACAGGTTGGCTACAGTGCGTTGGTGATTTCCCTTCCGCGGGTCAGTGAGGCTCTGGTAGCTAGTTTCCACGGGGGGCAGGTCTTGTTGAGAACAGAGTGCTCTCATGTTTCAGAATTGTTCCTTCTCTCCTCCGGATGCTGGAAGCCTGAGCGGGTTTTCTCTGATATTTATTGTCAGGGTCTGGTGGATCTCCTGGAGGCAAACCTCACAATATGCAGGACTCTCCTACGACTGCCCCTTCCCCAGACTTTTTACCTTATGGAGGAGAAAGTGCAGTTTGCCTCCAGCAACTCACCAATTACAGATAATTACAGATAATAAGAAAGGGTCTATAGACACTCCCCAGGGCCATGGGAGTGGAAAACCCGGACCAGAGAGCAGCCGGGTAATTGAAAAGCCTGAGACCCCTGCCGGGCAGCTGGGTGGCTGTCCTCCTCATCGGGCGTCCCACATAGTCGGGGAGCCAGCTGGTCTCTGCAGAGGGGACCTCGGAACACTTCAGTATGCACGCTAAATACGCTAAATACAGGCTGGGTCTCTGCCACGGGTCAGAAGCGAAGTTTCATGGAGCTGTCCTGACGCTCCCCAGACATTCCTCCCTAATTTTTGTAGCTCTCATCAACAGCAACTAAAGGAAAAAATACTGCCTTATAAATAAATCAGCCGGAAGAATTGCAAACGCTGTTTTGTATTCAAAGAGCCTTCTGCAACTTTTCAAAAATAGACCGTTCCCTCTAATAAGAGCAATGACTATTTTACAGAAGGTTAGCAACTCCAGGCCCATAAATCCAGGGACCGCTGAACACGCCACAGCAAGTCCCTCTCTCAGCCAAGGCTTCCGTTCCTCCATTAGGCCGCTAACTAGGTCCCAGAGCCGCCCATCGGCCCCCGCGCCCGCCTGCTCGCCAGCTGGATCGGGAAGCTGGGAGCCTGGAATGATCGATAGCAGCCCTGCCAAGGGGCTCATCTTCTTTCCTGGGGCGCGTTCTGGGGATGATATCTGGTGAGCCTGTCTAGGCCCACAATAAATAAGCACTTAGTAATTTTCTTTGGAAAGATGGATGTAGTAGGTGCCCTCAGAGTTATTGGGGGGGGTTTACAGTGAATGGAGCTTTGCGAATCAGTCACGCCGGGAGACAGGAACAAAGGACGGTGATTGCAGCTAATCTCTAATTCAATTAGAGAAAAGCAATTACCCTAATAGTTATTGAATACTGTTTGATGTAACGCACACACATGCACACACACACATGCACACATGCACACGCCCACACATGCGCTGTCATGCACACACGCACACGTGCACACATGCACACATACACATGCTCTCACGCACACGTGCACACACGAACACAAGCACACATGCGTGAACACACATGAATGCACACATGCACACACGCTCACACGCACACACGCTCACATGCACAGATGCACACACGTAAACATGCACACACGCACACACTCACTCACACACGCTCTCAGGACACCGGAGGACTCACGGAGCCCGCTGCCCCACCTTCCCGAGGATCCGTGGTAGATGTGAGGCAGGAAGAGCGGTACGTGGACGCTGCGCGTCTGGCAGCGGAATCCGGCTCCATCGGAATCCCCGCAGCGCGAGCCAAGGCGTGGGCAGGTGCGCTTGGCCCACCTGAGCTTGGCCGTGCCGAGTGTTTGCTGCCGGAAGTGCCCGACGACCTGACGGGTTCAGCTCACACCTTGCTCCTGGGTGGGGCTCCCGACCCTGCTGGCAGAGCAGCAAGCACCCTGAACCCGACAGGACTAGCACAGAAGGGACCCTCCGGGGCGCGTGTTCCTCCCGGCTGGCCTGCCTCGCCGCGGCCCCGCCCCCGCCCCTGCCCCTGCCCTGCTGCCCCTCTGCGGCCCCGCCCCCCGCTGCCCCCCACCCCGTGTGGCTCCGCCCCCGTCCCTGCTGCCCTGCCCAGGCCCCACCCGGTCCCCGCTCCCCGCCCCACCGCGGCCCCCTCTCCCACGGCTTCTAATCAGAGTGCTCCCACTGCTGGCCACCGTGTCATTCAGGACCCAGGCTGTCATGGGTCCTGTGGCCCCAACATTCCCTCAAATGTGATCGGTTGCCACCTTCTGCCGCTTCTGAATCCAGACACCGCTTCATCCCGGCCCCCTCCCCAGCACAGAACGTGGCCTCGTCCGGTAGGCCACGGAAGCTGCCCTCGGCTAGGTCTCCGCCAGGCACTCCCGCCAGAGCCGCATGATCACGGAAGGTTTCCGTCTGGTCTCGTCCTCCCTTTAGGTGGATTGTCCTCACTCAGCACGAGACACAGCCGAGCTCCTTCACGTGGGCTACAGGCTGTGGTCCCCACAGTAGGTGACGTCTTGGTGATGGAGCATCCCGTGTGGTCGTGTACGGACGACACCGAGAGGCCTCATTTCCCTTAATCTGCACGACCCTCCACCGAGACAGGTGCTGATGACATCACTGTCCATGGAGAGCCTGGGGGTTAGGGAAATCAACACCACACCTGCTCGGTCTGCCTCTACAGCCAGTTCTCCGAGCCAGTCGGCCCTCCTGACCTGCTTCCTGGTCCAGCCTTGCCATGACCCACCTCATACCCACATCTCAGCTGTCCCCACAACTGGCCATGTTCCCTCTGACCTCTGGAGCTTTGGTCTTGAACTCTGTTCACAATGTCCCTTTGTTTGCTTGGAGAATTTGTATCTACCCGTTTGCTCCCAGCGTGGCATCACCTCCTCCAGGCAGCCTTCCTGGATCCCCTGACATGCTTTAGTAGCACTCCCTGGCACTGGCTATCCTAGAATAGGTCACTGCACAGCAGGGGTCTTTTCTGTCTTCCATAAATGCACAGAAGTCCCCAGGAGGCGAGGACTGTCTTATTTTGTGTACTGCTGTCTTGGCAGACGAGATGAACGGCAATGACGACAACTGGGTCCTCGGTTCTGTTTGTCATGAAAAATCCGATGCACATCTGATCGGGGCTGGAGGAGGAGGGCGTGCCCTCGAGAGAGGGAAAATCGAGACACGATGCCACATTCCACAAGCATTTCATTAAAATGTGGAGATGCGCCAGCCATTAGGGTCTCAGGTGAGTGTCCTCGGTGGCGAGATTGGGAAGGCCTGGTCGTCTGCACCCCTGCATATGCTCCCTTTTCCCCATGGCGGGGACACCAAGGGGAGGGACGGGCAGATGCCGTCCTTCGCACATGAAACCTTTGGGTGCTACAGGAATCGAACAAAGGCACTTGGCGTGCTGCCCGGAATGCTTCCGAGGCTGTTCCTGGGACACCTCCCTGGGGTTCCGCTAACCACCGACGGACGTGTGGGGCTGGGGGTGGATGGAGGTGCCAGCTTCCCGGAGGCGTTCGGAGAGCTCGCTAATCTTAACTCACCCATGAGGCTCACATGTGGTTTGGGGCATTTCCGTCTGACGCTAAGCTTCCGCTAAGGTCTAACCTTCAGCTGAGGCCACCTCCTCCTCTCCAGAATGAGCCTCCCCCCCCACCCCCCCACCACCCCCCGCCCCCAGACCCTCTTCTCTGCAGGAGTTTACATGGAACACTGCGCCCCCAACTGGCCGGAGCGCGGGGCCGCTGACTCCTGCAGCCATTTGTAGGGAGACGCGTGAAAGCCCTTACTGATCATAAAGTTGGGAGCGTTTCAAACCTTCCCGCGGACCTGGACGATCTTGGCGATGGCATTTGGCTTTTCCGTGCGCCTTATACCTCTTCTCCACGCTCCCCAGCAGATGGATGTCCGTCAGCGTTGGTCTGTCCTGTTTTCTGCACAGAGGTGGGAACGTTGGGGAGTCAGGCCCCCGGTCCCCGTTTCTGCCCCATTTCTGCCCCGCAACCACTTGGTTCCAGGTGAACAAATGGGAACAGAAACTGGTGTATGTTTCTGCCCTGCTGACCTCAGACCGTTTATCTATTTTGCCCTTTCTTTCGACCGTGATCGGCTACAAAAACCCAGGTGAGAAGTCAAGAGCAACCCCCAGGCCTTATTGGTCAGCGACACCGGGGTGGGGGAGGGCCATCGGTAAGAGGTATCCACTTTCTGAGCGCTTGTCCTTGTTTCAGCTAGAAAGAGTTACAGTTGGCCCACCCACGTCATGGTGAAAATGAAGTACACGTGTGTATCTGGAAGCGGATGGGGTCAGCGGTGATGCACAAGGAAATATTCGGGAGATGACAGCGGTATACTTGACAGGCATGTGACATTCAGAGTCTGTCCAAGGGACAGGACTAACAAAAATAAACAGTTACACGCACCCAGGGGAGAAACAAATGCCATGGAAATGCCCCTAAAGCCGAGGTTGGTGCAGGTGCAGGTAGCTGGGGCCATCTGGATGAGCAGAGGGCACGATGGGACGCGTCCCCCAGTGGAGCTGATCTGCAGCCCCAGAGCTGAGCTCGAACACAGCTCCCAGGGGAGCACGGCCATCTGCCGTGAAAGGGAGGCACAGGTTCCGAGGTAGAAAGCTGACTGCTTCTTCTCCCTTGCCGACCCTTCCTGACTCTCCCCTACCTCTGCCCATCAGTCCTCCACCCAGAGACGGTCCTCCCTGTGCTCCGCAATCTGGACTCCCTCTGTGATGCTCACCATTGTTCCTGCAGAGGTGGGGTCTATTCCGTCCCCTCCACACCCTTCCCTAGACCCCAGCTCTGCCCACATCTCCCTGAGACCAGCGCCCTGCGCGCTCTCAAGCACACCGTCCCCCCACCGTGCCGGGAAGAACAAACATCACACGATTCTGAGCAGTCTCGGAAGACGTCTTCTGCTGCTGGACCCCGGCCTCCCTGGAAGGTCAGGAACCTGGGTAGAGGGTGATCGTGCTGGGGAGGAGGGGAGCCAGCCCCCATGGTGCCCCAGGCTCTGCTCCTAACAAGGGGACCCACCCTCACTTCCTTTTTTATGTTGTTTCTTTTTCTTTTCTTCTCTTTTCCTCTCTTTTCTCTTCTTTCTTGAATACAATTAACACACTGCGTTCTGTCAATTTCAGGTGTAGGATATAGTGAGCCAACAATTCTACACAGTGCTCAGTGCTCATCATGGTAAGTGTGCTGATCATTCCCAGCGCTCCCTCGGCTCATTCTCCATGGTTAAGAGTCTGCTGGTTTTGTTCTGGTTTTTCCATGTTCATCCACACGAGGGAACTGGGTCGGTCGGGTTCCCCAGAAGCTGAAACAGGGACTCCTGGGCAAGGGCTGAGGGCAGAGTCTTGGGAGAAAAGCTCCAGCGACTTCAGGCAGAGAGAAGGGGAGACGTGAACTGGAGCGGGGCTTCAGGCCACGTCCAGCCTCCGCCTGAGCCCACAGGGAACTCGGGAGCAGGGGCGTCACCACTGCAGCGTCTGCTCCTCCTTGAGGCTCTGGGCCACCCTGGTTGGGCTGGGGGCACAAGACTCAGGACCCTCCAGGCAAGGCAACCCTGGGCAGGCAGGACAAACCTGGGACCCGGATAGGCCAACAGCAGTGGCTGTGCACGAGTGGAGAGGGTACAAGAACCCGGTGAGCCTGCCCCCATTCTCCAGACCCGGCAGACGGGGCCGGCGTGGTCAGGCTGAGCTGGGAAGCTGGGAATGTCCCCAGCAGTCACCAGCCCCCAAGAAGGAGCCGCTCCACAAACGTGCTCGACGTTGTGGGGGTGCAGAGATGGCCCACCGTCTCCAGGAGAGGGACGTCTTTGGGTGGAGGGCTGTCACCACTTCCTTCCTAATCTTGTTAAACGATGGTTTTCAGCAGGCCATGCAGATTTGTGGCAAAAAGTGAGTTGGATGTCACTGATTGACAGTAGGGGCCTTGGAAATTCTGGAACCAGAAGAACCCGGGCGATCTGGCCCTTGGTGGTGAGCACGTTCGACACATGAAGGAGGCCGCCCAAATGGTCTTGAGAACCTCCTCGGTGAGCGGAGGGGGCCCTGCCCAACAAGCTGGGTGGGGAAGCAGGTGGGGGACTGCGGGAGAAAGATGGTGAGGGGCCGTGCTGGGGCGGGGGCACCAAAACCTTTCCAGGAACCAGCACCAAAGTCTAACTGTAAGGACTGATGTTCTGAGTTTCTTCTTGCAGATTCACAGCCAGCAGTGGGGGAGCTAGATGCAAGAGGGAAAGAAGGACCAGCTTGATGACCGGCCACCGGGTCCTCTCCGGCTGGCACACGCTCCGGGGAAGCTCGGGAAGCAGCAGCCGTGCAGGTGAAGGAGACACTATGTTCACACGCACTTTGGCAGCAGAGGGGCTGCGTGAGTACAGAGTTAGCATGACCTCAAAGCACAGTTTATTTCACAAATGCAGCCGGAGGCCCTGGGATGCTGGAAATGCCAGTGTGTAAGCTTGTCTTTGTGATGTGGTGATGTTTGCAGAGCGCATCCCTACTTCCCCATGCTGGCCAGGCCCAGAAGGATGCCAGAATAAATCAGCAGGAAATTATATATTCTCTCCAATGCCGGTGTTCCCACGCTGGAGTTGAGAGAAAACCAGTTCACCTCAGTTTCCAGTCTGTAGCACATGTGTGTCTCTCAAGGTCTCCCAGAGGGGCAGTGGTGGTGGGGGCGCTTGTGAAGCCACCACGGAGAGAAGACACGGCCTTGCTGCCCCTCGGATGCTCCCAACATCAGACATCTGGCCGCATCTAGCACCCGGCCCCTCTCAGAGCACCCGGCAGGCTGGCTGGCTCCATATTCCTGCCCCATAAACCAAACTTCTGGGGCCCCTGGTTCCTTCTTCATCCACCACCACCCATTTACTTGAAGCAGTGTTTCCTTCACAAGTTGAAACTCAAAGGCACTGAGATGTGTGCCCGGGAAAGGGACCCGGCATCCTTGGCGGAAGCAGAAGACACCAATCCAGGAACGTAGGGACCCAGCTCAAGGACTTCACCAGTAAAGCTTATCTGGAAGAACGTTCAGACTTGGAGTTAGTGGTGGAATTACCTGGTAGAGTTTAACGAAACGCCCATCAAACTGGGAGGGCAGGATCTCTTTTCACTGGACCGAAATGTCTTCTGCATAATGTTACGTTCCCCCCAACATCTCACCCTTGTCTGTGAGGTTGAAGTCAACTGGTACCTGAAAACATGACTCCAGTTTTCTGTGTCAGTGTGGACTGCCTCTCATCTGCCTTCAGCCAAGGTTTCTGGGTTGCTCAGATATTTCTTATTTTTACTGTTGCCATTTGGGGACTGCTGAAGGGCCCCGAGTCCCATCTTGTTCTTCCCGAAGGCGTTCTTCTGAACCGTCAAAGTTATGCCCGTGCCCGTCTCTCCCGAATATCCCCTTTGTACATCACTCAGTTCATTCCCAACGTGATGTCTCTACAACCAAGCGGCAGTCATTAAGTGACGGGCTACAACCACACAAGTACCAAAGAGGGGTTTTATGTCCCCACCTGGCCCTTCTCCAGCATCCGTCATCAGAGAAACTTGGACGTGCTGTTCGCCATAGGCTCTGCTGGCCTTTATTTTCTAAGATGGAGAAGTTCAAATGATAGGAAAACAGAATCGATGGAAGTCTGTGTCTGCAAAGCCCCATCCAGGCACGTTGCTCATGATGGAAACTGGCTTAGTCTTATTTAAATCATATTTTAAAAATCATTTTTAAAGTTTTAAAAAATTTAATTTACTTTTTATTTTTTTATTGAGAGAAAGAGAGTATGGGAGGGGTAGAGGGGCAGAGGGAGAGAGAGAGAGAATATTAAGCAGCCTCCATGCTCACGCAGGGTCCAACCTGAAGACCACTGAGATCGTGACCTGAGCCAAAATCAAGAGTCTGACGCTCACCTGACTGACTCACCCAGGCGCCCCTCAAAAAATCCCTTTTGAGTTAACTAGTTTCAGAAATAAGACTGTTACCACGTAGATCATGATTCTAAATATTTTGGTCCTTTAGCACGTACACAAAATGTTCTCTGACGGTTTGGAAGGCGCAGGAACCCGCAAAGTACCACACGTTTTCTCTGAGCACTTTGTTTTCTTACTGTCTCTTTTCCTACCAGAGGGAAATGGCAGTTGGCCCAAAACACTTAGAATGAGCTGGGGATTTTCCTTCAAAATGTTTGTTCTGAATTATTTCAGACTTTTAAGGAAATATACCTCAATCGCCTGAGTCCTGAAGAACAACATAATTAACAGCAACGTGCCTATCACCTTGTTTATGGAACAGAGATTCTGGGGCAGCCCCGGGCTATCTGTCCTTGATCACGTCTTTCCTGCCCTCCGGCCTCCCTGTTGGTTATTCTGCCCATGGCCTTACTAGACACATTTCCATAAATAAAAGATTATTGCTAATGTTATGGTTTTAAATACTTTTTTTTTCAACGTTTATTTATTTTTGGGACAGAGAGAGACAGAGCACGAGCGGGGGGAGGGGCAGAGAGAGAGGGAGACACAGAATCGGAAACAGGCTCCAGGCTCGGAGCCGTCAGCCCAGAGCCCGACGCGGGGCTCGAACTCACGGACCGCGAGATCGTGACCTGGCTGAAGTCGGACGCTTAACCGACTGTGCCACCCAGGCGCCCCAAATGGTTTTAAATTATAACATAGAGTAAAAATGTAGCTAGTTCTCTATAGTGGCTGAGAGGCTATTTGACCTTTTAAAAACCATGTGGACCACCTGTCGGCTACACCCTTCCCACGGATGTGCTTCTGGTTGCTTCCTCCTGGGGGCGCCGTCCCTCCGTGCACCCGCGCGTCGTCCAGCTATTACAATGTGATAAGATTCCTGCTGTGTGGCGGGACAGGCCGAGTGCTTGGTTCTTCTTCAGCAGTATCTTAGTTATTCTTTCTTCTTTGCTTTCCTATGCATATTGCAGATTCAGTTTATGAGGTGCCATGAAAAACACTGTTGAGAGTTTGACTGAAATTGTACCAAAAATTAGATTAATTTGGGGCAATGTCTCGGTTTGCCACATTGGGCTGTATCATCCATGAACTTGTGATCTCTTCCGCTTATTTATGTCTCCTTTAAAGTCTTGAAGAAAGTATAATGATTTTCTTTCAGATGATGATTCACGTCCTTGGCTAACTGAATTGGAGGCGTTTTATATGTGTAGTGCTATTGTAAATAGTATTGGTATTAGTCAGGGCAGGCTGTGTTATATTGTAGTAACAAGCAGCCCCCGGATCTCTTGGTGGGTGGAAAAACAAAAAGTCCAATCTTCATTCAAATGACACGTGCGCAATGGGGACTCTTTTTCTTTCCAAACACCCCTTTGTAGTTAGTTCTTTTTTTTAAATTTTTTTTCAACGTTTATTTATTTTTGGGACAGAGAGAGACAGAGCATGAACGGGGGAGGGGCAGAGAGAGAGGGAGACACAGAATTGGAAACAGGCTCCAGGCTCCGAGCCGTCAGCCCAGGGCCCAACGCGGGGCTCGAACTCACGGACCGCGAGATCGTGACCTGGCTGAAGCCGGACGCTTAACCGACCGCGCCACCCAGGCGCCCCTATAGTTAGTTCTTCAGAGACCTCACACCAGTCTTAACACTGGCCCTTCCATTGCAGGCTGTTCACTTGCTTATTCTGAATCAAAAGAACAGAGACTTAATGCCTTTATGAATTTGCTAAGGTAATTACACCCAAGGCCCCAAGAAGCCAACTGTGTCAATGGACATCTGTCCTTTTAAAAAGGAGATAATTTGCTGAAACCAGCCCTCGCTGAAGTTCTGGAAATATGCTTGAGCAGGGGGCCTCCCCATGCTTTTTGTTTCTCTGTGGTCTGCGTGGACATAAGGGTCCAGGTGTGCAAAAGGAAACCAAGGCAGAGGGTAGAGAGGGTTTTGACTGAGCTCCTGACAAGCCCCTCTGCGGATGGTTTTTGCTGGACCCAGAGTCCTGGGGAGGGCTTGCCCAGAAATGCCTGTGAATGTCCTCTACAGAGGGACCAACTCCCGCCAGTCTCCTTTTAGTGAACGTCTGGAAGCCTGTGACAACTCTGGTCGCAGTGGACAGAGCGAGGGCCAGCCTCCTGAGATGCTGAATGCACTTTCCCCAGGGACAAAGCACCAGAGACCGAGGACATTTACTTCTGCCCCCTAGGCAAGTAGCTTGTGGCTGCACTGGAAGGACAAGAGCCCACACGTTAAACACAAAGTGACGTATGCTTCAACCTGCCGAAGGAAATGAAAACATGTCAGTGTCGAGCATGGACATGAACGTGGGTAGCAGCATTGCTACCCATTGCTACCCTTCCCTTCCCTTCCCTGGGAAGCCAGGCCTGGACACGGTCCAAACGCCCATCGACTGGTGACATGTAGCCAAAGTTATCCGTGCCACGGATCTCTACTCAGCAATCGGAAGGAAGAAAGTTCTGGTACATGTCACAAACATGGATGAATTTCAAACACACGCTACAGGAGAGAAGCCAGAGGCAAAAACCACACACAGTATGGTTCTGTGTCTCGGGAAGGTACAGAAAAGACAAATTTATAGACGCAGGAGCAGAGCAGGGTTTGCTTAGGCTGGGAGCAGTGGGTGTGGACACACTGCAAGGAGCTGGTGGGAGGGAGCCGTTCTGAGCCTGGAGCGTGGCGGTGGGGGCACTGGTCTGCACTTGAGTGAGATGCGGCCACATCTGGGCACATGCGGCCGCGCTGGGCACATTTTACCGTAGGCAAACTCTACTGAAATACAGCTGGTAAACACACATGTACATACATACAGCCCGTCATTCTCACACCTGTGCATTTGTCCAGAAATAAAAGAATAAAAAGAAACGTTTACACGAAGACCCATTTGTGAACGTTCACGGCAGCTTTATTCCCAAGAACCGGAAATGGGAACAACCCAAATGCCACTGACCAGGAAATAAATGGACAAATTGCAAGACAGCCACACGGTGGACGGCTTCCCTCACGCACAAGAGACACTGGCCACGGTGTGATGAAATCTCAAGCATGTGCTAGGGGAAAGGCTACCGGGTGTGTGACGTCACCTCTAAGACATTCTGGATGAGATCCAGACCCTGGGAGAGAATTGGGGGGGGGGGAGCTGCGGCAGGGTCTGGACAGAGGAGGTAGGGGGTGTTAAGGGTGATGGAGACCTTCTGTGTCTTGTCTGTGCTGTGGCAGCTCACAACTGTGTCACTTTGTCCACACTTATCTGTGCGTTTTAAAAGGTGAGTTTTAATGTCTATAGCGTGTCCCGAATAAAGTTGACTTTAAAAACAGATTATCCAATCATGTTATTTTTTTAATTTATTTTTTTACGTTTGTTTATTTTTCAGAGAGAGAGAGAGAGAGAGAGACAGAGCATGAGCAGGGGAGGAGCAGAGACAGAGAGGGAGACACATAATCTGAAGTAGGCTCCAGGTTCCGAGCTGTCAGCACAGAGCCCGATGTGGGGATGGAACCCACGAACTGCGAGATCATGACCTGAGTTGAAGTTGGACACTTAACCGACTGAGCCACCCAAGCACCCTCTTTCTTTTTCTTTTCAAGTTTGTTTATTTATTTTGAAAGAGAAAAAATGAGAGAGAATGGGGGAGGGGCAGAGAGAGAGAGGGAGAGAGAATCTGAAGTAGGCTCAGCACGGCCAGCACAGAGCCCAATATGAGGCTCAAACCCACTGACCATGCGATCATGACCTGAGCTGGTTGGATGCTTAACCAGCTGAGCCACCCAGGAGCCCCTAAAAACTGACTATCCAGTTATGTTTAGGCACATCAAAGGCCCCATGAACCTGGTGACTCTGACCTGAGAGAGGGCGAGTTCCACCCCGGCAGCAGGGGTGGTGGGGAGTGTGCACAAGCTCCCAGGGACGCGTGCAGCCCGGCGCTTTGGGGCCAGCGGCCTGGGTCCCGGGTCTGCTCCGCGTTCTGGCCCCTCCTAGTCATCTGTGACCTGGAAGTCATCTGCTCTTGAGCTGCAGTCTGTCACCTGCACCCAGGAGCCTGACAGGCCCCGCGCCGGTCACGGTCCATCACAGGAAGGGTGGGCAGGGAAGTGCCTTCAGCAGGAGCACTTCTTCCTGAGTCCCTGCCTCTATGAATGTGCTGGCTCCTGCATGCATGAGGTCTGGCAAGGCCTGGACCAGAGGAGACACGGGGAGACAGGCTCCCACCGGACGGGCAGCAGACGTGGCTGGGTCCCTGGGCCCCCGGTACACACGCTGCTTCCTTGCCCGCCCCTCTGTTCCACGTGAGGCTGTGGCTCCTGGAGCACCTCACCAGCCCGCCCCCTTCACAGCCCTTTCCAGACTCCGAGGAAGCTCAGACCCCATTTGAGTGGTGGCCACCTGAAAAGAAGCCACATCAAATCGCGATCCAGTCAAATATTTAAGCAGTACCGAGTGTGTGGGGCCCGGGAGACAAAGGGGGCAGATCTTATGGACCTCAGTCTGCAGCCGGGACACGTGCAAAGGGCAAAAAGTGGCAGAATAAAAAAGTCACGCCATAGAAATAATTTACTGAGCCATATGTATGCAGCTGCTCCGAGAGAGATATTGAGCATCCTCCCAGATGCTGTTGGACACAGAACCAGTGGATTATAGACGCAGCTTACCCATAAAATTAGTTCTTTATATGACAGAGTGTCCAGTCTGCAGCCACCTCGCCCCTGGGCATGTGAGTTTGGAAGACCGGGGTCCTGCATTTTTATCTTTTTCTAAAATGAGACAGGAGGCGCGTTGCTGGTTTGCGTATGGGAAGATGTGCTTTCCGTTTTGGACACGCAGGAACAGATGGACATAATTCTGATGTACACAGTGTCACGAGTTCACTTTCAATGTGAGGAGAGGGGACCCTGCCTTCTGGACTGTCTGTGCGTAGCACGCTGGGCAGAGGCAGCCAGTGACACAAGCCCACCCGTCTTTGTCAGGCTTTGAGGACTCAAACATCTGCGCAGATAGAATCTTGACAAAGCTTGTATCCAAAGATAAACTGACAGTACTACATTTATATATTTATTTCTGGATAAAATAAAACTGACCAAACAAAGCCAACGACTTAACCACATGGTGGGAGATAAACCATGTATGGGGTGTTCGTGGGTAACCTCGCAGTAAGCTGTCTCAAACAAGAAGCCAAAGGAATAATTACTCTTCATCCCTAACAAAATACATATCTAACCCTTAACGGTCAAGTTCTGTTTAACAAACATTTATTTCACAATCCCTCGCTCAATTGAAGGGATTCAGAATCTTAAGTTATTGACACAGACATTCACACTGTTTAATTCTACCCAGAGCCCCTGGAATCAATAATTTCCATCCTCCTTAAAGTTATCCAGAGGAGGCATACCATAGAATATTATCTTCTTTTTGTGCTTCTGAATTTCATTTATTTTACATATATTTACTGGAGACCTATCATGTGCCAGATACTCTTCTAGGCAAGGGATACAGCATAGAACAAGACGTACAAACCACTTGTCCCCGTGGAGATTGGGTTCCAGTGGACGGTTGGGGGCAGAAGTCTAATACATAAGCCTGTGTGCTAAGTGATAAGAACCAGGGAGACAAATATGGCGGAAGGATGGCCGGGGATGCTGAGGAGTGGGAAAGGTCTGTCACTGGACAGGAGGATGGAAGAAACAGGAAGTACGTAAGATTCCCAGCCATGGATGCCCGTCCAGTTAACAAACGTCAGTGTTTAATCTCGTTGAGAAAGAAAGAGACTGAGCTAACGCCCTCACCCTCCCTGACCTCTGCCCTCACATTTCTGACCTCTCTCTGCTCAGGGTCGGACATGGAACATTCTTGTGGTTCTTCCCCACAGAGGTTTTAATGCTCTTAGTATGGAGGTAGGTACTCATGAAATATGTACGGTCTTTTGTTGAACATTTAACACTTTTACTGTTGTTTCATTGCTAAATCATCACTGTGTTTTCTATAAACATTCATTAGGATTTACTTTGCATAGCAAATAGTTCATTCCCTTCAAGTGTACAATTCAGTGGCTTTTAAAAGTATATCCAGGGGCGCCTGGGTGGCGCAGTCGGTTGAGCGTCCGACTTCAGCCAGGTCGCGATCTCGCGGTCCGCGAGTTCGAGCCCCGCGTCGGGCTCTGGGCTGATGGCTCGGAGCCTGGAGCCTGTTTCCGATTCTGTGTCTCCCTCTCTCTCTGCCCCTCCCCCGTTTATGCTCTGTCTCTCTCTGTCCCAAAAATAAATAAAAACGTTAAAATAAATAAATAAATAAATAAAAAATAAAAGTATATCCAGAGTCTTATAACCATCAACACCATGTGCTTGTACATCTTACTACCTCAGTAAGAAACCCAGTGTCCATCATCAATCACTCCCCAGCCTTGGACAGCAATTAACCAACGTTTTGTCCCAATTCCGAATGTTTTTCGGAAGTAAAATCATACCATATGCGGTCTTCTGTGAGACCGCATCTTCCTTCAGTCTTCCTTCAGTTATGTTTTTCGAGCTTCCTCCCTGTTGTCGCCCACATCAGACCTTTGTTCCTTTTCCGTGCCGAATAATATTCCACTGTCTGGATGTACTGTGTTTGCTCACCCACTCATCAGTTCATGGGTATTTGGATTTTTTCCACCTTCTGGCTATTATACATGGTACTGGCATATGCATTTATACAGTTGACCCTTGAACAATGTGGGTTTGAACTGCATTGGTCGCTTACACATGGATTTCTTATAATACAGTACTGTCACTATATTTTCTCTTCCTTATGACTTTCTTAATATTTTCTTATTTTTTTAGCTGACTTTTCTGTAAGAATACAGTATATAATACATGTCACAGTGGAGCCTGGGTGGCTCAGTTGGTTGAGCATCTGAGTCTTGACTTCAGCTCGAATCACGGTCTCATATTTTCAAGAGTTTGAGCCCCACATCGGGCTCTGTGCTGACATGGCAGAGGCTGCTTGAGATTCTCCCTCTTTCTTTGCTCCTCCCCCCCCCACACTCTCTCTTTCTCTCGCAAAATAAATAAACTTAAAAACATATATGTCACATACAAAGTATTTGTTAACGAACCATTTATGTTATTGGTGAGGCTTCTGGTAAACAGTAGGCTGTTGGTAGTTAAGTTTTCTGGGAGTCAAAAGTTATACATGGATTTTTTTACTATGTGGGGGGTCAGTGCCCCTAATTTCTGTACTGTTGAAGGGTCAGCTGTATACAAGTTTTTGTGTGGACATGTTTCGTTTGTCTTGGAGAGGTTGTCAGGTCATATGTAACTCTGTGTCTAACATTTTAAGGGGATGGCAGACTGTTTTCCACCAAAAAGGCAACCACTTATATCCTGCGGACGATGCATGTGGGTTCCAGTTTCCCCACACCCACACCCATGCTAAGTATTATTTGACTTTCGATTACACTCTCCTAGTGGGTATGTAGGGGAATCGAGTGGTTTTGATTTGTGTTTCCATAACAATTAATGATGTTGGGCATTTTATATGTGCTTTTAGACCATTTGTCTGTCTTTTTTGGAGACAAGTTTATTCAGGTTCTGTGACCACTTTTTAATTGGGTTATTTATCTTTTGATTATAGAGTTGTAAGAGTTCTTTATGGATTGTGGATACAAAGCTTATCAGAGATATGATTTGCTAATTTTCTCCCTTTCCATAGGCTGTCTTTATACTCCCTTGATGGTATAATTTTCAGCACAAAAATCTTTCATTTTGATAAGAGTCCAATTATATTTTACCTTTAATTTCTACTGGTTTGATGGCATATTTAAGAAGGCTCTCCCTGGTCCTTTGCATTTCCATAGAAATTAGTTTTTTAATCGCTACAAAAACAAAACAAAACAAAGCAAAGCAAAACAAAAAACCCAGCTAGAACTTTGATAGAAATGTTGCTAAATCTGTAGTTTAATTTAGCGAGTGTTGCCATCTTAACAATATTAGATTTTCTGATCCATGAACATGGGGCATCTCTTCATTTATTTAGATCTTTACTTTATTTCAAGCACCATTTTCTCAGAGTATGTCATACACTCTTATTTTATTAAATTAATGCCTATTAATATTTTATTCTTTTTCTTGCTATTGTAAATGGAATTGTTTTATTAAAGTAATTTTTAATTGCTTGTTGCTAGTGACTAGAAATACAAATAGGTTTGTATATTGCTTTTGTATCCTGCAAGGTTGCTAAATTTGTTCTTTGGTTTTAATAGGTTTTATTAGCAGACCCTTGGGAATTTTTTTTTTTAATTTTTTTTTCAACGTTTATTTATTTTTGGGACAGAGAGAGACAGAGCATGAACGGGGGAGGGGCAGAGAGAGAGGGAGACTCAGAATCGGAAACAGGCTCCAGGCTCCGAGCCATCAGCCCAGAGCCCGACGCGGGGCTCGAACTCACGGACCGCGAGATCGTGACCTGGCTGAAGTCCGACGCTTAACCGACTGCGCCACCCAGGCGCCCTGAAATTTTAATATAACTTATATGAAAATAGAGTTAGTTTTATGACTTCATTTCTAACATGGATGACTTTTGTTTCATTTTCTTGCATGATTGTCCTGGATAGAATTTGCCATGGAATAGAATAGAATAGAATAGAGCAGAGCAAGAGAGGAGAGGCAAGAACAGACTTCCTTGCCTTGTTCCAGACCTTAAGAGAAAAGCATGCTGTCTTTCATCATGAAATATTACATTAACTGTGGATTTATAATAGATGTCCTTTATCAGTTGGCGAATCTCCTTTTATTCTCATTTTATTGTGTTTTTTTCAAATGTTTTTACTCATTTTTGAGACAGAGACAGAGCATGAGTGGGGGAGGGACAGAGAGAGAGGGAGACACAGAATCGGAAGCAGGCTTCAGGCACAGAGCCCAACGCAGGACTCAAACCCACAAAATGACCTGAGCCTAAGTCTGTGGCTCAATCAACTGAGCCACCCAGGCACCTCTTATTGTGATCTGTTTTTTATAAGAGGGTGTGGAATTTTGTCAAATGTTTTTCGTGCAATAGGAACATGATCATGTGGGTTTTGTCCTTTATTCTTTTAATACAGGATATCACAGTCATTGAGTTTCAGATGTTAAACAAATCTTGAACTCCAGGGACACATCCCACTTAGAGCATCTAATTCCTTTTATGTGTTGCTAGATTTACTTTGCTATTATTTTATTATATATTTTTTGTATTATTCTTCATAAGACATTCAGTATTTTTTATTTATCAAGTAAATAAATGTCAAATGTCTGGTTTTGTAATCAAGGTCATGACAGCCTTATTGAATGACTTGAGAAGGGTCCCTTCTTTCCTATTTTCTGGAAGAGTTCATGAAGATTGATAACTCTTTAATTACTTAATAAAATTCATCAGCGAGGTATCTACATTGAGGAGTTTTCTTTGTGTAAAGGTCTCAGTTGCTAATTCAATAACTACTGTTACGAGTCTGTTCAGATTTTCTCTTTCTTCTTTAGTCCATCTCAGTTTGTTTCTTCTTTTTCAAGTTGCTTCTTATTTTTAAAGAAAGCATATCAATCTCCTTGATCGCTTTAGGAAGCTCATTTTATATTGAGCTTACTTTTTTACTTTATTTTTAAGTAATCTCTACTGTATCGTTATAGGAATGCATTTCATTGGAGTTATCTAACTTACTGACATACAATTTTTCATGGTCTTTACTTGTAATCTTGGTTCGTATAGCGAGGTCAGTAATGGAGTTCTTTTCTTTTGTGCCTGTCTTCTTGGCTGCACACCATCAAAATAGAGCTTTGATCACATTAGGGGTGGGGTAGATGTGAGTGTGGCTCAAATGTCCTAAACTCACTGCTCACACTGAGACTTAGCAGATTTCTTCAAAGAGATGTTTCTCGGGCGCCTGGGTGGCGCAGTCGGTTAAGCGTCCGACTTCAGCCAGGTCACGATCTCATGGTCCGTGAGTTCGAGCCCCGCGTCGGGCTCTGGGCAGATGGCTCGAAGCCTGGAGCCTGCTTCCGACTCTGTGTTTCCCTCTCTCTCTGCCCCTCCCCCGTTCATGCTCTGTCTCTCTTTGTCCCAAAAATAAATTAAAAAACGTTGAAAAAAAATTAAAAAAAAAAAAAAAAGAGATGTTTCTCTATTTGCTGTATGCTCTTGGGAAATTTCCAGAAACTTCAGCTGTTTTTCGGCTGCTCTTTTGGTTTTGTTTCACGTTTTGTTTTTAACATTTAGTAGTTAAGTGGCTGTTCCACGGAGCAGGAAAACCACTGCCTGCCTTCTTGCCCTTCTGGAAGTCAAGCTTCGGGCATCATTACATTTTGAGTTTATCCACTTTGACCCATACAGCTCACTCATTTCAATACCGGATCGTATTGGAAATACATGAAAAAAATATTTTTACTGTGCTGAGAAACACTGAAATTGTGTCCCTTTTTCTCCACACAATAATGTTAAAAATACTCTTAGATGAGTGTCTGGAGTATGTCTGAATTTCTCTTAAAAGCAGACTTAAAGATGAAACCTCAGGAAGTGGGGGATTCGCATCTTTAACTTTATTAGATGCCGCCTGTTGGTTACACCGCTTTAACCTACAACTACATTTACTGCTTTACAGTTTCATTAAGGCTTGATATAGTGCGACTTTAGTTTGTCAGGGAGGCCACTTATTTTCTTTTTGATTGTAATTTTATTTTTCTCTGAGTGTTAGTGAAATTCTAAATCATTTCATATTTTTGGGTCTTTGGATTTCTTTTTATGTTAATCTTTTCGTACATATTATTTGCCCATTCTTCTACTGCCTTGGTTTTCTTTAAAGAAAAAACTTTTAGAAGTTACTGCTCTGGGGGCGCCTGGGTGGCTCAGTTGGTTAAGCGTCTGACTCTTGATTTCGGCTCAGGTCGTGATCTCATGGTTTGTGAGTTTGAGCCCTGCATCGGGCTCCACGCTGACAATACAGAGCCTGCTTGGGACTCCCTCTCTCCCTCTCTCCCTGCTCCTCCCCCGGTCACTCTCATGCTCTCTAAAATAAATAAATCAACTTCTGAAAAAGAGAAGTTACTAATTCTGGATTGTGTTATTCTATGGTTATATTTCTTTTCTCAGTCTGTGACACGCCTCTTTACTTGATTCTCTCTTCTTCCAGATTTTAAAAAATGTTCGTGGACTTAAATTAATCCTTTCCAAAATGTCTGTTCTTGGCATCTTATTTAAAAAAAAATTCTTCCCTATTTTCAAATCACAACGGAATTCTACATCTTCCAGCATTTAGTCTTTACCTGGAATTTATTTTACCAATTACCTCTGAATCATTAACTGAACAGTGCCTTCTATTCCCACTAGTTTTTAAGCCTTCTTGGCCAGACATGAAAGAATCTGTATTTGGACCTCAGAGATGTCCATGTGGTCTGTTTGTCTATTCCTCCACCAATGTCACATGATTTTAATTATGATAGTCTTGGTAGCTCCTAGACTAATGTTCTAACCCTTCCTTCATTATTTGAAGTTGCTTTGGCATTTTTTCCCCTTTATACCTGCATATAAATTTTTAGCATTAGTTTGTCTAGATCTATATCTCTGTCTATTTAAGCTGGCTTTTATGTTATTTAAAAGGAGCTTTAATTTTTTTCCACAAGATCTTTTTTGTTAGACTTATTATTAGTTATGTTATTTTCTGTGTTGTTACGTGGAAAGATCATCTTTAAAACTTTTCTTTCTAATTGATGTTGCTGTGGCTAGGAGAACTTTTGATCTTTGTGTTTTATCTTGTATCTAGCAACCTCAGTGAACTCTCCTATTCATTTGAAACTTCCATCGACAGAATCTCTTAAATCTGTCTTACTGAGAAGCGTATTTTATCCTTTATCAAAAGGATAAAAGGCCTTGAAATGTATTTTTCTTATTTCAATTTCCTCTTTGAAACTCTAGTATAATGCTGAATAGCATTGAGTGATGACAACTATTCTTGTCTTATTCCTGACTAAAAAAAAAGAGAATACTTTACATCTTAAATATAATATTTAGCATTTAGTAGATGCCATGTATCATGCATAATGTCATAGGTGGGAAGTAGATGTTAAAATGGCATTTGAGGTGATCATAACCTGTAAAGGGGAGAGGGGGATGGTCCAGCAGAAGGAGAAGTTGAACTGTGATCAGGCCCAACAAAGCTGGGTCAGTCTGGTGGGTGACTCTAGGGTCGACGTTGTTTTCTGTCAGGCCCAAGTGGCCCAACTGTCCTCCCAGCTCAGTGACCAGATGAGATTTGCCCCAGATGATGTAACCTCAGCAAGAGTCACCTCTGCCATCGAGGCTAAATGCGAAGGGACAGGTGGCAGGAGGCTCAGTGCTGGCTGACCTCATGCAGTGGGGCAGGAGCTCTTTCCTTGTAGGAGAGGGACAAGGACACCTCTTAAGGAGGGCACCTCTCCTTCCACCATCATCAGGATGTGTCCTCTTGAATGCTTTTCCTGCAGCTATTGAAAACCATCCCCCTGATTTAGTCTGCCGTTGTCAGAAATTACCTTTCAAAGAATCCATTTATACCTCATCTCTAAATGTGTTGGATAAATTCTACTTGGACAGGATGTCCTTTTTTTGCCATGTGCGTGATTGGATTTGGTTTGTCATATTTATATATATTTTATAGAAATTCTGACTCTGTTCTCACAAGTGAGATTGGACTGAATGTTCTCTTTCTTCTCTTGTCTTTGTCTAATTTGATATCTTGGCTCTACCAGCATAAGAAAGAAAATAACTGGGTCAGTATGTTCCCCTGTTTTATTTATTTTGTAGACTATGAGCAGTCTACATAAGATAAGGATTATTTGGTTTCTGTAGTTTGGATGGAACTTTTCAATAACGCCACACGGACCTGACAAAGTTTTCTCTGGTGGTAAAGTGATAGGGAAGAACACAAGTGATCTTCGTTGTGTATTTGACTTACGATTTCATTTTGTCAGTGGTTGTAGTTCTAAGTATTGCAGCCACCCATCCCCATTCATTCCCTATGCTCTTAACTATTATGTTTGTTTTATCACTGGCCTAAAATTTTACCAATTTTTTTGTTCATTTATTTTCTGTCTTCTCCAACTAGGATGTAAGATTTTTTTTAAGTTTATTTGTTTTTTGAGAGACAGAGAGAGGGGAGGTGCAGAGAGAGAGAGAGAGAGGGAGGGAGGGACAGAGGATCTGAAGCAGGCTCTCTGCTGTCAGCCCATGTGGGGCTCGAACTCACAAACTGAGAGACCATGACCTGAGCTGAAGTCAGACGCTTAAGAGACTGAGCCACTCAAGCACCCCCAGAATGTAAGTTAATTAGGGCTTTGCCCTTTTGCTACTATATCTCTAAATAATAGAAAAATCCTGCTACATCACAGGCACGCAATAAAAATTTAAATGATTGCATGACCTCATATACGTAGAATATTTAGCTTCTTCTAAGAAAACTGGAATCAGTTAATATTCTCCTTTACTGCATTGCTACATCAATAGGAAACATAAGGTCATCTCTATAGAAAACAAAATATATTCAGGTATTAAATATTCTCTTTAAAAAGTAAACTAAAATTTTTATAAGCAAAGCTACTACCAAGGAATATACTTTTGCAAACACAGGCGTAGATATGTTTGTCTTGGATCCATAAATATTCTTTTTTTTTTTAATTTTTTTTAATGTTTATTTATTTTTGAGACAGAGAGAGACAGAGCATGAATGGGGGAGAGGCAGAGAGAGAGGGAGACACAGAATCAGAAGCAGGCTCCAGGCTCTGAGCCATCAGCCCAGAGCCTGACGCGGGGCTCGAACTCACGAACCGTGAGATCGTGACCTGAGCTGAAGTCGGACGCTCAACCGACTGAGCCACCCAGGCACCCCATGGATCCATAAATATTCTTGAAGTGTGACACTGCTCCAATTCACAAGCTAGACAGATAGATAGACAAACAGATGGACTCCAACTTTTGGCATCTGGCCAAATTTCACTGGGTACAGAATTCTAGGTTGACAGGTTTTCCTTAACCCCCTTCCTTTACACTCCTTTAAAGATATTGTCCTACTGCCTTCCAGCCTACACTTTGCCAACAGGAAGGCTTCTATCATTGCCATCTTTGTTCTTTTGTGCACACCATGTCTTTTCCCTCCATTTCTAGAATTTTCTCTATATGATTGATTTTGATAAATTTGATCACGCTGCATTTGGATGTAGTTCTCGTCACATTTATTGTGCTTGGGGTTTGTGCAGCTTCTTGGATCTATGGGTTTTAGTTTGTAAAGTTTGAGACCATTGTATCTTTAAATATTATTTCTGTCCCCCCTCCCTCTACTCCCTTTCTGGGTATCCAATTACATGTATATTAAACTGCTGGAAGTTGTCCCATGACTACTAATGGTTTTTTCAGGTTTTTTTTTCCCCTCTGTGTGCTTTATTTTGGATAAGGCTCACACTATGTTTTCAAGTTAACCGATCTTTACTTCTGCAATGTCTAATCTGCCATTAATTCCATCCAATATATTTTGAACCTCAGACACCGTAGTTTTCATCTCCAGAAGTTTGATTTGGATCTTTTTATATTTATAATGTTTCTACTTAACATGTTCAATCTTTCCTCTAATTTTCCAGATATGTATAACACAGTTATACTAGTTATTTTAATATTTTTATCTATTCAATATTCTGTATCAGTTGTGAGTTGTTTTTTCTTGATCAATTTTTTGTCTATTATGAGTTGGTTGTATTTTCCTGTTTCTTTGTATGCCTCATAATTTTTGATTGGATGTTAGCTGTTGTAAAACTGACTGTGCTGGGTGTTGATATTAAATTTTTTTAATGTTTATTTATTGTTGAGAGAGAGAGAGAGACAGAGAATGAGCAGGGGAGGGGCAGAGAGAGACATACACACACACACACACACACACACACACAGAATCGGAAGCAGGCGTCAGGCTCTGAGCTGTCAGCACAGAGCCTGACACAGGACTCAAACTCACAAGCCGTGAGATCATGACCCGAGCTGAAGTTGGACGCTTAACCCACTGAGCCCCCCAGGTACCCTGGGTGTTGATATTTTTGAGCTTTGTTCTGGGATGCAGTTAGTTTGTTGGAAATAGTGTTTCTCTTGCAGGTCCTGCTTTTCAGCTTTCTTGGTTAGCGTCAGCCACCTGTTGTCAAGGCTGATTATTCCCCATTCTTGAGGCACGACTCTTCTGAGTATTCTACCTGCTGCCCAGGAATTACAAACTTTTTCCACTCTGCTTGGTTGGTACAGGAAATGAAAATAAAAATTAGGCATATGTAATGTTCCAGAAGCCAAGAGAATAAAGTGTTTCAAGGGAGAAGAGGCCAACCGGGAAGACTATTGTGATATTATTGAGCAAGATGGTGAGTGTTCACTGTATTTGGTAGCCTCTGGTGACCCCAGCACACGTCATGTCAAGGATAAGGTATGAATCTGGACTACAATCAGTTGGGAGAGAATGTGGGAGAAGGAGGTAGAGCTAGCAGCCATCTGTGACCCTTTCCAAAGTCTTGCTGTGATGGGGGTCAGGGAGATCGATCAATGGCCCCCTTTGTTGTGGGTGAGAATGAGGACCAATGTAGAATAAATAAAAGTAGATGGAGATGATGACAGTTAATTGGGTCTCGAAGAACAATATGGAGCTTCCTAGGCAGAAAGGGCAGGAGAAGAGGGTGTTTCAGGGGGACAGGAGTCTGGGGGTGTCTGTAGGGCAGGGGTAAGGCAGGACTGGGTGACTAGCCCATCTGCAGCACTGTGCACATGTCTGACAGCACAAGCTCTACCAGAGACCCCTCCATTTTTTCCTGCCATTTTCTCTAAGATAAGTAAAGACCCCATTGGACTCCTTGGGCCTCCCTTCTGAGCCTTTGTGCCCTACACACCTGCCCACCTCACACTTCTAAATGGTCCCCAACAGAGGACTGCCTGGTGTCCCGGAGCACATGGCCACCCAGCTTCCCTGGCTCTGCTCCTGCCCAATGTGGAGTGCCCCCAGCTGGGAGGGTGTGGCAGAGTTCAGGCCCCTTGGAGTGACCTTGAGAGGAAGTCTTTGCGCTTGCTGCTGTGCCTTTGCTCCCCTCTGGAGCCACTCCCCTCTCTTGCTCACCCCTGAGCTCTCAGGGCTGCCCCTCTCCCACTGCTGGGGTTTCCGTGGGGACATCTTTCCTGACCATCGTCCAGATCTGCTCCCTTCTCCTCTGGACTCTGCTGCTGCCATGCCTCTTTGACCACAAAACAGGAGGGCAGCCCTCTAGTTTTACTTACCGTGGGATCCCGGCTTCTAGCCTAGCCCTTGGCTGACAATGGGCCCTCAGAACACCTGCCTACAATGCTTGCATGATTTGGAAGCAGAAGCCAGCTCTCACTTTGCCTTTTTAGAGGTTCAGCACCAAATTATGGGGGCTGTGGGATCAAGGAGGGTGCCTGGGTGCTCATCCCATGCACAGGGAGGCAGAACAGAGGCTGTGCCCATGGTAGTGATACTGTGCAAGGATCCACAGGCACTCTTCACTTATTCTCAGGGGAAGCCCCTCCTTTCCGCCCTGCCTGAAGACAGTGGGGGACCGACCAATTACAGATGGGATGTCACCCATGCCTTTCAGGATGTGCATGCCATGATTTTGCTAGGGGAAGGCAAACCACTGCCCGCTCCCATCTCATTCCACGCCTATTGCTTCTGGGGCCTATAATTGCTCATTTCAAGCTGCCGGTCTGACACTAGACAAATACATCTTGGAGAATCTTAGAGAAGCCAGAGTGAGTAAAACTGATGGGGCATGTAGGCCATTGGAGTATTTCTCCAGAGGAGCATTTGTCTCAGGCAACACAGAGCCCTCATCCTGCAGACCAGTTGTGTTTAGGGAGCACTGTGCAGCCCCTCCCATTAACGTCCCACCAGGCTGCCCATTTGCAGGCACTTCCCAATGGGTCTGCTCAGGGAGCCAGCCCTAGTTTCTGGGTTTCCTTACTGGTCCCAGAAACCCGGATCTGCCTTCTCACCTGCACATCAGCGTTCACCACACCAAGGCGTCTAGATTAAAAGCAAAGACAGCGATCACCTGACTGGTTTGATCTCTCTCTCATGAAATGATGGATGGGCTGGAAGCATTCTTAGCTGAATTATCTCATTTTGGAGAGGGTCTTTCCAGCTGTCGTGGTGCCGCGGACCGGCAGACTGGTGCACGAGATGGGTTTATAATCCTGTTCCAGCCTTCATCCCTGTGACAAATGGGCTGTGTTAGCAGTCCACTGGGGAGAAAGGGTGATCATATTTCGTCATTTATAGGGTACCTGGAGAAAATATGATTCACAGTGGTATGGAATCAAGGAGGATAAAAAAATCAATTTATTATTTCAGCTGTTCCTGAACATCACTTTTTAGCTGTCTTCAGGCCTGCGATATTCTGAGCAGCGGAAGATTGCTCAATAAAAAATCTTACGACATGCTTTTGCAAAGCGAGGGCTCTCCTCTCCCTCCCCCAGCAAATGATTAGGCTGAACAGCATCGGTGAGGTGGTGAGTGATGGTGTAAGAAGCACGCCTCTAAATCAGGTCTGCCTTCCTGGACACATGCCAGCCTTGCATGTTTATAACCAATGTGTCCCACCCTCCGTAGCCGGCCTGATGCAGGCGGGGATATCGGATCCATCAGGACACTTGAGGTGTAGGGACATCCAGCTCGGTCTGGCCACAAGGTCGGCCTTCAGAGGCTTCCTAACCAGACCGTGACGGGGAGCTGAGATACGCACCTGCCTTGCCAGCAAGTTCGGATCCATCGGTTCTGGGGATTTGCAGAACTGTCCTGCCTCCGAGGACAGAGAGTTCCAAGCCCTGAGTCCAGGACCAGAGAGTCACCTGGGCCGCCTGTGGTGCAGACACCCGAGCCTTTGATGAGGAAGGACTCCAGACCACTCCCCCCAGTCTGGAATTCACGCCCCAGCTTGTATCCCTAAGGATCTGCTTGCTCTCTGGCACAGACTTCCTTTGTGTCTTTTATAAAGTCAAGCGAGCACTTTGCGACTGTAGCTACTTCCCTCTTCCTGCAAATGAGTTACAGCCTCTACCCCGGAGCCGCTGAGGACGGCAGGCGCTTGGATCCAGGTCAGAGAACACCCGAAAAGGACATTTATAGGAGGCAGCTGAGGGCACCCTTCGCAAGAGTGTTCTGTGGGCACAGAGCCAAGGCCGAGGTGTCCCAGAACTGCCACTTGCTCCCTCGGCCACGTCACTCTCTCTTCCCTGCCCCGCTAACTCCATGCTCCTTGGACACCTGCTCCACCCACACACTGCCCGTTCTCCCTCCTCGTTTCCTTGCCTGCCTCTCCAGCTCTCCAGACTCATTTCTGACGTGAGAACACCGATAAGCGTCCTGGTAAAATCGACTTGTACAATCTAGGAGTTATCAGTGCTGCTCCCGGGGCTTTTCAGAGGCAACAGTTACGTAATCAGAGGACGGGCTCAGAAGCACCTTCCCGGGGCCGGGCTGGGGTGGGGCTGCAGCGGGAGCGAGCTGGGGGGATGCAGGGGCCTGAGCACGGGACGGGGACATATTTAGGCCACGCGGGAGTGCCCGCAGCTCTGGCTTCTGTGCGTTTTGTCCATCTATCCTTCCAGCCTTTCTTGCTTCTGCTCAGAAGCACTCAGGTTGCTATGGAAACGATAGGATCTCATGGGCTCACTTAAGGTTACCCCCCAAGGGGGATCGATCTCCATCCAGGGCTGGAGGCGGAGCCCGGCATTTGCGGCAGGAAATGCAAGGACGCCACCTCCACTCTTTTGCTTCACTCTGTGCGGCAGGGACACTGGCCACCGCGTGGCCCCGAGCTCAGACACCGCATCACACTTCCCCTAACTCGTAGGCAGCCTTTAAAATTGAGGCCCACCCACACGGTCGCGGCTGTAGAGAAGCGTCCACTCTGACTTGCCTCTCGAGGTCCTCCGCCCTCCTGGTGCCCGGCTTGGAGGGGCTGCCCCAGTTTGCCAGGCGGCCTCACTTCCCTGGCCTCGTTTCCCTACCCGTGGGCACCTCTGGTCTCTGGCCGGGGATGAGGCATCAGACTCACCTCCATGGCCTCAAACTCCGCCTGCCCTGTGGGCCCTGCTCTTCAGGCCCTCTCGTCCCCCGGCCTCAGCTCTCTTGGGCGGCCCGGCCCCCTGCCCCTTGCGTCCCTGCTCTGACGCCCCAGGCTGGCTGAGCCACCCCATGAAAAAGTCTTATTCAGGGAAGCTTCCGAAGGCTGGTGTGGAGCTGACTCCGCTTCTAAGACACCCAAGAACCAAAGCCAGGACTGCCTGATGCACCTGCCAGCCCTCCAGGGTGTGATGGGTCGGTCAGGGTTCTGTCTCTCAAACGGGCTCTTGGGGGGGCAGAGACCCACATCCTTCTCTGAACACCCCCACGGGTACTTGAGTGTCCCTGCTTCCCCAGGGCTTGGGGCTCTTACCGACCCAGCATCTGTGTCTTCAGGTCCCTTCCTGCAATGTCCTGCGCATCCTGGGTATATTGGACTCTCAGGTTCCCAGGCCTGGGGAACACTGGCTGGCGGTCAGACACTGCCCGGGGCCCCTTGCTTGCTCCGGGCAGAGAGTGCTGGCCCCTCCCTGGTAACCCTCCCTCCCCCCGCCCCGGCTCCCTCACCAGCAGGGACCTGCCGCCCTCAAGATCCAGGCCACACCCCCACCTGCACTGACTCTTCTGCCCCAGGAGATGCCGTCGTGTTATCCTTCCCAGGGGTTTCCTTTCCTGGGACCCTTACAGTGACACTGAATAGCCACACACAGCCCACTTCTGTGGCCTAGGACCCCCAAGGGAGGGGAGCAGGGAGTTCTCGGGACTTAGGCCCGCCTCACCCGCGTGGGTGGGAGGGGTCTGAGCTCTGGAAGGGGGACCCCACACCTCCTAGGGCTGCCTGGGACTCTTCCCAGAAAGATGCAGACCCATTACAGGCAGCCTTTCCTGCTGATGGGCACAGCAAACCGCAGTACTATACAGGGATGGCCGTGTGTGCGTGCGCGTGTTTGCACGCCTGCACACTCACGTGCACGTGTGGAGAGGAGGAGGAGCGTGCGCCCCGGAACACGGAGGCTTGGGGGAAGGCCTTTTCATACTCTGTAGTCCTTTTCTGTATTTCTCCAACGCCTGAGGTCTACATAAGATGCACGGACTAGATTTGAAGTCAGGAAGAAACCCCCAGGACGGCCCCAACACGAGAGGAGCGGAGCCGCAGGGGCCTGTGTGGAGCAGAGACGCTCCCTGCTGCCCTCCCTCTGCGCATGCGCTGTTACTGCAGGTCCCATCCGCTCCCAAAGCACGTGTCACGGAAACGACGCCGGCTCGCTGTCTATGCTGCGCCCGTCTGTGCCCCTGGGACGTTTCAGGCGCCGAAGGCCCACGGGCGGTGCCTGGGCCCCTGGAAGGCTGCGAACGTGGGAAAGGGGGTTGCACGCCCCGCCTGATCCAAGGACAAGGGTTCTGGACGCTTCCCCGACGGCCTGAGGGGTGTGTCTGAGCAAGATAAGGGGAGCGTGTCCAGCGCCCCGGGAGCCTGCTGCGTAACTGGCCTGGCAGAGCAGACACGCAGAGAGAGACCCTCGTGGACGCTGGCCACACAGCCCTGCTGACGCTGCCCCTTCTCAGCCGCCCTGCTGAGAAATTCTGCAAATTTCTGCTTTGCCTTCCTCCCTCGAAGGCCAGAGAGTACAGCCGGTGTTCAGGCTACCCGGGGGCAGTTTTGTGAAATCATTAGCTGCATCTGAAGCCAAACAAGTGATACTGAAACCAGCCGCTGGCCCCCGCGTTCACGCAGAGAGCCAACTGATGGAGTGCTGAGCGGACAAGCATGGACAGGCTGGTGGACGCAGGGGTCAGCAGTCAAGGTCAGGAGTCAAGGAGTGGCTGGATTCCACAGCGGACGCTGGGATCTTCCTATCAGCCGCCCTGGCCAAGCGAAGAAGTGTGAACTCGGCACCCTGATCAGGACCGTGCTCTTGGGGCCCTGGTACTGCTCCTTGTGTCAGCAGCCTCCTTGTTCCAGAATCCCCCCCCCCCCCCCCCACCGTCTGGGCTCTGGACCAGCCAAACCCAGAGCAAGCTGTTTACCAGGCAGACTAGCTAGTAAACAGCCTCCCCCTGGCTCACTTAGTGATTTGGAGGGACATTTGCATGAGGTTGTGCATTTGGACGGAGACTCAAGCCGCCACCTCGCCAGCACATGTGATTATATTTGCATGATCTCCAGAGCTGATGCTGGGCCCCAAGGGGAGCTCTGGGCAGAGCTCAGAGGGGCCCGCTGGCCCATCGGCGGTGGCTCCGGAGCCACCCCTGATCTCAGAGTGGCTCTCTGCTCCCCTCCCCCCTCTCCACCTCTCCCTCTCCCCCCCTCCTCCCAGAACAGAATTTACCACAAAGAATCCTGGCCCGTCAAACGCTGGGGAATGCCTTTTAAAATGGCAAGCTGTTTATCCAAAGACCTGATTCCCAGATTCTCTCAGCTTTAATTAAAAACATTTGTAAACAAGCTGATGACTGTCACACACGTTCCACCCATGAAACAGTAAGAACGAGAACACCCCGCTCAACGTATAATTGGGAAATGGTTTTCTTTTGAACTTTCCAGATGGGATTGGGATATGCGGTTTAATAGGAGATTATGGGCTGCGTTACCCATTGAATACACAAATATTTGTCCTCTGTATTCAGAAGGCGCTGTGAGGAGTCATTTTTCAATGCTGGGTCCTACAGCATCTCGTCAGGATCCAGTGCCAACAGATATACAAGCCAATTAATTCTGGACACGTTTAGAAAACAAATACCAGCTGACCACCTGTTTCCTGGTGACAGCTTTATGCCATTTCACTGGTTTATAAACAGGCCAGCAAAGCGTCTCCAAGATTCTGCACAGCACAGAGTAAGGCCAGCTCATTATCCTTCTGGTCCAGCCTGGTCCCCAGACAAGCTGCTCACCCAGAGCTGTCAACATTAAGCAATAGTGAGCTTGAAAAGCTTCGCCAATTTGGGAGAAACTTCCAGAATCATTTCCTTTTGGTGAACAGAAAGAAATTTGCAAGAGAGGAAATCAAAATCAAAAGCTTAAAAAGGAGAAAAAAACAACCCAATACTCTGTGAGCCATCCACGGTGGAACTCACGGTGACGTTCACATGTTCAGAAACAGCATTTGATTCATGTGGTCCAGCTTGTGACCTTTCACAAAGCAGATCTTTCGATTCAAGGTTTACCCAGAGGGTAAAGCTTGCTGTCGTCTCGATACAGATGGAGACGTGGAACACCGATGGCAGTTGCCACTAAGTCAATTACACCTGCAGAAAGACGGAGGGTGAGTTCTGGGGCCGATCAGAGGGGCCCAGAAGGGCTCGTCCAACTTGGCCGGAAAAGGTCCGCCCTTGCATAAAAGGAATGGTTCTGTTGATATAAACAGAAAAGAACTGAAATCCTAGGATCGTCTAGTACTTGATGGGGAGACCTCAGCGGAGCCATAAAAACTTAAATTACAGATATGTTGGGGCACCCGGTGGCTCAGTCGGTTGAGCGTCCGACTTCGGCTCAGGTCATGATCTCACGGTTCGTGGGTTCGAGCCCCGCGTCGGACTCTGTGCTGACAGCTCGGAGCCTGGAGCCTGCTTCGGATTCTGTGTCTCCCTCTCTCTCTGCCCCTTCCCCACTCACACTGTATCTCTCTAAAAAATAAATAAACATTAAAAAATAAATAAATAAAATTAAATTGCAGATACGTTAGATACTTCTCTTCTGCGTGCACCTGCTGTGAGTAGAAATGAACACATCCCTGGAGGGCCAGATCCCGTGTGGGACCCATCAAAGTGTGAGTTAGAATTGGGACATGTTCTTATCGTATGTTTAGATGAAATGGTGTACGACTGTATGCTTTTTACATGTACTTGTACTTGTCTGTTAGCCCATGCATCTATACACAACTATGTGTACACACAGCTGTCTATCTATTAATGGACATTAATGTGTGTTTCGGTGCACGGACAGGGAGGGCATCATGGGAAACATCACACATGTACGTGGCTCTTCTGGAAGTACAGCTGGAGAGACCACAGCACCAACCACTGTGCGTCCTTCACCTTACAGGGACCCACTTCCAATCCTTTAAGGGTGAGCAATCTGGGCAGGGCATCCCGGGGAGCACTGTGTCCGCAGGCAGGGAGAGGCGGGGCTCACTCGAGACACCACCCCTCGGCGACCTAGTGGACTGGTGGCCCTGGATGGAGGGACGAACAGACGACCCATGTGACCCCTTCCTCTGCTCTTAAATCCTTTCTTTCTGAGGAGACCAATGGCATCTGGGGTGGAGGGTGCAGGAGGAATTTGGAGTTTTTTTTGTGCTTAAAACAAGATGCCTGAGAGATTTTATATTTAGTATTTTCACCGGCCAAGAAAAACGCAAATAACACCTCCCCCGCCCACCCCCCAAGCTCAGTGACGCTGTTCCACAGTAGCATAGCTGATGGTTTAAAAAATGATGTTCGTTCAGATGACCCGAGCCAACAGTTTTATTATTTCGTCAATTCTATTCCTGGATTTAATGGCCTTGTAAATAGGGGGCGTTCAAGTTCAGCTGCTCACCAAATTATTCTACGCTATAAAGGGGATTCTTTCCCTTTACATATGACCGTCTACAAAAGGCTCAAAAGGGAGAGTGGCCCGAATTTTACACCATTCCGGGAAGCATTTCTTCATTCCAATTCCGGTTGGCTTGGGGAAATACATCTTATTCTTTGTAAATGCCGATTAACACCTTCTCACTTAAAACTTCGGCCTTGCTCTCACTCGGAAGTTAACCTGATAGTTCACACCAGCTTGACCAGTCTTGTCAAAACCCCCTGGCCGATTCATCCCTGTGGGACAGGTTTCCAAGAGCCGGCATTTGCTGCTGCGTCTGTGACGTGTGGTGAGTGGCACCGTCGCCTAAGGCCATCTGAAGATCTCACGACATTTCCGTGTCACCCCACATCCATGAGCCGTCACAAGGGGCCTCTGCTCTGCGCTGTTGCCGCCTAACGACTCGGCCGACGAAGGTCCTACCTTCCTGTTTCCCGGTTGTTCACGCGGGTGAAGGAAAACGTGGCAAATTGGCCCCTGGCTCTTACCACTTCTGCTCAGGGGTGACGGGTGTCACTTCTGCTCACACCTCAATGGTTAAAGCTCGAGGTCATGCTTTGTGTCTTCAAGGCCAGGAGGCTGGAGGGTGGACAACTGGAGGTGTTTGCTGAAAGGCAGGTACCGTTGGAGATGGAAACAGACATGTGGATGTGTCTAACCCAGGGCCCCCCTCCCGAAGATGGAACCTGAACAGTGAGTCTACCCTGTCCTGGAAGCAAGGCGTTCTGGAACTTTCTCTGTCACTGCTGGAAATGGACTGGGTGGGAGGAAGGCCAGAGCAGGTCACAGCCCCCCACCCCAGACATCCTTCTCCCCTGGGAGCCAACGGCCATGCCCCGCTCACAGCTGCCCGTTTCCCCCACACCCCTGCTGTGGGTGCTCTGGGAGGGGCCCAGGACGGCAGGCTGCGTCTCCGACCCCAGAGTTCCTGGCGGGGCGCCTGGTCTCAGCCAACGTGGACGCTGTGTGTGGGTCCACACGGGCCGTGTTGGCACCCACCTGCCGGTAGTGCCCCTGGGTGGATTCTTCTTCCTGACTCTCAGAGTGACATGGCACACACATCACCCATCCGTTGCCCTGAGGCGCGGCCTCCTATTTCTGGAGGAGGAGCACCATGTGCTTCATCGACACTTTCTGGTTGTTTGATTTTAGAAGCACATTCCCCAACGTTTGTCCTGATGGGGCCTACCTGGGTCACTGAAGAAAGACTGACTGTTTCAGAGACCCCTTCCCCTGAACTCAAGGAAACGAATGGTCTGGACAGTCGCAGAACCAGGCCTGGCGCCCCGGGCCGGGAAGCCAGGGTGGCCGTGGCCCAGACGCTGCCTGCACCTCCTCCCACCCCAGTCTCGGGCAGGGAGGGTGAGGGAGGGGGGCTCAGCAACAGGTGTTTGCAGGAGTCTCGTCCAGGGTCCTCTCGGCCTGCGTCCTGCCCCTCCAGCAGGGTGGCCAGCCTCAACACCTGCGTCGGGGGCAATGACAGGAAAGGACACGGTGGACAGGCCCGTTCCCTTGTCTTCAGTTTGCTTGTGGCTGTGGGCGTCCTCATGAAGAGGGAGCCAGCAGACTGTGGAACGTGGAGGGTGAGCGGAGTAATTACAGCTGGTGACTGCCCCGTGCCCACCGCCACGGCTGAAGCCCCCTGTCCGCAGGACGGCAAGACACCTGTGTGGGTGTCCCCAGTGCTGTCACAACAAAGTGCCACATGCTGGGGGGCTTCCGGACAGACATCCGGCTTCTCAGGTCTGGAGGGCACAAGCCTGAACCCACAGTGTCAACAGAACTGCTTCCTTCTGGAGGCTCTGACAGCGACCCTGTTCCATGTCTGTCCCCAGCTGCCGGTGGCTCCAGAAGTCCCTGGTGTCCCCTGGGCTGTGGACACATCCCTGTGGTCACTGCCTCTGTCTTCACCTGGCCTCGCCACCCCACCTCCCTATCTCGGTTTCCCTCTCCTTTCTCTTATGGGGACGCCTGTCTATGGGGCAGGGGGCCGTCCCACACCCGAGCTGATCTCATCGCCAGACCCTCAATTTCCTCTGCAAAGACGCTATTTCCACATAAAGCCACGCTCGGGGGCTTGGGGGTCATGAGGCAGACGCATCTTCTGGGGGCACCGTTCAGCCCAGCCCGGCACCCGTGCCCTCTGGAACTAAACGTGGCTGGAACGTGTGACAGTGGACCCTGCTTGTGGCCTGGAGCCCACGCGGACAGCAGGTGGGACTGAACTCGCAGAACCTAGACCCTCGTTAGAGACAGGAGTTTACCCCCCAAGGCTGGAGGGAGCCCCGGCCCGCTGAGGGGCCGCTGTGGGTGCAGGTCAGGCTGCGGGAAGGGAGGGTGCTGCTCTGAGAGCCCAGGGCGGCACGGGCAGTGTGGAGGGCCGGCCCCCAGAGGGTGCCCTGTGTGGACGCTGCCTGCTGCAGAAACACTTTCCTAAAGTCGATCCCTCAGCGCCCCGCCCAGCTGTAGAACTCCGTCAGCATTGTTCCCACGGAGGAATGAATCCAGTCAATAATTTACACTCCTAGGATTTGAGTATTCCCCTCAACATCCCGTTTGTTAAATTTTTCAATGAGAACAAAACCCCCCAAATGAAACAGTTTCCCTATTCTAATCACAAATGCACGTTCCTCTGGGCCTCCTGGTACAACAATGCGGAACATGTTATCATCCTGAAAAATCAGACGGCGAAGCCCCGGTTCTAAAGCTCAGAATTAAGCACCTAGAAAGGAAAATAACCTAGGATGTTAGAAGTCGAGGGTCGTTTCCAGTGAGGAATCTTCCACAGCCCTGGCCAAGCGGCCTTGTGAGTCGGGGACATTGGCGGCCTCGGCCCCACGTGGCCAGAGCCCACGTCAGCCTTGCCTCCCGCCCGTGAGACTCCAGAGGCACTGCTCAGAAACTGCAGAGAGGTTAAGGTGCCCCGTGGAAAGTATGTGTGTAATGAGGTGCCGGAGAAGAAACAGAATAAACACCGATGGAGAACCTACTCGGTGTCAGTCATCCTAACAGATGCCGTTCTAGAGTGTCAGTCCCTAAAATCGCTTGCCCGCAGCAGGTGGTGATTGGTCTGTTTCTCTCCTGAGCTCTGTCGGTTCTTGCCGTGTGCATTTCGGAGCTCTGTCGTGAGGCACACACCTTCATAAGTGTTAAGTCTTCCTGATGTATTCGTCTTTTTATGATAAGATGTTATGTGGCCTTCAGTTGTTTTCGTTCTAAGATCTAGTTTGCGTGATGCTAATAATACCGCGCCTGCTCTCCCAGGCTTAGTGTCTGCTTTATATATAATTTATGACTGATACATATATAATTTATATGTATCAGTTATATATACACACATACATATATTTACTTTTTATTATGGGAAAATATATACAATAAAAATTTTTCCATTTTAACCGTGTTCAAGCATACAACTCTACACTGTCAATCACACTTTAAATGTCTTACAGTTCACCGCTATTTCCAAAATTTTTCATCAGCCCCAACAAAAGCTCGGTACCCAGGAAGCAATAACTCACCTCGCCCTGGCCACCGGTAACGTCTAATCTACTCTCTGATCTTAGGTATGTGTATTCACGTAAGTGAAATACTGTGTATCTACCCAAAAGAATTGAAAACGAATCGGACAGATACTCGTACATCAGGTTCATAGAGCTCACGGCAGCTTTCTTCACAACAGCCAAAAGGTGGAAACAGCCCGGGTGTGCCCAACAGGGGCACGGTTAAACAAAGTGTGGTCTCTCTGCACAGCGCAATGTGATTCAGTTATAGGAAGGAACGCCTTTATTTGCTTTTATCCTAATGTTGCCTTTGCTTTTAAAATGTGCTTTTTGCCCAGAGCATCTGGTTGGGTTTTGCTTTTATTTAAAAAAAATTTTTTTTTAATGTTTATTTATTTCTGAGAAAGAGAGACCCAGAGCATGAGTGGGGGAGGGGCAGAGAGAGGCGGAGACACAGAATCCGAAGCAGGCTCCAGGCTCCGAGCCGTCAGCACAGAGCCCGACGCGGGGCTTGAACTCACAGACGGCAAGATCATGACCTGAGCCGAAGCCGGACTCTCAACCGACTGAGCCACCCAGATGCCCCGGGTCTTGCTTTTAAAGCTCAGCCTGACAATCTGCCTTTGGTGAAGTGTTTATTTACACTTTGATGCCATGATTGAGACATTAGGTTGAGATGCGCCGGCTTGCCCCATGTTCGCTCATTTTCTCACCTATTTTCGTTCCTCTACTTTCTTTTTCCTGCCTGCTTTTGGATTCATGGAATCTATTTTAGTATTTCATTTCAATTTCTCTGGTGACCTGGTGGTGAGATCACTAGGGGGCCCTACCATTCGGTGGCTGCAGTTCAGACTACAGGAAGTCTTGAATTGTCACAGTAGTTAAAATGTCCTGCTTTGCAGCCTGCAGAAACCTGGGGACAGGGTAGGCCCGCCTCCCTGCTGCTCTCCTTCCTGTTCTTTCAGGTGCACGAACCCCTCCCCCCCAGCCCCCCCCCCCCCGCCCCGCAGGCACCTGCTTCTGTTTTGGTTTTTTTTTTTTTTTTTCAACGTTTATTTATTTTTGGGACAGAGAGAGACAGACCATGAACGGGGGAGGGGCAGAGAGAGAGGGAGACACAGAATCGGAAACAGGCTCCAGGCTCCGAGCCATCAGCCCAGAGCCCGACGCGGGGCTCGAACTCACGGACCGCGAGATCGTGACCTGGCTGAAGTCGGATGCTTAACCGACTGCGCCACCCAGGCGCCCCGTCACCTGCTTCTGTTTTGTTTGCACTGAGTTACCTTGAGCAGAATCCCGGTATCTGGGCTCTCTCTCTGTCATGGATGGTTTTCTCTCATTCTCCTTCATCCTAAGGACTTTTCTAGCAGTCTGCTTCTGACACATGCTCTTGATTTTGACTTACCTAAAATGTCTTCATGTTGCCGGTGCGTTTGAAGGGTCGTTTCACTCGGTGTGGAATTCTGGTTTGGCTCGTCTTTCAGCGCGCAACTGTCCATCTCGCCTTCGTTATTTCTGGCGGGAAGTCCACTCCCATTTGTATAATTGTTCCCCTGACGTCCGACATGCTGTGTATCTTTGGATGCTTTTATGATTTTCCCCTTATCTTTGGATGTGCCTGGGGACAGTTACTGATTGAATGAAATACTACTTAGCATTTCTTGACCCTCATGGATCTATACATCAATGGTTTTCATTAACTTTTGGGAACATTTTGGCTACTATTTCTTCAAATATTTTTCTGCTCCATTCTCTTTCTTCTTTTTTTTTAAAAAAAGCCTTCAATAATATATGTGTTAGTAGGCTTCACATTCTCATACATGCCCTTGAGATTGATATCCCATATGTTTATACACGTATATGTATATATATTATATGGGTGTATAATATTTATTTATTTATTTAGAGAGAGAGAGAGAGAAAGCATGAGTCGGGGAGGAGCAGAGACATGGGGAGAGAGAGGGAATCCCAAGCAAGCTCCACACCGTCAGTGCAGAGCCTGGTGCAGGGCTAGAACCCACGCACTGTGAGATCATGACCTGAGCTACAGTAGGACGCTTAGCTGCCTGAGCCACACAGGCACCCCAAGGTTCTGTTTTAGATTTGTAATCCCTTTCTTCAGACTGGGTTATTTTTGCCAATCTAACTTTAAGTTCAGTCTTTTTACTCTCCGATTTTGTGCCTTCCTCGTAAGTTTTTCACTTAATTTCTGTACTTCTTCAGCTCTTGAGTTTCCACTTTTAAAAATACTGTCTATACCTCCTGGGGTTCTCTTTTTATACATTGTGTATATATTTTCCTTCAAGTCTTTGAACATGTCAGCGTGTTCAAAATTATTGTTTCCTAATTGCAACATGGGGGCATATCCATGTCAATTTCTTTCTTTTTTCTTTTAAGTTTATTTATTTTGAGAGAGAGAGAGGCAGTGTGTGAGCACAAGCAGAAAAGGGGCAGAGACAGAGGTAAAGAGAGAATCCCAAACTGGCCCTGCACCGTCAGCCCAGAGCCTGATGTGGGGCTCAAATTCACAACTGTGAGATCATAACCTGAGCCCAAATCAAGAGTCGGACAGTTAAGAGACCGAGCTACCCAGGCATCCCTCCATGCCAATCTCTACAGGCTCTTTTCTTTCTTGAGATCGAGTCACATTTTTGTGTGGCTATTATTGTGGTTAGATGCTGGGCATCAGTTATGTTGTAGAGACTCGGACCTTTCTGATGTTCCCTGAAGGGTGATTTTGTTTTAGTCGACAATTAACTCACTTGGAATCAACCTACGATCTCTGTTTCCTCTGTGGTGGGAAGCAGCGTAAATCTCAACTCAGTTATCCCGATTCTTAATCCTTCTTTTCTGCCAGTCCCTTCCCTCCACGTGTGTGTTTAGTTTGCTGGTGAGCCAGGGGTTTCCTAGATCTTATCCACAGGTTGGGGGGTGTGTTTCACATTTTCTAGTGACTCCTTCCCTGACTGTATCTCCACACTGATTTTATGGCTGCTGTGTGAGCTCACATTCTTTCACAGTCACTGTCTCACTGGCATAAGTGGTCCTTCTGCCCACACCCCCGACCCCCGGCTGCCACTAACTATAGCCTTTCCTCAGCCCACAACCTGCTTGTGCCTCACAGCCCTCACCCACTGTGGTTCAGTGCTCCAGTCATAGACTCCCCTCCCGGTGCTGCTTTGTTGGGGTCTTTCTCCATTGCTGCAAAGAGTAAGATTCTTTAAAAGGTATTTTTAGGGGCGCCTGGGTGGCGCAGTCGGTTGAGCCTCCGACTTCAGCCAGGTCACGATCTCGCGGTCCGTGAGTTCGAGCCCCGTGTCGGGCTCTGGGCTGATGGCTCAGAGCCTGGAGCCTGTTTCCGATTCTGTGTCTCCCTCTCTCTCTGCCCCTCCCCCGTTCATGCTCTGTGTCTCTCTGTCCCAAAAATAAATAAACGTTGAAAAAAAAAATTTTTAAAAACACTGTATTTTGGGTTTGGGAAAAAGCTGGAAGCTCAGCGTGGTGGCGATGATAGACTTAATCACTTACCTTCACTTGTCCGCTTAAAAAATCATTCTGTGCCTGAATTATGAGCTAATAAAATCAGAGCATAATTATTCTACCCACAAAATGTTGTTAAGGTTTTTGTATGGTTCCCTGGGGTTTCAATCAAACTGTGTCAGAAACCATTCTATCCATTATTTTGGTGCTTGGACTCCTTGATAGATAGATGTTACCTTGTGAGCTAGTCAATTGCTCTTTGGGGTCCGGATTCTGCCTTCATGAATCACAGGGTGACCCCAAACCGTGTGTGCCTGGGAGCTCCTTCCCAGAATAGCAGAGGGTTCTGAGCGATGAGCACCCTCTGTTTATGGGACGCCTGGGGGACCCACCGCACCCCAGGGCAGGAGGGGCTGACATCCGACGTTAGCCCGCTGAGAATATGAGTTGTGTATCCAGCTGAGGGGGTGGGACTTGGCCCTGCTGGCTGGGACACCTCCACCAGTCGGTGACAAGGAGCAGTTGGTGGATGGAGAGATTCGTATTTTTGCTAGCTTACTTTCCATGTTGGTCCTTCCAAAGATGGAAAAGATGCTGCCGTATCTGGTGAGCAGAGTGAGGTGAAAGGATCATCCAGTGATAAAGGAGCAAACATGGAAACAGGCTCTGGGAAGTGGTTCGGGCGTGTGGGATCCAGAGCTTGGCTGGAGTGTGGACCCCTGCATGCGACGAGGGCGTGGCTCCATTTCCAGGGAGGCGGGAGGTGGAAGGAGGACGCAGAGCAAGATGCTAACAGGTGGGAATGGGTTCCTGCTTCGTGTGTGATCGGAAGCACCTGCTCTTCCCCGTGGGTCATGGGGCAGGTGGAGGAGGTCCCTCCCCTGTGTTGTTTGCTCAAAGGTTAGGACAGGACCGCGAGAAAGGGCCAGAGCGAGTCCCCGTTTGGGATCTAGGGGCGCAGGGCTGCAGTGCGGTGCCCTCCCGGGTGGTTCAGGGTAAAGGGTCAAAGGACCTAAAAGGAAGAGCGAGTCAACCAGACTCTCCCGGAACCAGGCTTCTCTTATGTTCATGGAGGAATAGCACCTGCCCTGTTCGGGCCGGGATGGCCAAGGTGGACGGTGGCGGTGGGCACCTGTCCCTGACCGCTGGGGGGGGGGGGGGGACTCAGACCCTGCTTGGTTTGGACGTATCTCCTCATGGCCCCTCGGACCTGGCCCGGGCTCTGAGGCCAGGAGAACTGAGCTGAGATGGCAGATGCCCCGTGACTCTGCTGACCCTAGTCTCATGCCCGGCTGGGATTCCCCGTCCTCCCCACCGTGGGCGCCCAGCGGGCACCCCCTCCAAGCAAGGCTACACAAGGCGCTGGGGCCTTTTTCTCAAACGGATCTGTCATCATGACTCATTTGTAGGCCATCCCCGGCTCATCCTCTGCTGTGTGTGACAGGCCAGACTCTGTCCGGCTCTCCGTGTGGGAGCCAGTCACCAGCCTCGCTGCGTCAGCCCCCCCCTCCCCTCAGATGAGAGCCTCCCGGGCTGCCAAATCCAATTCCTTCTGACCGTTCAACTGTCAGGACCAGAATCTCAACATCTCTGTTCAAACCCGGCGAGCTTAATCTTTCTCTCCCTATTTGCTTCAACATCCCCTTTCTCAAAGGCAGGCTTCATTTGCTCCCCTTTCTAAAAACAATGTTCCAAGTCATTTCCCAAATTGTTTAGAGAAACCTGTCATTATCATAGGGACACAAATAAACATTGTCTCTCTTTTTTCCTCTTCTGGAGGGAAGAAGTCTTAGAAGAGGCACGATTTGTTTTCAAGGAGACCAAGGAAGACATTGTGGAAAAGGGGCAGGGTTTGGGGCCAGGCAGGAAGTGGGGTGATGCCCGGGGGAGGGGGTGCCGGGCCGGTTCCAGAGGAGATGTCCCCTGTGCAACGCAGACCGGCCTGCAGGTGGGGACTGCAGGTGCCCAGGGGTCTGTGAATGGACCCATGCTGACCAAGGGCGGGCCAGGGTTTCCGAATGACGGCCATCGCCTCTCTCAGTGCTCGGAATTCACCCTTGGTCTGGGCGTGGTTGGGTGGGGTCTTCCCTTTGAAGCGTGGACGGGACAGGACTCCCTCTTTCCGCTTTAGTCCCCTCTCCATGCCTTCTCACTGCCCGTTGGAGCAGGGGAAGTCCAGCCGTGGGCCCTGGGTCTTGGCTCCGGGTGTGGGTCTTGCTCTCCCTCCTCACGGTGACACCTCACCCTTTGTTCCAAGGCTCTGAGTCCTGCCAGCCTCTGGGTCTCCAGACCCCTCTGCCTTTCCCCGTGTCACACACAGTCCCCCTGGGTCCAAGACTTGTGTTTTCACTTCCCGCAGGCGCACCTAGGAGCTCAGACTCATATTGCACCAGTGCCCCTGCCTGGCGGGACCCCTGCCCAGTTGGCATCCTCTGTAGTTCAGAGCCACGGTCACACACAAGGGCAGGCTGCCCTGGGCCCCGCTGTAGAAGGTGAGACGCAGGGCAGAACTGGGCGTCTGCTGAGGTGCAGCCCACCCCTCCTGGACACAGTGCATGCTGACTGTCCTGTAACTCAGTGACTTACACCCTCTGGCCCCAGACCCCTTGCCCCGTGGGAGAAGCCGTGTGTTATGTGACTTTGTACCTCTTTAAATTGTAGCACAGGGGTGCCCGGGGGGCGCAGTCGGTTGAACTTCGGCTCAGGTCGTGATCTCACGGTTTGCGGGTTCGAGCCCACGTCGGGGTCTGTGCTGACAGCTTGGAGCCTGGAGCCTGCTTTGGATTCTGTGTCTCCCCTGTCTCTGCCCCTCCCCCCCCTCCATCTGCTCATGCTCTGTCTGTCAATAATAAATAAACGTGAAAAAACGCTTTTAAAGAAATAAAATAAAATAAAATAATAAAATAAAATAAAATAAATTGTAGCACATCATTCATAGGTCAGTGATAATCAGAATGTTTTCCTAACGAAGCTTTGACAAGTGTCCGGGCCAGTTCAGATGCCCAGGAAACCAAGCGCTCTGGCCCCTAGTGACATAAGCATCTATGCCTCACTTTAAAAACAGAGCGGTGGCTGCTTTTAAATTCTCCGTGAGCATCAATTCTGACCGAGTGAGAAAAACGCTAACAGCTGTGACGGCCCTGTTGGAAGGCAGCTTCATGACCTGGGGACTCACAGGTCCTTTCCACCTTTCCCTGCCTCTCTCGGCCTCGTGATCCCCAAATCTGAGGGGGGGGGAGGGGGGAGTTGCATGTCTAGTGGGAGCATCTCCTGAGTTTTTCTTTCCCCCTCACGCCTGACCCTCCCCACATCCCTGTTGACTTGGTAGGAGGTTACAACCCCCAGAAAACAGGGGCATCGCACCCGGAGATAACGTCCCCACAGAGACAGGACAATGTCCAGTGCCGTGCTGGACGGCCTCACAACTGGCTTCCTTCGGGCTGGGTGGTCGGAGGGCGGGAGGCAGAATGGAGGGATGTGCATTTTGCCCGGGGAAGGCACACCAGCCGGTGAGTAACTGCTGAAATGTGGGTTGCGTGGAAGTTGTCCCCGCCTCTTGCCACCCAGGGGCAACCTGGAAGACCAGGTTTAATCCGTGAGCAGATGGGCAGAGAACAAAGGTGGGTGGCATCCTTCCTCCTCTCTGCCCACCGGACTGCACCCGTGGGCCCCGAGGGACCGCGTCTGACACAGGCAGGAAACAGAAGCAGCGGGGGGTGTATGAGCACCGGTCACCCAGGCAGGACTCCACAAAGTGACCACACCGGGGCCCTCCAGGGTTTCTGATGCTGGCTCAGGGTACAGTCTGCGGGACGTGGTCACGTTTAAGGCTCGCGGGGGATGCGACCTGTTGTGGCCCCTTCCTTGACTCCAGCTGCCGAGCTTCTACACCATTGATCCCCAGAGCCCTGTGCGCCATCAAAAGGAACCCTTAATCCTGTTGTCCCTGTGCCTTCTGGGGCAGACCTGTCTCCTCTATCTTGTGCAGAGCGGCACAAAACTCACGTATCCTGACTCGTAACATGGTGTCCTCCCCTATAAACCACGCTTCCCTCCCCTGAAATTACTGAGGCTAGACGGGCTTTGATGGCGTTGATCGAGGCTTTGAAGCCTCTGGTTTCTGGCTGCCTACGGCGAGTCCTCTGCTTGAATCTTCACATCCTTCCTGGGGCTGCTGGCCCCAGAGGCTCAGAGCCGGCTGGAGGTGCGTGTGTGGGCGGATGTGGGGGAGGGGGGTCCTTACCCCCCTCCCCATCACTGCCCTTCTCGGCACAATGTGGCCCCAAGCGCCCCTGCACACAGAGCGTGTCCGCGGGATCTGCAGGACGCCGCACTGGGGGGAGAGGGCTCTGGCCTGGACAGTCCTGGGGTGAACCCCACGCCCGGCGAGAAGCTTTCCTCGGCGTTGAGACTATAAAGCCGTGTCCTCGCTGGCTCTGCGCGAGAAAGAAAAGAGAAATACAAGCAGTCTTGTCTTCCCTTATTGGACACAAGATAGACACCAGCAGGGAGTGAATTCTGGAGAAGCATTTGGTGGAAATCCAGATTCTACCTGTTAAGCTATTTGAGTCCAGTAGATTTACAGTGGTGACTTCTTTCTTTCTCATGAAGGCCTCCAGAAGCTCTCGGAGGGGGCAGCCCGGCCACACCACAGCCGTTGGCGTCCTGGCTTTGCACAAAAATGTAATCAGGTCTCACGGTCAAGTTTGAAGGAAGTACATTGAACGGAAAATCTTTTTAGTCTCAGTAGCCCAGCTGCTGGTCACGTCCCTCAGGTGTCCTATGGTGACGTGATGCTGTGGGTACCAGCGGAGGCAAGGCTCGTCTCTGCCCCCGCCCCGGGGGGCAGGAAGTGTCAGGAGACACATCACAAAGCCCCTCTTTCTTGCCACAGAAGGTTGTGACTTTCAGATTATGTCCCTGGAGAAGGGGGCTAAGAGAGCTCCCCGGTGCGACCGTCGCCGTTCATAAGTGGTTCTACATCTTGTCACATCAGCTGAGCCCCCGTTTTGAGGACCAGGATCAAGACCAGAGACCTACGTTCTGACGAAGCCCCTGGATTCTCTGCACTTGGGGAATCCACCATTCGTTCCAGCTGCTTCTTGCCTAGCAAATTTGTGCTAAAGGATCTTTTTGTTAATATCCCTTTCCTCCTGCCGGACCCGTTCTCTGCCAGCCTAGCAGGAAATTCCATGTGTCCTGGCCATCTATCCCGAAGAAATAAGAACCCGTTCTGAGAAAGATTGTTTTCTTTGCATTAATTAATATGTTATTTAGTTATGAAGTTAAATCGCCTGTGCACTGACCTTGAGGTGCTCAGATATGGATGGTTTATATATGCTGGAAGCAAAACACGTAACAGACTCACAGAGTAACACGTCTAAATCAGAAGTTTTGTGATAAATGAATAGACCAAAAAGAATTCGATATTCATGGCTATTTAAGGGTCTGTTTTGTGCTGCCAGCCACGAGGAGGGAAATCAGGTTCATGCTGCAGAGAAAGAGCACTGAGCCCCTGCCAAGGCCTTGAAGGCGTCACGTTCTAGTCTCACTGAATCAGGTGGGTGCTCCTGTGGGGGAGCAGTGAACAAACCACCTTTCCCGGGGCCCCAGCCCCAGAGGGCATCTGCCGCGAATTCACAGGGCGCTCAGAGTCAGGGCAAGGGGGCAACGGCGACCTCACCCAGCCGGAACTCGCTCCGTGATCCAGACGTGTTCTTCCCACGCGCGGTGCGGCCGGTTAACTGTGCCCTGCAAAGTGCCCTGTTCCAGCTGATGTCACAGAAGCGTGGGTGCTGGAGGACGGAGTCACAGCTCACGAAGAACGGTGTTGTCCATGGCCTCATCTGGTTCTCCATTGGCAGGAAGAGCAGACGTGACACGTGGAGAGGGTAAACTGAGGCTGAGAGGTGCTCAGAGGTTTGCTCAAGGTCACAGGGTGGTGCGGCTAGACCCTGCAGCATCCTCACGGGTCCTGGATCACGCAGACTCGGCCCGAGGGTTTGTATTAAAGCCTGGGACCAACGGCCTTGCTTCAATACATGGAGAGAATTTGAGCTACATTGTGATTCTGGGAGGGACCACTGAGTTCATTTTTGAATGTGAGGCTTTCACACAGGGCTTAGTGCAAATTTCACGCAATGCCCATTTTGTGCATTGCTCAGAACCATGTGAAAAGCCCTTTTTGCTTGCATTGTTTGTGCTGCCTCTGCCAGAGCACCCGGACGGTCATCGGAGCGACTTTGGCCGCAGAGAGGCGCACAGAGCATGGTCCCTGCCCCCCTTCCGCGACGGGAAAGGCTCCCTGGCTGATAAACACACGAGACGATGCTCAACACCGGGGAAACGCAGCAGCAGGTGTGGAAGGGGTTGGGTCCACACGACTTCCCATCTAACGCTGGTGGGGCATTAATTAGTATAATCATTTTGGAAAACGGTTTGGTGGTGTCTCCTAGAGTCAAACATTCATATGCTCTCCTCCACAGACATTTCCCTCCCAGATGAACACCCCTGGGGAAGTCTTGCCTGCGAACACCTGGACACACGCATTAGCATGCTCTGCGCAGCGCCACTGACAACAGCGACATCCTGGGCACGAGCCAGAGGCCCGTCGGTAGTAAAACGACGAGTAAGCTGTGGTATCGACAGACAGTGAGCCGTTTTCTAACAGTTGAGGGGAAGACACGTGATGATGCTTAATCTTAGCAAGACAATAGTAAGTGAACACTTAAGTCCCACAAAGTTACATGCGGGAAGATACCATTTTTATAAAGTTGAAAATAATGAACACAAAACACAATTTTAGGAAAAATATATACGGTGGAAAACAAAGGATCGATGAGTTTGGGGTTGATGTTTACTTCCGGGGGAAGGAGACAAGGAGGGAATGAAGCCCCTGTTGGTCAGAAGTAGACTTTTTTTTTTTTTTTTTTGGTCAAGATATTATTTTTTGTTTTGAATAGTGGATTTACAGGTGCTTGTAATACTATAAAAGTGAATAAAAATATAACTGAAGGAAAGGGCTACGTGTTCTAGTAAAAGCTAACTCTCCCAGAGCCCCACCTACTACGTACAAAGGAAGCTGTTTAAAAACCAATTTATTTAATACCACAACTTTCTTATATGGTAAAAACTCTAAATTCCAAAGGAGAAACACGACACTCTCTCTGAACCCAGGCTTCTCAGAACACAGAACCTAAGACACAACGTATGTGCTCATCCATAGCTGAGGGGTGTCATCCCAGGAGGGCAAGAGGGGGGCAAACAGGAAAACAACAAAAAGCAACCAGCCGGGGGTTCACCGCCACACTGGCCTTGACATGGGTGAGTTTTGCTTGCGGGTGCAGCTTCCCTGGTCCAACCACAGAGAAAGCAGAATGCATGTGGGGAGGACCTATGGTGCATTCGATGCAGGCGGGGGAGATTAACTAACCTTCCTGAGGTCACAGAGCTAGGACTTGAACCCCGGCACTGTGGCTCAAGAGCCCACGGCCTTCCCCACTACACCATTTTGCCTCTGGGGTGAGATAAGATCTTCGTTTCCATCGAGGGAGAGCTGATGGGGTGGCCAGCGAGGGGTAAGGACCTCTCCGAGGAGGAAGAGCGACCCTTTCCCTGATTCCTTGGCCTGAAGCTACGGTAAAGTTCTCCTTGGCAGTGTGATTTTTTCTTTGCTTTGTCTTCCCAGCACCCGACACGCACCCTTTTAAAAATCACAACACGGTGCTACAGTGATCTGTTGTTCTGTTTTCTCCAGTAGGCTAGACTCCCTGGCTCCATTTTACATGCATGGTGATGTGTTCATGGGTGAAGAGGAAAAGAACGTGTGCGTTTCTGGGTGAGATCAGGGGCACCACGTGTGGCACCAGTAGTGGCCGATGGCGATGCTTCTGGAGGCAAGCACGGCTCCACCAGGGAGGCTCGGCGTCCGGCTGCCCCGAGATGGGACGCGTCAGGCCCCTTCCAGCTCACACTGGACAAGCACAGGCACTCACGGGCGCATCTGGGTGGAACACTGCAGACCAGCTCGGCTCCTCCGTTCGACACGACCTACCACGCTGGACACCCTGTGAATAAACAAACCTCCCAATGCACGTCACTGGGTTGGCAAAGAAGTGAAGAGGATCCTCGGAGGCACTGAGGGAAGCAGGAAATCAGAGAAACAAGTCAACTTTGAGGCCACAGCTGCTGGACAACATGGGCCAGCCCCGGGGACCTTGAGCATAGGAGACGACGGACAGAATGCAACCCACGGGACGAATCTGATGGGAGCCTCCTTCAGAAAGCCAGGAACTAAGGGGCGTCTGGGTGGCTCAGACTTCAGCTCAGGTCATGATCTCGCTGTCCGTGAGTTCGAGCCCTGCGTCGGGCTCTGTGCTGACAAGTCAGAGCTGGAGTCCGCTTTGGATTCTGTGTCTCCCTCTCTCTCTCTGCCCTTCCGCCGCTCATGCTCTCTCTCTCTTTCCCTCAAAAAATAAACACTTAAAAATTTTTTTAAAAAAGAAAGTCAGGAACTGAAATGGCTATGATTTCTGTAGAAGAATTAACTAGAAAAAAAAATAATAATTCACTCTTCCAGAAAAGAATATAAAAAACCCACACAGCACCTACACTACCTGCATGCATGTTACTGGCCTTGAACGCACGCTACTTAGAGATGGTCCAAAAACATCTTCAGTTAAAGATCTGCTTAAAAGTGGTTTCAGTTTAGTGGTGATTCCAAGTGTCTGTCGGTAAACAGATGTAAACTGCCTGGGGCAATACGCCTTCAATCCAGGCCACTAAGGATTCTCGTGGTAGGGCTCTATCAAACACGAGCTTACGGTAACCAAATAAAAAGTATAAATTGCACAAACATTGCGAGTAGGAGCTCTCAAATGAAAAAGATCAGGGAAGTACATTTGCAAAGCTTGCAGATGATGGAATTGTCGAAAACCAGGTGAAATCTGATGTGTTTTATTTGTTTAAAATAGTAAACATAAAGACAGGCACTGAATACTTGAGCAAGAAATTGTAAAAAATTACAAATGGCGAGGCAAGTTGGAGAACTAGCTCAACAGAACGTCAGGCGATTTTTAAAAATATGAATATTTAAAACTCGGCAAATGAATTAAACGATAAAAAGGAAATGAGTAAAGAGAACATTTAGTGACCTGGAAAAGGGATCCAAGAGGTTACACGGAACGGACACGGAAGACAAAGGACCAGAAAGTGTGGAGAGAAGAGACGAGCGGGAAGTTCAGAAACAAGGGTGCTCAGAGCTCCAGAAGGCGGTGATTGATGCAATGAGGAAGGCTATCTGGGAGACAGCAGCTTATATTATCTACGACTAAAGAGGTACCAGCTAACATCTTCTCCAAAGTATTATGAAGTCATGGGAACCAAGTATTTTCAAAGTAGGGTAACTGAAAAATTATATATATACATATATATAATACATTATATATATTATATGCATGTAATATATATGTAATGTGTGTGTATATTATATATGTATGTATGTAATGTATTTATGTGATATGTATGTATGTAACATATATGTAATACATATTGTAATATACATATATGCACACAATACACATATATAATGTAATGTATGTATCTCCCCATCAAGTCACAGCTGAGTGAAGCCACAGCAAATTAATTAAAGAGCAAATCTTAAAAGCAGTCAGAGAAACACTACAAAGGGGAAACAGTAAGATTGATGGCCGTTTTCACAATTGCAAGAATGGAATCCACAAGACAGTGGGGAATGTCTTCAAAGTGTTGAGGGGGAACAACCAAATACTGTAGACACAGAACACTCATTGTTTGGAAAAACCGTATTGAAATAACAACTATTTTCAGAGGGCTAAAACCAGGAAATTCTGCCCCCTTGAGCCGTGCCGTAGGGAATCCCAAGACACGTCCTTCAAGGGGAGGAAGGACCAAATGGCCTCCGAAGGATGGTCTGGAAAGCAGCAGGGAATGCTGTGCGACAAGACTGGCAAATGTCATCGGATCTAAATAAAAATGAACGGTGTGAACTTCACAGAAAAGCTCGGTTTCTGGTCAGCCTCCCAGACCTGGACTGTGGGAGAGCAGTAGCATACAGATGGGGCAGCGGTCAGAGTGCACGTGTTTTAAGGACTCCGCGTTGTTCGGGCAGAAGATAAAACCATTGACTGACTTGCGTCTTTGCTCAGTGCGTGAGGGCAGATCTCCAGGACAGCCACGGACTCCAGGACAGAGGAGTATTGGTGAGTTGGGGGACGGTGGGGTGGCCTGGGAGCCGGGAGTTGCCGGAATCTGCGTCTTTCCAGCGGGTGGACGAGCAGCTCCAGTACCAGTGAGTGGAGAGCAAGGAGAATGGCCTTCCAGAAGGGTCCGCCGGTCAGGGCCGCGGGTGGGACCCGGGGGCGTCAGTGGGTCCCCTGGAGGAATCCTAAGCTCTGTGAGCAGGAAGCACACACCTCTCCAAACCAGACATCCTTTGGGCATCTCTGAAAGCGTTGTTTTTCTCACCTTAAGCGTAAGGTTGGATTCTCTTTTCTAACAGAGCAATGGTGGTGACAGGTGATTTCGTAGCACATCCCCATCCCTAAGCTGTAAGACGACGTGCTCTGAAATCGGAGACCCTGCTCCCGCCCCTAAATACACCCGGTGCAGACCCCTCCATTTCACCCCTGTGTCCGTTATTAATGCCACAGGGACTGGAGTATCTTTTATATTCTAAGGCTTTGTAAACTCCAAGGACAGAGTCCTTCTGCCCTCCCTCCTCCTACAGCATTGTCAGCAGAGAGGAAGAGGAACCTGAATCAATGATATCCTCTCACAGACCATCCTTACCAACCTTGGAAAGGGTTTTTTTGTTGTTGTTTGTTTGGTTTTTATTTCTGCTTTGGGAATTGTCTTCTTCAGGGTTTTGGACCCTGAGGCGGTGCGTCGAGCCCTCAGGATGACATTGTGGGCAAAGTAAACTTCATTTGTAGTCACCCAGGAGCTAATCATCTTTAATTATTTTCAAACATAATTTTCTCCCAAGAAATATTATTTATTTCTTCGTATACCAAGCTGCCAACACAAGTGACTTAGAAACTGGAGGACGCAAGGAGTCTTAGCTTGGGGAGAAAGAAATACAGAATAAATGGGAAGATGGAGTGATTTGTGTGTGCGAGTCAGGGCGCTGCACCGAGACCGCAAACAAAATGTGGATGAATTTCTGAGAAATGTTTCCTCTGGTCAGAAACGGTGCTTTTCTCTTTGACCGGCAAGATACTGTCTATAACAACTTATGTGTCTGAGGACAGACCCTTGTCCGTAAGGTAAGGATCATACTGGTGATATCTCATGATGTCATTACTGGGATTAAATAGCTCCTGTGAACGGAAAAGGTGTGGATATTCCAATTCTAAGTAACTGGTGATATTTAAGAATCAATTGGTTTTGAAAATTTTCAACATGATCATTTTCAACATCCAGACTCAAGCCTATGAAGTCTCTTGCGGTCCCTCCGAAGGACCAAGTCACCCCCTGATTCTGAGCAGCAGTGCTTTTGCCGTACGAACAAAATCTGTCCGGGAGACACCTGCTCCCGGGGCCACAGTGGTCAGACTCCATCTGCTGCGGTCTTCACGTGCGTGTTCCCTCAAAATCCCTGTGCTGAAACCCTGTCCCCAAAGTGGGGGTGTCCGGAGGGGGGCCCTTGGGGTGATTAAGTCGTGAGTGTGGAGCCTGCTGTTAGGGTTGGTGACTTTAGAAGAGAGGCCCCAGAGAGCTCGCTCACTTGCCCTCCGTGTGAGGTCCCAGTAAGAAGGGGCGGGCCATGAATCAGGAAACCCCACCCCCCGCCCTGCTGGTGCCTTCATCTTGGACTTCCAGCCCCCAGGACTGTGAACCATGTACGTGCACTGTTTATAGGCCCCGACTCTGTGGTGTTTTGGGGTGACAGGCGGAACAGACTGGGCCAGTACCCCAGCTGAAGCTTCCTGAGCCTCATCACTGGTCACTGTACGGACCTGGCTCTAGTTGTCCGTCTGCCGCCCTGGCTTCTGGAAGCTGCCTCCATCAGGCTGCACTGGCCCCGGGCTGCCAGCGCCTGCCCACCTCCAAGTGCTTGGACCACCGTGCCGTCAGCTCACCCGGTGTCATCACAGGGCACCGGCTGCCTGTCAACGGCTGTCCCCAAGCTGCTCTACTCCTACATCTCAGGTTCGCTGGGATCCAGGACGGGATGGGTCTAGAGTCTCGGAGCCCACACAGTGGCCCCGTTAAGTGAGCGGCCACCGCTAAGTGGAGACATGGGGTCAGCGGCTGCCCTCAGCTAATTAGCAGGAGAGTATTTCTTTTTTTTTTTTTTAATTAAAATGTTTTTAATGTTTATTTATTTTTGAGAGAGAGAGACAGAGTACGAGTGAAAGAGGGGCAGAGAGAGAGAGAGAGACACAGAATCCCAAGCAGGGTCTAGGCTCCGTGCTGTCAGCACAGAGCCTGAGGCGGGGCTCGAACCCACGAGCTGTAAGATCGTGACCTGAGCTGAAGTCGGACACCCAACCGACTGAGCCCCCCCCAGGAGCCTCCAGTGGGAGATTATTTCAATCCACTTTATTCTATAAGCAAATGATACAATTCAGTTTTCTTTTACAAAAATAATTTTATATCTTCAAACCATATAATCACTTAAATTCTATTAATTGATTCTACAGGCAATTTTATTTTATACATGTGGTAATTACTTTATACAGACAAGTCAGGAAATATTCTAAAATGGTATAAATTTAGGAATTACTTACATGGTACAAGTGAGGCTTTTTAGAGTTCATATTTTACAAATGTTAAGGCACATGGCCTATGACATGCTTTTCTTATTTTAAGGTTATTTTCTGCCCAAGATTTAACAAATGAGTACTTAAAAAGGGACTCATCCAGCCGTGGTTTAAGATAATGCAGGTGATGGAGGATGTTCGACAGCAGGTGGGCTTTCTTCGCTTGGACGCGATGGAAGCTTCCTTTGGATAACGGAAGAAAAACGGGGATGTGTAGAATGGACTCTGGCGCTCACCGGACTGGCGATGGGCTGACCGCGGGCCTGACAGACGCCAGAAGCAGGAGCTGGAACCAGGTCCAGGTGGCAGGACCTGCTCTGGCCAAATCCTATCCCTGCCGTCATGGGGGCCGTGGGTGGGAGCCTGCTTGGCCTGACCCCGGTCACCCTGGCTCTCCACAGACTGTGGTCCCTGGTCAACAGTCTCACCAAGACCTCAGAGAGTGTGAAGCTTGCTCCCCTGGGGGAAGGAGAGGCTGGACAGCAGGGGCTCTGGAACATTCCCTTGAGGGAATCAGGAAGAGCACCCGATTCTGAGTGGCCAGACCCAGGCACGCGGACCGTTTGGACAGACAATCGGTAACAGGTTAGGATATAGGAAATGAATCATTTTTCCGCAACTGCAAATATAATTAGGTATCACGCAAAAATATTTACACTACAAAACGCGTGGTTGGCACCGTGATGAGAATCGTTCGGGGGTGGCGGAATTTTCTTAGTTGTTCGATCATTTCCTTTGTGTGGATTCTCACATTTATCCCTAAATTGTCACTTTGTGAGATTAGAAGGCAAACTGGAAAATACTCAACATGATGTTTAGGAGTTGGGAGATAAAGTTTGTGAAAACGGACCCTAAACGATTCTCTGATCACAACCCTTCTTGCACCTGACTCTCCTGCTTGTTCACGTGACAGGCATTTTCTTGGCATGTCCCCCCTGCATAAGGTTGAGGCAACGTTTAAATATATTTATATCGGGGTGCCTGGGTGGCTCAGTCGGTTAAGCGTCCGACTTCGGCTCAGGTCATGATCTCACGGTCCGTGAGTTCGAGCCCCGCGTCGGGCTCTGTGCTGACAGCTCAGAGCCCGGAGCCTGCTTTGGATTCTGTGTCTCCCTCTCTCTCTGACCCTCCCCCAGTCGTGCTCTGTCTCTCTTTGTCTCAAGAATATATAAACATTAAAAAAAATATTTATATCTATTTCTATGTCTATTTATCTCCCTACCCGCCAACTGTCAACCCCCTGACCTCTGGCTTGACTACCTGTTGGTGCCAGACACACACCTGAAGTGTCGAGTCAGTTCCTCTCCGAGGTGTGACACGCAGGTCCCAGGGCACAGAAGAATGCGGACACCCCCTGAGTCGGCCGAAAGGAGGGACTCCTCTCCTGCACGTGGGCTGGAGCAGGTGGGGAGGGCCTGGGACATAAAGAACGAGGCAGATTGGCTGCACGAAAGGGAGACAGGAAAGCACTAGGTGGACACAGCGGGAACTGTGGCTTCGATGTGTGTCGAGGACAGAAGGAACCCGTCCGGCTGGAGTGTTGCTCATATTTTGACTTCCAACGGCACCCAATCATTGATCTGGAGAGTCCCGACTGCCCCTGTCCCAACGGGCAGGCCCCAAGCAGCATGGAGACTCGCCCAGCTGAGTGTCTGGAAAGAGCTTTGGTTTCAGAGATTTGGGCCTAGAAGGAAAAGAACCAGGAGTGGGGGGGAAGTCAAATCGAACACTGGCGTGTCTGGTCTCCGTAGGTACTGAGCCCCAGAGGCACAGAAACGTGGTGACGTGAAGGCCATCTGGTTCCTCGACCTCGCCACCAGAAGGAGACACGGGGCCCGTGCTGCCTTGGGTCTGTGCACAACCCCTGGAAGACTTTCACTCAACACCTTTGCCGAGCAAAGTGCTGAAGCAAATCGGTGCTGGCTCAGTGCCAACTGGCAGACCGTCCCTCTTATTTTCCTCCCGAAGCAATCCGCTGAACATGCACCCTCTTGCATTTTGGGTCCGCTGCCATTATTGGTACCTGATCACTTAAAACGAACAAACACGCGGGTGTTTGCAGCTTTCAGGGGGGAGACGCCCCCTGCCCAGGGTGCAGAGTTGAGCTCCCAGGTCCCCTGCAGCCCCGTCTTAACTGCCATTGTGGGGCCACGCACTCCCTTCGGGGCCAGCAGGGCCGGCGCGGCTGTGGGCTGTGTCCCCGACCTGATGGCCGTCCGAGCGTGTTCGCGGTACAGAGGAGGTGCTCTTTGTGGGGACAGCGCTCTCCTGTCCTCTCCCGGTTGAGAGCCGAATGCCAACACAGCCGCAGCAAACAGCCCAAAAGCCCGTTCCGCCTCCAGATAGTCCTGCCCCGTGCTTGCTGCTCAGCAAAAAGGCCCCAAGTTGTTGCTTTGCAGTATCTCAAACCCCAGCAGCTTCTTATTTATGGTGCGAGAGCTAATACACCCCCACTGTCTCCTTTGCAGGGTGTCCCTGGGAGCCGAGAGCAGGGGCTTGGAAGGAATGTCACGTTGTCGCTTACAGCAACCCTTGGCACACGCAGCCTGTCCTGGGCGTGGGCGACGAGGCCGCGGTGCACCCGGGGGAAAGGGCAGCCACCCTCAGCGCGGGCCGGTGTCTGAGCCCTCTGTCCAGCCAGGGCACGGTCCGCTGAGACCCCAAAGTTCCACCAGTGGCCCAGCGGCTTCAGGTGGGATGTTTGAAGATGAAGGGGCGTCTGTCCCTTTGGTGAGTGCAGTAAGCTATGGGGTAGAGGCCCTGGACGGGGACCCAGGACACATGGGAGAGGTCAGGTGTGTCTGTCCCCATTCTGGAGCCGGTCCTGAGCCAGGGGCAGCTCACCTGTGTGGGGCCTGGGACACATGTCCTGAGGTGGTCCCCCAAGCAAAGGCAGCTCCCTGCCGGCCAGGACTCCTGTTTACGCGCCGTAGGACCGGCTCACTCAGGCCCACGTTCCCGACCCCGACAGGCCTGGAGGGTGTGGCTGGTTCCTTGGGGAAGGAGCCCCCGAGAGCCAGGCTGGCCCCAGGGGGACGCCGGGTTTATTTGGGTTTCTGGAGAGAGCACTTGGGGGTCTCAGGGCTAGCACACAGCACTACTGCCCTTCACGCTGTTCGCGACCTTGATTTTGACGATTCCGTGCTCGTGGCTGTGGTGTCACGGAAGCCACTGACATGCTGCACCGTAGCCACTGTCCTCCCACGTTAGGCTTCGGCTCCCTGCGCCTCGTCCACGGCTGGAGTCACGCTTCCCCATGTTGCACGTCCCCTGTTCTTCCGGGTCAGGAAAGCTCCTGTGTCTCCGTGGTGACAGTGATTCTGGGGCCCCCGGGGCATTGCACCCCAGTCCTTGTCCCGGTCCGGGAGCCACGGCCACACTGTCCTGGCCGGGACCGGCTGCACCACTCTGTCTCCCTTCAGCCTTCTCCGCTGGGCCTTCGCGCCCTCCTTTCTGTGCCTTTCCTCTGCCCGTCGCTGTTCGAAGGCACACGTCGGGTCCAGGAGCGTCCTAGCTTGGCCGTCACATGACCCTGACATCAGCCCCCAGGAGACGTCTGGGACATTCCTGACGTGGCCCTGGAGATGTGACTACAGCAGACGTGTGGTGCGTCTGTGTGTGAGCTCTGGGTGTCTGTGCCATGTATAAAGTGAGAAGAGGTTCCTTGTTCCTCAAGAGCCTATCCCGTGGCCCCGTCGCCCCTGTTGGGAAGGCGCAGTGGGACCAAAGGTGGCTCCAGAAACGGGCTGCGCTGATGTGGGCAGGACGGGGCGGGGGGGGGAGGGGGCCCCGGGAGGGCATCGGGGCCCGCATGGGGCAGCCTGAGGGGCTTTTTCCTGAGCTGTCCCATCAGCCAGAGCCTCCCCTCAGGCCATTCCTGGGCTGGAGACACTTGCTTTAGGAGGGCCCGGGAGCATCCGGTCACCTGTCCCCTGCATTAGCTCACCTCCCCGAGGAAACCCAGCCGTTTCCGTAAACCCACTAGAGCCGGTACCCACCTCCCCACTTCCTTGGAAGAGAAGGAAAGTCTCCACGCGAGCACAGGGCCCGTCCGAGGGAGGGGGGCACTCAGATCCAGGGAGGGCGTTTGTTCTGGGCTCACCGAGGGTGAAGTTGGCCGGACGTTCTTAAGAGCAGAAGGGAAGGGGGTGTCATGTAAGTCAGCATATGCGTTTCACAAGGCCCGGCTGGGAAGGACCACCGGGGACGCCACGGCACGGGCCCCGAAGGACCCCATAGGGCAGGGTGAGCAAAGCTCACGGTTGCCCTCCCGGTCCGAGACAGGGCAGGATAAGGCAGATGTCTCAAGCAGATCACAGGAAGTACCGGGGACCCCAGAGGAGAGCGGAATATGTCCCTACGAGGGGGGAGGGTCCTCGGAGGTGGGATCCTGAGAGGAGCCTCCAAGGGAAGCTGCGGTTTCTGTTCTGCACCCCCAGTGGTTCCCAGCCCTGGAGCTGGAGAGCGATTTGCCCAGAGAATGAGAATGTTCTCTGGAGGGTGGTTGCCAGTAACCGGGGACCCCGAGACACCCCCCCAGAGGGTCAGCCTGGCGAATGGACCCACAAAGGGGCACCCGGTGGAGAAAGTGCCTGCCATGGTTCTCCCCCACGGGGCTGTCCCCGGCCCCTGAGGAGGGTCTTGGGCGGACGACACGCTCCAGATGCAGGACGGTCCCTCACCTGTGCCCAGCATCACACCCATCACCTTCTCTGGACCCCGGCCGTGCAGCAGCCCTAACTGGCTGCCCTGGGACTCAGGATGATGCATGTGGAGACTGTCATATCCAATAAGTCACTCTAAAAGCTCATCGGGTGACACTACTCCCCCAAATATCGTTTTTTAAACTTGGCACCAAATGCTGTGAATCTCACCCTTTGCACTCCACCCCCGCCCACAGCCTATCATTTAGGAAGCATTTCAGGGAAAGGACACATTCAGACACCGTTAGCTTGCATTAGTGTGATGTTAGCACATGAGGCTTAATGGCACATAATGGAATCCATCCCGCCCACAGCAGGGAAAGAGCAGGGCAGGTGCGGCCATCCGTCCCCATCCCCCAACGTGTGCCCGCCCCGGAGTGAGGGAGGGGGGCGGGGGCAGGGCTGTCCTGCAAGGCTGGGGTTGCACCTGCGGGTCCCCGTCAGGGTCAGGAGGGCGGCCTCGTCGCCTGGAGATAAGGAGCCACCGTGAAGGGAGTCCGGATGGGACGCGAGACCAGGAGCAGCTTGTCCAGGACGGGGCTGTGACGCCCCTGACGCAGGACCGGCCCCAGCTCCACGGGACGGAGAATTTCTCCAACGCTCAGCAGCTCAGAACCTCCTACGGAGCCGACCGCCGTTCACGGCATGTGGGGCCGTCGACCGCTTTATGGACACGCTGGGCAGAGGCTGGCCCTGTTGGAGCAGCCTTGGTTGGGTGGACAGAAAAATCAGACACTCCGAATGCCTTCCTCCTGGAGGGACCTGCTCCGGCCCACCCCCCGGTGTCACCCGCACCACGCACGGCCCGCGGGTTTTGCGGGGTGGCAGGATGAGAGCCAGTGTGCAGGACTGTCCTCGGCCTGGCGTGCACAGCCCTTGGGGAGTTTCCACACAGGCTAATTTACGGGAAGCTGTTTGGATTTCCTTCCCAAACTTTACGGCTACTGTGCCCTCTTACCTGTCATCTGCCTTGTTCCCAGGGGCCCCACAGGATGCTGGATTGCCCGAGCCACTCATCTGTCACTGCCACACCCGCCCAATGCCCAAACACCGGGGCCAGGGCCTGGGCGTGGCTCTACGACAGGGTCACCACGCGTGCTGGCTCCAGGAGGCTCCACTGTGACGCCCCGTGTGCCACCGTGAAGATCCCCAGCCCCGGTTCTCTCTCTCAAGTGCCCTGGTTTGAACAACAAAGCCTAAGAGCCTCCACGGATGACCCAATTTTGCAGGTGGGTCTTTCTGGTCAGAGCTCAGCAGCCCAAGGCTCCAAGGGAGGGGCTGTCCAGCCCGTCTCACCCCAGGACCCAGTTCCCGGAAGAAGTGGATGAGCAGAGAGAACCCACTCTCCGCACTGGGGACTCCCGGGGGGCCGCCATCCGGGCCAGGCCACAGCACAGCCCAGGTGGCGAAGCTACTGAGCACCATTGTAAGTGAGGTTTTTTTCTCGTTTCCTTGCCCAGGGCTCATGACCAGCGGGATGTAAAGCTGTGTGGAGACAGGGGTGACGGGATCCGCCTCAACTTTGACTTTCCGGACTGTATTGCTGCTGGCAGCTGAGGAGGACAGCTGCCGGGTGGGGGGAAGTGAGGGCGAGGCCAGTGCTAAGCGCATCCCGGGGTGGGGGGAGGCTGTGGGGTCTGCACATGGAGCCCATGAACCCACGGGTATCACCCAGTGACTGTGCTGGGGCGTGTGCGGGCGGGAGGCCCCTCAAGCCGGCAGGCTCGGGATGGCCCCGTGCTGGTGGCAGAACTGGGAACGTCGGGAATCGTGGGAGTGAATCCCAGAAACCTGGAGCCCGAACTGCGAACTCGGCCCCTGCAGACCCCCAGATGCCATCAGAGAACCAGCCTCTGGCTCCGGCATGGCCTCGCATGGGCACAGAAGTCCCCTGCCGTGTGGCTGCCTGAAGAGACCTAAATTCCAGGAAAATAGGTCCGAATCCACCTGATTGAAAAAGAAATGAGTGCTTTGGCCCTTGCCATCGGCTCAAACCATGAAATCACACGTGCATTTTGAGGACGGGCCTCCTGAGCTGACCCAGGACAGCTAGGAACCGCGTGCACCTGGGGAGGCCGTCCCAGGGACGAGGCGAGACTCGGCGGGCCTTGATTTTCCGGAGACCAGAAAGGCCATTAGAAATCCGTGCGGCCAGTGCTGGGGGGAAACCACCCCTCGGCTGTCGTGAGAAGGAAGCTGACGGAAGAGACTTCTAACCCGACTGCGCGGGCTTCTGACGTGGGGCCAGGGAGCGCCAGACCAGGAGCCCAGCTGCTCGATTTCTGGGCCCTTCTGTGGGCGGCTGCGGGGCCTGCAGCCGACACACCCCAGGCTGTGCCGCCCGGCCTCCAGGGGCCGAGCCCACAGAGCCAGCGCTCTCCCCCAGCTTGGGCAGAGCGCCTGACTGGAACCGAATTTGCCCTCACAGAAATGTGCGTGTGGAAAACCCATTGCACAGCTCTGTTTGCAGGGGTGTCACATTTCCTTTTTATGCGTGAGAGACAGCTGGGAGGACTCTGACACGTGGGCACATGCCCCACGCTGACCCCACAATAGACATAGCTCACACCCCGCCTTGGACTAGACCACAGATCCCAGATTACCAGCCGGGATTCCCATGAGGGGTCACGCTCTGCCTGAGCATCCCTGGCTGCTTGTAATTTGCTCCAATTTTACGTACTGTCCAAAGTGACAGCGATGGGGGCGCCTGGGTGGCTCAGTCAGTTGAGAGTTCGACTTTGGCTCAGGTCATGATCTCACGGTTTGTGGGTTTGAGCCCCGAGTCAGGGGCTGTGCTGACAGCTCAGAGCGTGGAGCCTTCTTCGGATTCTCTATCCCCCTCTCTCTGCCCCTACCCTGCTCACACTCTGTCTCTGTCTCTCTAAAAAATAAATAAAAATTTAAAAAAATAAAGTGACAGTGATGAAAAAGTATGAAAAACAGAACCTTTTATTTATTTATTAATTTTTAATGTATATTATTTTTGTGAGAAACAGAGCACAAGCCAGGGAGGGATAGAGAGAGAGGGAGACACAGAAACCCAAGTGGACTCCAGGCTCTGAGCTGTCAGCACAGAGCCCGACGCGGGGCTCGAACTCAGGAGCCGTGAGATCATGACCTGAGCCGAACTCGGACACTTACCCAACTGAGCCACCCAGGCGCCCCAACAGAACTTTTTAAACAAAGGTACCCAGAGCCTTGGTATAAACAGGAGTACAACTCAACCTGAGACAGAAGCTGTGATTCCAGTGTAGACGTGTGAGTGATCAGAGACGCTGCCCTCCTTCCAAGAAAGCAACAACCCTCTTTCGTTTCCGTTATAAGCCGCCCAGAATGCCGCCCTGGCTTCCATTCCCTCCCCGGATTCCCAGCCCTGCAGCATCTCTGTTTCCCGAGGCTGTGGTTTACTCACCACCCGCTCACCCACCCCCCTGCCAGCCAGGCGTCAGGACGGGGCAGCCCAGGTGGGGCCGGGGCACGAGGGAGGGAGGACGGCGAGGGCTCTTGTCTGTCCTCGTTCTCGGTTCCGTTCCACTCACTGGAGGGGCACAATCCACCCTCGGCCCTTTCTGGACGTGTCCCGGGTTGGCTCCTGTCCAGGAAGGGTGCTCAGCTCATGACTGTCAACATCGTGCAGGCACAGGTGGCTTTCTCTGCTCCTTCGCATTTTCAGTGCCTTCCTCACCTACGCTTCTCTTATTGATTTACGAAGTTCTAACACTGGAGTATTGACTTCCAGATTTAAAAGCTGCTCAGTGGAAACAGGTATTTGTGTAGTCAAATTTTTGTTGTTCGTGTCTCCTCTAAGTAGTAAGGATGCTCCCTGCCTGTTCCGTTCTGCTTGGGCTCTGCTCGTTGACAGCAAATTGAATCAGGAGCTGGTGTGGCTAAAAAGGCGGAGTGAGGCGTGGGGGCAGAGGCCACCTGTGTGGCGCACCCGTGTCGCGGCCGCTGGACGAGGACAGTTGATTCTGTGCTCATTCATCTCCGCCAGGAGCTTCCACAATCGAAAAGCAATCAGCGCCCTGACCCCTCGGCAGCAGCTCGCGCTTTAGAAGATGGAGGTCTCTCCCTTGCGTTTCTTCTTTGCCCATCAGACACTCCCACGGGTCACCGGGGAATCTCTGCTGAGTCTCAGGGACATCTGCGGCCAGGCTGGGGGCACCGTGTGGCTTCTGAGGTTGGGGGGACGTGGCAGTGATACACACGGGGACTCCGGGATGGCCTGCGAACACGGTCCGCCGGGACCCCGCCTGGCAGGCCGCTGGCTTTTTGCCCACGGCCACGCATGAAGAGAGCTGGTGGTTACGGAGAACAGTCTTGACTTAATGTTGCCTCACTTGTGTCTCAGGGCAGCCTTCTGGAGGCAGGTGTCCCTGTCCCCTTTTACAGAGGCACAGAGACGAGAAGTGACCTCCCAAGGACACAGAGCTGGGGTGACCCCAGCCCAGACTATTCCCCTTCAAGGAACAACCTTGCGGCCTGAAGTCACAGGGGGTGCCTGCACTGTTTCTGGGACAAGCCCAACAGCTGGAGCAGTTGCTGACTCAGTAAGCTTCTCCGTGCCTGCCAGGCAGGTGATGGGGCTGGAAGGAGGCCAGGGTGTGGACAAGAGGGGGTGACGGGGCTGGAAGGAGGCCAGGGTGCAAAACAAGCGGAAGAGGCCCTCCAGATAGGGGCAGGGAGGGGAACAGATGGGCACGAGATGCTTCCCCCAAAGGACGGAGTGTCCCCGGCCCCCGTGCAGCTGGGGAGGGAAGACAGTGAGGGAGGTTTGAGGGCCATTCTGGAGTCCCTGTGTGTATCACGGTCTGGCCTTAGGTACTAGAGAGTTCCAAAGTCCCACCTGACATCGGGAAACGTGAAGCTGCATGAAATGACCTCATCTCTGTTGAGGGAATGAGGCCGTTTCAGGCAGACCCCTCTGCCAATCCAGAAGGGCAGTAGCACAGGGGGCACTGAGGTGCCTGTTCCCCAGCCTTCCCCTTCCATCCACCGAAATCGGTCGTGGCCCCCCCCCCCCCCACCGGCCCCTCTTTCTCGTCACATAACCCTGACAGGGTTTGGGCAGCGACACGCCCGCTTGGAGATCAAATCAAGATCCTTTTGTGTTGGTCTTGTGGTCTGCTTCGTCTATACCAGAGCTGGGTCTGAGACAGCACGTGACCCGGGCAGCAGGTGAGAAGCAGAAGTCTGCTGAATGCTTCTTTGAAGTATACAGGATTAAATTTGAAATAGCTTAAGACTGACATGAAGTTGCAACAACCATAGTGAGCTCCTGAAAACCCTTCCCAGCTCACCGGAGGGTGTGTCTTACACAATCACAGGGTATTTGTCAAAACCAGGCAGTTGGCATTGGTTTAATACAGTTGACTTAAATACAGTTCCTAATTGGATTTATCTGCTTTTACCTAGACTCTCCCTTTTTTAAATGTTTGGCATTTACGGGAGACTGGGTGGATCAGTCGGTTGAGCATCCGACCCTTGATTTCGGCTTGTGTCACGATCCCCAGGGTTGTGGGACCGAGACCCACGTTGGGCTCTGCCCTGAGTATGGAGCCTGCTTGGGATTCTCTCTCGCTCTCCCTTTGCCTCGCCCCCACTTCTAAAATAGGAGAACTTGAAAAATGTTCGGCATATAGTCCTATGCAAACTGACCACATGCACGGATTCAAGTCGCCATCCATACAGTGAGGATACAGAGCTGTTCCGCCACGACACAGAAGCCCCCTTGAACAGTCACATCCTCCCACATGCTGACCCCCGGCCACCACCCTGTATTCTCCATCCCTGCAGCTGAGTGACTTCTGGAATAGTACAGAAATGGAATCGTACAATGTGTAACCACTTGAGACTGACGTTTGTCACTCAACACAAAGCCCTAGGGTCCGTCCGGGTTGCCCGCACTCCTAGCTCATCCCTCTCTGTATTGCTGAGTAACGTTCCGTCATCCGGAGCCACCACAGTCTCTCTATCCAGTCACCGCCTCAAGAGCGTTTGGATTGTTTCAAACTCAGGGTGGCTACGAACATTAGGAGCCTCTGTGAGCAGGAACCTGTACCCACACAAGCTTTCATCTTCCTGGGGGGAAAACGCAGGGCTGTGACTGCTGGGCCCCCACAGGAAACCACCACTTTCCAGAACGGAGGCGCCATTTTGCATTCCCACCAGCGACACACGGAAGCTCCGGTTTTCCACGTCTTTGTCGGCACAGCTGTCCTCAGGGTTGGCTATTTGGTCCGTCCCAGCTGGCGGTAGAGACAGTTCATCCTAGAGGTAAGTCACCCACTGCTCATGACTGGTGATGGGAAACATCTTTCCACGTGCGTATCCAACATCCAGTCCGTAAAGAAGGGGCGTCTGTGAGTCTTTGGCTAAGTGTCTGCTCAAGTCTTCTGCCAATTTTTTTGATTGGATTGCTTGATTTCTTACTATTGCACTCTGAGAGTCCTTTCTATATTCTAGAGACAGTCTTGTCAAATATGTGACCTCAAAGTATTTTCTCCCAGTCTGTGGCTTCTGTTTCCATTCTCTTAATAATCTCTCACGGAAAGGGGCACCTGGGTGGCTCAGTCGGTTAAACGTCCCACTTCGGCTCAGTTCATGATCTCACAGTTTGTGAGTTCGAGCCCCGCATCGGGCTCTGTACTGACAGCTCGGAGCCTGGAGCCTGCTTCGGATTCTGTGTCTCCCCCTCTCTCTGCCCCTCCCCTGCTCATGCTCTGTGTCTCTCTGTCTCTCAATAATAAATAAACGTTAAAAAAAATTTTTTTTAAAAATCAGAGTTGAATAATCTCTCACGGAAGCAAACATTTTTGATGGAGTTTCACGTGTCTGTTTTTGTGTGGATTATGCCTGGGGTGTCATGCCTAATACATCTTTGCCCAGCACCGGGTCAAGAAGAATTTTTCTTATATGTTCTTCTAAAAGTATTATAGCTTTCCGTTCTCCGTTGAGACCCATGATCCATTTTGAGTTTTTTTTTTTGTATAAAGTGTGAGGTACGCTTTTCAGGAAGCTCTGCCTCCCTGACTTCTTCAAGAATTACCACCGGATAGGCTGTTCCCACTTCCCTTTCTTTCCCGGTTGCGGATGTTACCACAAAGATGTGACGGCAGGAGACGCCTGGGATCATGAGGCAAAATGCTTCGGGGTGAACAATGCCATGGCAAGAACGGGGGAAAAGTCACCAAACCCAGGCTGGGACCTGGGACTCGAGGTTCCTTGTTGAGTAAATGTCCTTATAATTTAAGACATCGTTTGGGTTTTCTTCCACGTATAGATGCCCCGACCCGGTCAGAGAGGTGCCTGCTATACGTGCATTACTCATCGAACCTTTCAGTCCGCGAGTTCACACTACAAGCCTGAGAGAAAACGCCGGTCCTCACAGAAGCCAGCTGTGTGTGCCTGCCTGATGGGGAGTGGATGGAGAAAGGGCGTCTGAGGCCCCAGCCATCAACTGTGAACCTGACAGCACCCAAGGTCTCAAAGTGAGAACGGCAGATGAACCGAGGGCCGGAGGTATGGCACTGGAGGGGCACAGAGGGGCACACAGGGTCCCCTGTCAACGACAAAGCAGAAGGCTGGGGCGGTCGCCTGGGCAGGGCTCCTGGGTGCAGCTGACTTTGACTCTGCCCAGCTGGGCTCTGTAATAAAGTTTCAATTCTGACCCCCTCCCAGCCCTTCTTGGGACCGGGATGGTGGCCAATCCCGGGTCGCTTTGCTGTCCCACCAGGTACCGACCCCGTGAGACAAGGCACTTTCCGGAGAGACTGCTGCCTCAACGGATTGCCAGGATCCGATGTGAGCGCATTCTTTGAAGAGCAGGCTGCTTCTCCAGAGACGCAGATCTGAGTTCACCGCGTGGTGAATTGCGGTGAACAGAAAGTGGTGGGCATGCGCCAGTATTTATGCAAATAGCGAGGCTGCTGGGGGGTGGGGGGGGGGGGGTTGTGCCCTGGGGACGTTAGCTCAGCGTGGCCACCTTCCAAAGAGGACACGCCCCGTTTTCACGGGCAATTGAGATGTCTTTGCATTTTGGATGGAGATGCATTTTGCACATTAATGCTAATGGTGTCGAAGGTTCTTAATCAGACTCCAGGGTCCTGATTTTAGACCCGCGGGGGCATCCTTGTGAGAGAACAGGTGGGGGGTTGATAGGTCGGCTGCTCACCTTTCTGGCACCGGGAGCGCTTCGCGTGGGCATCCATCTCTGGGAATGTTACGTGCTGACGATGCGATCGAAGAAACGCCCTACGTACATCCCCGGGGTCTGCGAACCCTGCTGGCTGCTGCGGGCCCAGGTCTGGTTCCCCCGAAGCAGCACAGGAGACAAGATGCGGGTTCAACTGATGGATGGCACGCGTCTCTCTTGAGACACGGGGGTGGGGGAGGGCGGGGAGGGCAGGACGGGAGCTAAGTAAGCACGGTCCCTGTGAGAGGCCAGCTTCATCCCAGTGAACCCGGGGCAGCCGGGGCAGGTGCGCTTGCCGGTGTGGCACCAGAGGGCCGCTGGAGCCCGGGTCCTGCCCCGCCCCCTCCCCCTGCTCCTCGAGCGCACACAGTCCCCGTGTGGCTTCTCCAGGATCCTTGCTTATTCAGAGCAGCACCTAAAGCTGCGCTTGAACTACGGCCGTCATGGCCCCTTCCCATCTCCCTCCTCCACCACGTGGATTCCTCTTTTCCTGGCCAGCACTCTTCTTGGTGGCTTGCTTGGTGAGGCCACTGGCTGTCATCCCCGAGGGGTCTGAGTCCTGGGTTGCCGGGATTTTGTCAGGCCGTGAGTGCCGTACTTCCCGTATGGAGCTTAAAGGGGGCTGAGGGGTGGAGGCTCCAGGGCTCACCTGAGTGCCCGTGTTTCCCCCGTTCCCACTGCAGGCTCTGGGGAACCACAAGGACGGCGGGAGGCAGGCTCCCCCTTGTCAATGCTGGTTGACACCTGCTGACCCGCCGTGCCAGGACGGTCTCATCTTAGTGGACTTGCCCCAGGCAGAGGCAGGAAGGGAAACCAGCCTGCACTTTTGAGAAATGACCGCAGAGAAGAAAGACAAACGATTACGAGCCATTTTTTAACGAAAGAATGGAAAGGGGGTTTGAGGGGCCGGACTGTTCGCTGTCCTGGGAGAGCGCTGGACCCTCCCCAGTCGGCACACCGGCACCCCAGAAGCCATTGTCCCCTCGGCGCCCTGGGAGCCTCTTTCAGATCGAGAGAGATGGAGAAAACTTTCCCCTGCGTCTCCTTAGCATCCGGCCAGCCAGCAGGGACTCCACTCAGACGTGCCTGGGGTTTACTGCCCTGCCTAGATGCCTCTGCCGTGTGTTCCTGAGGACGCCTCAGAGGGCAGCGGTCGGGACGTGCAGAGACAGAGATGAGGGCAGGGAGCAGGTGCAGGGAAGGTCGGATTCGGAGGTACAGGGGCAGCACGTGTTCAGGCCCTAGGTCGGCACTGGGAGGACCCTGGCCCCTGCACGGTGACCCAGCTCCCCCGGCCCGGGAAAGCCGCACCCACGGACCACAGCACGTCCCCTGATAGAGCCAGGATGGGGTCATCAGGAGCCACACAGGGTGCCAGGAAGCCGCCACCCCTCGCTGGGGTGGGCAGGTGAACCGGCAAAACTAGACCACGAGAAGCTACAGAGGCTTGTTAATCTCAGAACAGTCTGAGATTAAGGAGGCAGAGGCAGGGAGCACCGCCAGGGAGGACTGCAGTGGGGTCCACTGGTCGGGCAGCTTCGGGAGAGGAAGAACCCGGTGGAGGGGGAGGAGGGACGCGGCGGAGGGGTGAGGAAGGGTGCTGTGGCGGGGGCGGGGGGGCTGTGGTTGTAGGCCGGTGTGCGTGATGGGGGAGGCACCCCTAGGACCCCCTGTGGCCCTCCCCACAGCCAGGTGAATGGAATCAGGGACCGGGAAGCTGAGGAACCCCTCCCAGAAGCAGCTGAGTCCAGTCTCCTGTGAGACACCAGCGCTCCCTTCCGGATGCTTCTGCGCAGGAGGGAGGGTGGGTTCATGGCGGGAGGGGAGCCTCCAGGGGATTCTCACCAGTGCCCCTGCCTCACCCGCCATGTGGCTAGGAGCCACGGGAGGAAGGGGTGCAAGGGCGCCCCACTCTGGCTGCTGAGAAGCTCACACTGACCCCCCGAGTGGAGGGAGCGTCTCTTCTCCACTGAGAAAAGGCACGTGGCCTTTAGACGCCTTCTTATTTTCAGAAGCTGGGGCTGCAAGACTTGCCAGAAGCTTCCGGTCCCCACTGCACTGTGCTGCCCTGAGAACTGGGTGGGGGGGAGTCGGGCCAGGCGGCCACGGGGCGCCCAGTGTCTGCAGGCGGTCCCTGTGGCTCCCGGACCATCCCCGCCCGTTAGCCTGGTCACCGCGTCCATTTGGTGCACCTGCCTTGAGCAGTGTTACAAAGCTGGTCGTCAGGAGCCTACAGCGCCCTTCCCCAGGACCTGGGCAGGCCTGGGGTCACGCTTCTGCAGAAAGATGGTGACACAGAAGGGACCCGGGCCCCGGGGGAGTGAGCCCAGCCTCCCCTGGGGCACAGAAGCGTCTCGTCCAGCACAGCCCAGGTGTTCTGTTAGCGCAGGTGAAGGGGGGGCGGGTTGCTCGCCCCTCTGCCGGCCTCGCTGCCACCCCTAGGAGGCCACAGTCCGTTCCAGGTTATGGGGACCCGTAAGGAGGAGCAGGAAACCCACGTTGCCCCTGCTTTCATAGTCGCCATGGCAACGAGAACAGCCGTGTTCATCTCCCTTCGTCATCCTGCTGGAGCACTTGAGTGGGTGAAGCCCCGAACTCCTTTTTGATGACTTACCTTTAATACGACGCTAATTATAGTCACAGAAAGGGATCACAGGGCGGGAGGAATAAAGCCAGCATTGCTGAGAGCCCCCGGTGAGCCCCGCCCGCCGCTGGCACGGCTGACCCGTGATGGCTGGGTGTGCCCCCCCCCCGTGCCTGGAGGGGGGGTGGGGGCTGCCTGAGCCCAGAGCAGGCCAGGGCACCCACACGGAGGTGGCGGGTGGGTCCCTGCGTCCTGTAAGGCCTGTTCCGGTCCGTGTCGTGCCATCGGACTGTGGCGGTCTCAGCCACAGGGGCCTGTAGTGTAGGGAAGGCCACCATGTCCTTCGTTAGGTGTCTCCTCGGGACTCAGATTGAGAGAGAGAGAGAGAAAGCAAGTGGGTTGGTGGTGACAGGGAGGAGCAGAGGAGGAGGGAGGGGAGGAGGGAGGGGAGGAGGAAGAATGGGAGCAGTTTCTTGCTTCAAGTTTCCACTTTCGGCCTTTTCGAGCGTCCTGGAGGTGCAGCTTATAAATGAGAGCTGGAGAGATTCTGCAGGAACAGCCACTGAGTAAGGAAAACAATAGAAACTCACACCGGAACACGTGACTAGGAAATGGAGCAAATATCCTATTTTATAAAAACAAGTGTGGGGGTTGTGGGCTGCTCCCCGCGGGTCACGTGCAGACTCCCTCTGGAGGCAAGGGGTGAGCGAGCAAGATAGGGCTCCACCCGCCCCTCCTCCAGCTTCGTCTGAATCCCAGCAGAGCTGAGGGACTGTAACCCTAAAATATACGCCCGACTCATTGGTCATCGCTTCAAATCACACAAATGGCCAAAGGTGGGCCAGAACTTCAGTTTTGTGCTTATTTAATTTTTTTCCTGTTAATCACCAAGATCAGCCACAGATTAGTTCCAACTTATTATGAGACCCAAATAAGTCTGTGTTTTTCCTACTTGCCTTAAGGCCCACCTCAGCGTGATCACACATCTGAAAGAAATCAGTTTGACCCCAAAAGCCTCAAAGGATAGAATGAATATTCATGAGAGGCTTTCCTCCGGGGCACAAAGAGCAGTTGAACTGCTCATCACATAGCAAATCTTCCCCCACTTCTCTGTGTCATTAATCTCCGCACCGTCCCGAGCAATCTGGGCAGGCGCCCCCCACACCCTCTCACTGGATACGTCCCTCTCAATAATATGTCCCCGGACCGCTACCCTCCTTGTCACCCCGGCCCTCGTGGCCACCTCCACAGACACGTGGCTCAAGAGTGCGGTCCGTCATAGTCCGGGCGGCTCTGCGCTGACTTCCGGGGTTCCCTGGGGACCCGAGAAGCTAGGGGCCCCACAGCACGCTTTCCCCGGGCCGTCACTGGAAGGGGAACAGTGTGGGCGAGTCAGGCTTCCAGGATGTCCCCTTGGCGGACGGACACCCTGTGCCTGGTGCCTCTGTCACCTGGGCCAGGGTCAGAAGGCCACACAGTGAGCGCTGTCACCATGTCCCGGGCACCAGGTCTGACCTCGTGCAGGCACAGCAGCCTTGTCCACATGGAGCCACCACTCTCCTGGTTGAGCAGGAGGCTGGGGGCAGAAAGTATGAGGCGGATTGAGGGGAACCACCTGCCAGAGAAGGAGGATAAACGGGAGAATAGGGGAAGACGGACATCCAGAAAAGCAGCTTCCAGAAGAGGAGTGTGGGAATGCTACCTGCAGGAAGCCGCCGCTTGGGCTGGAGGTGTCCACTGTCGCTGTGGAGGGGCCGAGATGGAAGGAAGGAAGGGAGGGAGGGAGGGAGGAAGGTAGAGGAGGGAAGGGGGAGGGAGGGAGGAAGGAAGGGAGGAAGGAGAAGAGAGGACAGTCTCCCCGAAGGAAGAGTCCGGAGGGTTTAATTTTAGGCGAGGGGATATCCTCACCATACACCAGGGATCTGTGTGTGTACGCATAAGTTACTCCTTATCTACATCCCAAAATTGTTTTGAGGGGAAATACGAGAAGGGCCCCATACAGAGAAAGGCTATAAACACGAGTGAACAAACCAAATAAGAAAAGCAGTGAGGAAAAACACATTAAACACCTATGATGACATTTTGTCCCGGATCCTCAAAGTGTTCAGGGGCTTTGATCCAGCAACCCAGCTCTCGGACAATACTTAATCGGGGGTATTTGAAGTTAATCCAAATGCTCCACGGTGAGAAAACGGGTAAGTGCCTGGTTCCGCACAGACCGAGCGGAAGGCCACAGTCACCGCAAATATGCGTTAGAGTTCCTAGTAATGGGAAACGTGTTTGTTGCGGTGGCGAGAAAGGGTTTTTAAAAAACCAGTCGTGCAACATGATATCAAATATCTGGAAAACACAGCCAGCGGGAAGGAGGAACCACGTGAGGCTCCCCTGCGGTTGGTGGCCTCGGTGGCCGGGCTGCAGGGCGGGGAGGGGGGGAGGGGCTCCTGGGAAGGAGGGGGCGGGGCTGCCTTGGGGAAGGGCACCTGTTTCGGGTTCCTCCCTGGAAGGATGAGGTTTGCCCAGAAGGAGGGCGGCTCTGGAGTCTGACGGGTCGGGGGGAGCAGAGGGCCCCGTGGGAGGGCCTGCACACGGATGGTCCCCAGAAGGAGCCCCGTGAGGCCACCTCAGCGCTGGGCCCCGTGCCAGCTTTTGCCATCCCTGAGCCTGGGGCGGGGGGACCCCCACGATATGCTCACATGCCCAGGTCCCTTTTGCAGAATTCGTAAAAGTTCTGGGGCCCTCCCCTCCACACGTGATGGTGGGGGGTCAGATGCGTATTTTTAGGGGGCAACTGAGGAGGAGTTAAACTGGAAATCATGAGCTTAACGAGGCCTATTTGTGGGTTTACAGCTAGCATCTGTCCTGGTGCAGGGATGGCTTTGTGGAAGCATACCTTCCCGGGTGACGACCGCACAGGCATGGGGACACCAAGGTGCTGGCATTCTGGACAACGTGAACGTGGCTCGTGGCACCCAGCACTGGCAGCATGTGGATAGCGGAGGAGGAAGAAGGGGTGGAAATGTACAGAGACCGAAGCTGGCCAGGGGCGGGGGTGTGGGTGGCGGGAATCCCCAACCGTCATCTGGGGAGAACTCCAGGAGGAGAATCTGCTTCCAGGGACCTGGAGAAAAGGGAAGTGCTCTCTGGTCAGGTTATACTCAGTGACTGGACATGTACAAGAAGAGGGTGCAGATATAAATGTGTCGTAGGTATAGATTCTCTGTGGATAGACAGACCGACAGGCCGGCTTTATTGACTCTGTACATATTCTGTTTCATATAATTCAGTAAAATAATTATGTATACAGTAGGTCTACACAAACCTATGCATGTATAGAGAAGCATATATAATTAGTTTGAACTAAAATAACATGAAATCTAATTTATCAAACTTCCTATTCTATAGACACAAATTAGCAGGACTACAGGGGCGCCTGGGTGGCTCTGTTGGTTAAGCATCTGACTTCAGCTCAGGTCATGACCTCATGGTTCGTGAGTTCGAGCCCCTCATCGAGTTCTGGGCTCACAATGTGGAGCCTACTTGGGATTCTCTCTCTCTCTCTCTCTCTCTCTCTCTCTCTCCCTCCTACATCTCTGTCTCTGGTCTGGCGCTAACTGTCTAGGGTTAGTGTGGACACCACACTGTCCTCAGCAAGACTGTCCACACTTCAGGGACCAGCTGCAAGTTCCGGGGTCCCCAGTCCACCTGCACCTCCAACCAAACCGGCTACAAATCTAAGTGTTTCCTTACCTTTTCTGTTTCAGTAATTCACTAGAACGACTCAGAACTCAAGAAGGCGCTGTGCTTTTGAGTCAGTCTGGTTATAAAGGACACCAATCAGGACAAGCCTCACAAAAAGAGGTCTAGAGGGGAGCCTGGGTGGCTACGTCGGTTAAACGTCCGACTTCAGCTCAGGTCGTGGTCTCACGGTCTGTGAGTTTAAGCCCCACGTCGGGCTCTATGCTGACAGCTCCGGGCCTGGAGCCTGCTTCGGATTCTCTCTCCCTGCCCCTCACCCACTCACGCTCTGCCTCTGTCTCTCAAAAATGAATAAATGTTAAAAAAAAAATTTAAAAATAGAGAGGTCTGGCAAGGTCCCAAACATGGAGCTCACCCCCTGGAATCAGGACAGACCAGCTTCCTGCCTGTGATGAGTTCACCAACAAAGATACTCACCTGACCCAGGTAGCCAGAGTTTTTACTGGGGTTTCATCACACGGGCATGTGTGGTTGAATCCTTGGTCATACACCCGAACCCCGTCTCCGGCGCCCCTCCTTTCCCACACATCGGGGGGTAGCTGGTAGCCCCCACCCTGTAATCACAGTTGGTCTTCCCAGCATGGCCGCGAGTCACCTGACTAGCACGAGCTCAGATGTAGTCCCAGGGCCTACCATGAATAACGAAGATGTCCACGCTTACCTCTCAGGAAACCCGAAGCATTTGAAGCTTCCTCCCCACGCTCAGAGATAAAGAGCAGACACATTATTTATTATGGACAGTTATTCCAAATGCAGTGGACATTGATTTCTTGTTCACTGTCATTTCTAGCGAATCACGAATTATTATACCCTTGATTCTCTCTAAAACTATGAAATAAGTTTTGCACGGCACCTGCATTCTCCATGTATTAACAGTGATAATCCCGGTCGCTGGGAGAGTACAGACCCCATAAAGCAGTAAAAGGAGAGAAAACCACACCTCTTCATGCAGATGAAAATAAAGAAATTGACACATTTGAGTAAAACACAAATGCAGTGTATCCGATACAGAAAATCCTGTTTCTGAACATGTATTTTTCAGCCTAAAGATAGTAATTTCCCCCAAATTGTCTAAGTCAGCACGTGGGGACGTAGCAGCACAACCACGGGGGAGTGAGATTGTGTTCTCGTGGATCAGTGGCGGGATGGCGAGTCCCGCGGCCGCTGTCGCTGTCTGCACTCAACGTGACCACGTGACGAGAAATGCAAAGGAAGGAAGAATTTGTACTGGAAGTACACAATTTGCCCCCAGAAGTACTGCAGGGTAGAATCTGACTTTTGCTGGGACGGACAGTTGGCTCGAAGAAATCCTATAACACGGAGGCTCCTCTGGCAAGGTGGGAAATTTCAAACCCATGGGCGCCTCCGTGGCTCTGTTGGTTGAGCGTCCGACTCTTGATTTCGGTTCAGGACATGATCCCAGGGTCGCGGGATCGAGCTCCACATCAGGCTGTGCTTGGGATTCTCTCCCTCTCCCTCTGCCGTTCCCTAGCTCACACACATGCGCTCACTCTCTCCTCTGCCGCCCCCACTCTCTCTCTCTCAAAATAAATAAATAAATTGCAAACTTTACGACCCTTGACGATTATGATTCACGTGTAGAATGCCTGAAATGGTCCAGAACCTCCTTGATTTTTGTCCTAGGCTTCTCCTAGACCATCTCCAGGATGAAGCACTGGGTTTTCAGCTTCCGGGACACAGCCCCCTCTATTTACAACTTCTGCTTGTGAGAGAAAATAAATAAGTTCTTTTCCTGAAGCTCCAGTTGACGTGAGTTCTAGTTTAGAGGAAGTTTGTCCTGATGTACAAACATCATTCGAAAGAGGAAAACCTTGCCTTTATGACCAGCGGTAGGAATTAAAGAAAACGACTTTGCTGTTACTTGTGTTTCCCTCTTACGTTTCTTTGGATGTAATTGAGGAAAGTGACGATAACAACAACAAAAACAAGCCACACAAACACAACAAAATCAGAGTGTCTGTCGGATTTACTTTTGTCCCTGAGTGTGACAGGATCCGAAGGCAGGGGCTGTTTGTCAAGGCTATTGACGACTGAGGCAGGAAGTAGCTTGTCAGTCTGGGCACCTGCATAAATACACTGGATGGTACCGTCCTTTCAGAGGACAGTAGCTCTTTTCAAAAAGACTGTGATTTAAATAAAGTTCAAGTTGGCCCCAAGGCAAAAATCTGGCTTGGAAACACCCTGGGAGGCTGCCCAGCTCAGGCCAGGGGAAGCTGTCAGGTGAACTTGGGAACAGTGGTGGACCCTGGGTCCTGGAGAGAAGGGCTCTGCAGATGGGAGCGGAAGAAGGGAAAGGCTGCGTCCCTGTGTCCAGAAGCAAGGCCACTTGGCGGGACGCACCCAGGCAGGCTGCCCCTCGTCACGCGGCCGGCGGAACCTTCTGGCGTCGTGTCAGGCAGCGAGCTGCACCTGCGTCTCGTGATGTCCGCTTCTGCTGCCACAGCATCCGTGGGCTTTTGTGCTCTGTGTCTTCTGCTTCTTTCTTAAACTTGAAAGGACGTACGTGTCTTTGAAATTGTGAAAACTTTCTTTTCAAAGAGTCACTTTGACCCGAGGAAGATCTCAGAGTTCAACACACAGAGAGGATGCCTCCTGCATCCGGCCCCGCATCTGGCTCTGCTGCTTTTGGTGGAAAAACTCCTCCAAACATCGTGTTTCCTCCCATTCCTGATGATATGTAAGCACAGTCAGTAATCTGGAAAGTGTCTCACGTATGACCGTGGAATTTGTCAAATTCATAAGAGATCGTCTGGAATTACTGCCTTTCAAAAGATTTCTGTCAAGACACGGAAGTAGGGTATGCGATTTTTCTCATCAGAAATCCTTTGCTTCTGGGGCG
>NW_024412404.1:66286809-66312762 GCF_014898765.1 Herpailurus yagouaroundi
GTGGCTCTGGGGGACAAAAGGAAGAGTCGGCTCTGAGAAGCTGTGATTCGTGGCTTGGCTCCATCGGTGGATTTTGAGCCATGAGATCAAAAGCCCTCCCGTCACTGTGTTGACTGCGGCTGCGAATCTTCCACGGAGGAGAGGCTCGTCCTGCTTCAGAAACTTCAGGGCTGCCTTTCACGTGTTCCCGCAGGCAGAAATCAGGTGGAAAGTTCTTTCTACGTCTCTTTAAAAAGGAATCTGAGGCCTCTTCTGGCAAGATGGAGGGGCCATACTCTTTCCCCTCATGTACCCTCTCAACGCAGCTAAACACCCAGGCGTTATTTACATGCAGACCCAACAGATCTCTGCCAGGAAAGACAGGAAACTGGACTGGCCAGGCACCCGGGGACCTAGGAGACAACTACCGGGTTGTCTCTGGGTTTCTCTTTGCCTCTCACACCCCACCTGGGAACTGAAGAAGCCGGCAGCCCACCCAGGACCCGAAGCCAGGTGGGGAGCCTAGACTCCCGCCCTTGCCTGGCTGCAGCGAGGCTCCTGGGCTCCCTCTCCCAGGTGTGTCCCAGAAGGCCAAGTTGGGAGCCACACTTGCACTTCACGAGGCTGTCCCCAAGCCTGTCCCTCCCCATGTGGTCAGCAGAGACACCACTCTGGGTGCTAACAAGATGTCCTTCATAGCCCCTCCTCGCTGGGGTGAGGTGGGGGGGGGAGACTTTGACCACCCTCCAGAGGTAACAAAGCCGCCCCCCCCCACCAGGTGCCATCAGTGGAGGTCACCTGCGGAGCAGCAATGGGGATTCCTACCAGTCCTGGCCACAGAGGGACCCAGTAGGAGCCAGAACCTGTGCCCTCCCCCAGGCCGCGGTAAGGCCCCCGCCTTGTGCATCGATGGAGCCCAGTGGGAAAACGGACTTCTGTCCCCGCCTATTAGTGATGTCAGCGGAAACCAGCTGAAACAGAAGAAGACCGAAATAGTTTCTAGAATCTCAAGACGTAATACCTCAAGGGCCAGGTTCCAATAGAGGATCGCTCATCATACCAAGAACGTCTCAAACTGAATTAAAACAAAATCCATAGATGCGATTATGAACACTCCTCAGACAAGTGGGATAATAGAAAGTTTTAGCAAAGAAACGGATGGTTCTCAGAAGAAACAAAGGGAAGGTTTACGACTGAAAAATACCATGACAAAATGACGCCCTCGGCAGCAGAACGGAGGGGGGCAGAGGGAAGAATCAGATCGAACCTAGAAGGTTCTGTGCCGCGTGAATGCGGCACAGTGCGCCATCTAAAGTGAACAATGGAGAGAAAATAGACTAGAAACAGTGCGCGGAGGCTCAGGGACCCGCAGGACAATAACGAAGCTTAAACATCCGTGTCAACAGCTTCCTGAGGTGACAAAGTGGGGCGAGCTGGAAAGGTGCTCAAAGAAAACAGGGCTGAGATGTCCCAAATTGGTCAAAAGACAAAAGCATAGATTTAGAAAGCGATCTCAAATGGGATAAACTCCAAGAAATCCACACCGAGATGCGTCATTGTCAGACCCTGCAAAACAGAGACAAAGACAGTTATTTTATTTTTTTTTTCAACTTTTTTTAATTTTGGGACAGAGAGAGACAGAGCATGAACGGGGGAGGGGCAGAGAGAGAGGGAGACACAGAATCGGAAACAGGCTCCAGGCTCCGAGCCATCAGCCCAGAGCCTGACGCGGGGCTCGAACCCACGGACCGCGAGATCGTGACCTGGCTGAAGTCGGACGCTTAACCGACTGCGCCACCCAGGCGCCCCAAAGATGGTTATTTTAAAGGCAGGCAGGTGAGCGGACATTTTACGAGTGGGGGTAACAACTGGGATGCATGGGCTTTTCCTTGGGGGGGCACAGGGGTCACAGGAGGTGGGTCTTCAGTTTTCCCGTCCCGACGGGAAACAGCAGCCAACCCAGAATCTGCTATTGGCAAAAATCTCCCTGGGACGTGAAGGGAATGAGGTCTTGTCCGTCCCAGGTGATGGGACACGGAGAGAAGGTGTCACCCCTACAGAATGTCTGAAGAGAGGAGTAAGAGAAGAGTGTGGGGAAAGGAGCTGGAACAGACAGGGAAAAGTACCAGCGCAGACAGTAGACTGTTTGCTGGTTTCTTTATTAAAAAAAAAAAAAAAGAACTAAATATGTAGCTCCCAGGTGACCCACCAATTTTCCTCGGGGACGTTTATCGCAGAGAAATGAGGACTTCGGTTCACACCAAGATCTGCACCCGCACATTCGTGGGGGTTTTGCTTATCACGGGCCCAAACTGGAAGCAGCCCGGATGTGCCCGGGTGGGCAAATGAGCGGACGGCTGTGGTCCTCCCCCCACCCCGCCTGTACCACGGGGCACCGATGGCAGTGAGCAGGAGTGAGCTGCTGTGACATACAGTGACCTGTATGAGTCTCCAGAAAATCGTGCTGAGTGAAAAAAAAAAAAAAAAAGCCAATCCTCAAAGGGCACACACTGTCCCCTTCAAATTCTGGACGGGGGGCTTGCAGGGGCTCGGGGGGAATGGGCACGCGGGGGAGCCGGTGGTTAGGAGGGTGTCGCGTGAGCTGTGCGATGCCGGGACCGCTCTCTGTCTCAGCTCTGTCGATACTGACGTCAGTTATAATTGTCGGGAGAAACAGGCCCTCTGTGCGTGGGATCTACAACTGTCTCAAAACAAAAAGTTCGCCGAGAACAGGGGAGTCTGTGGGAGCCTGGGATTCTGCCCAGCGCCTCCTCTGTGCGTTTCGGAGACTTTGGTCCTCGGCCGTGCGCTGGCGAGGGAAGTGTTCTCGGCGGCAACTTCGCCCGTCGGACCCACACTGAACTCCAGGAACGCTCTGGCTCTTCGGCAAAAACAGACTCTCCTGGAAAACTAAATTCTAGAAGCTCCGCGTGTATTGCAAATGGCGGTTTTCGAAAAGCAGCGTTTTCGGGACTTACTGCTGCAAGACGCAAGGCGGCAAGGACACCAAAGACGACAGGAGTCGTGCTGTCTGCACCCCCCCCCCCCCGCTGGAGCCCAGCCCGGGGCGGGGGAGGGGGGCCCCATCCACGCCTCCTGCTGTGCACGGCTAAAGTCACTTTCTGGTGCCAGCGGCCCAGCTAAGATTTGTGTCGATTATTTGACAAGAATCGGAAGCCAAATTGTGCACCAGCGAATGACAGCTGCAGGCTCTTTCCTGTGACACCGGGTCCCCTGTCTCTGTTTAAGGTGGCAGGCTCCGGTGCAGCGAAGCACAGGGACACGCACGTGAGCTGTTCTGGGCGCCAGGCGGTCCATCAGGCTTTCGTCAGGGTCTCTGAGGCCCAGGCCGCACGACGTCAGCAAAGAGCCGCTGAACTCCGGGACTCCTTCAACTCCTATTCCCAAATTTCCAAAAGGGACTTCTCTGTGGAGCATTCATGGTAGGCCTGCCCAAGTACGACGCGCTTGAGAAGAGAAGGACAGCAAGGTGCCGCCGTCCCCGGAGAGCAGGAGCTCCGTGTCGGCTTTGAGGCACGTTCGCGCACAGAGGCCCAGGTGTCCCCATTCACAGCGTCCCTCAGGCGCTGCCCTGCGTCCCCAGCATGCGTGCTGGCCCGCGCTCGGCTCTCCAGGACACGGGCAGCAGCCTCAGCTTAAATGGTCCGGCTACCAAAAGACCAGAGGTGGAAAGCCTCCTCCCTGGGTGAGCGAGGAGGCCCTTGGCTTCCTCGGCTGTGAGAAGAGGGGCGAAGGAGCCATCACCCCCGGCTCCAGGCGCTCAGGTGCTGAGACCACGCGTTCCTGGATGTGCGGGGAGCACCCCCTGCTCCTCAGGCGGGACCCCGTCTTGGCTGTGGGAGCAGACCCGCGTGGCCGCGTGTGGATGATGGGCTCTCGAGGACGCCCCGGGCCAGCGTCGGGCTCGGCTGTAGGAGATGCACTTCCTGAGCGCCTGGACTGTAAAAAGCAGGAGAAATCAGCTCAGCGTGTTCAGTAAGGCCACGTGTTCCGCCAAACAGCGGCAAAGGGTCGTGTTCTCGCGGGGAGAACACGGGGTGGGGGGCCCAGGACCGTACCCCGCCCCCTCCGTGTCTCTGGGATGCTTTCACCGGGAGCCCCTCGGGAGCCCTGCCCGTCTGCACCGGGAGCTGTGCCGTCAGGGACCCGCCACAGAGCAGCAGGACAGCTTGCTCTCAGGCAGGGGTTCGGGGGGAGTCGGCCTCGGGCCCAGGCGGAGCCAGCAAGGAGGCACGGGCTGGGATGAAGGAAGGTGGCCGCAGGGGAGCGGAGGCCCCAGGGGCTTGACTTCAGCCACCGAGCCCCTCCTTCCCCTACCCTGACCCCAGGCACTCGGAGTGCCTCTCCTCCCCCTCCCCTTTCTGAGCTCTCTGCTCCCACACATGGCACAGCCCGAAGCAGTCCATTTGTGTGCCCACACTGCTTCCTCTGCCTGGAGCTCCTGCCTGCTTCCTGTGCACCGGAAAACTCCTATGTGTACCTCAAGACCCAGCGCAAACATGGTCTTACTTTAAAAGTTTTTCCAGATTTCCTCGGTGCCTGCCTGTGTCTCCACCAAGTCCAGGGCACTGGGCTCACACCCTCGCTGCCACAAAGAGCATTCATAAAGACAAATATCCGTGAACAACCTGACCTTCACTGGATTCAGAGGGCCTCCAGGGGAGGGCCTCCAGGAGAGGGTCTCCAGGGGAGGGCCTCCAGCAGCTGGGGTCTGGCCCCCACAAGGAAGGTCTTGGGGTGTTCTACAAGGGAAGGAGGAAGGAAGGGAGTATGGCTGGAGGCCACTTTCACATCCCTGGGGCCAAACACAGAGAGGCTGTAGGCAGCCCAGAAGATGGCCCCCGGCCTGGGGACATGACCGATGCTTTGGCAGCTGGAGGCATCCCGTGGAGAATGCAAACCACTTCCCGCCTCTCAGAGCCATCGTGTGGGTCACAGCCGGGCAAAGTCCCCACCTGTGGCTGGTCCCCTCCCTCTACTGAGGGCCCCGGGGTGGCTGAGATGGGAGGGAATGGGGAGCACAGATGGCAGTCTGTGCTGAAGGGGTCCAGAAGCAGGGGTGGGGCCCTGGGGGTCAGCGTCTGACCTTCTGGAGAGAAAGCTGGATGAGTACCCCCCCCCTTGCTCCCCCAGGCCCCAGACTTCCTGCGGAGCCTGCTGGACCGGCTTCAGCTACGACAAGGGTGCCCTTTCAGAGGCCAGCGCCCAGAACCTCTGTCCCAGAAGAAGGGGCCTCCAGACCCGTGGACCCACCTCCCTTGTAAGTCTGGGCGGAGCTTCGGGCATCCCTTGACCCGACTTGGGTGTTGTGTGCAGGAGTCAACGGGCAGCTTCGGTTTTGTTCCCAGAACAGGCCAGAGCGGTCTCACTTTGTTCTCCTGGAGTCACAAGCCACCCTCTGGTGCCCCACACTTCAGGGGTTGCAAAACCCCTCCCATCCGTGACCCAAGTTAATCTTCCTGGTAATTCTACCCACCGCACAGGCAGAGACTGGGCGGGGGGGGGGGGGGCGGTGTGTGGCTCTCGGCCGCTGCCCCAGCCTCATAATCGGCAGCCCGGATCTGGATCCAGGCAGCGCTGGCCGTGGCTGGGACGACTCTCCTCGCAAAGAGCCGGGCTCTCCCTCCTCCCGACGTGCCCAGGCGCTGAGGGGGGGGGGGGGGGCCCCCCGGGAAGGCACAGCGTGAACCCCAGAGCATCAGGGGTGGGAGCCCCTGGTGGGACAGGACCCCGTCTCTCTGTCCCTCCAGAACTGTCCCTTGTGAGATTCCGGGAGCCGTGACTGCCCAGTGGCTGAAAACACTTAATTTCACAGGAGAAAAATGAAAAACCCAAAATTGTGTTTCAATCATACACATAAAATAAACGGAATAACAATGAACCAAGAAAGGGGAAAAACAGCCCAGAAAAGTAAGATCTATAAATGTGTAATGATGTGTGATGAGATGCTCCTTTAGTCAATAGCAGAACGGAAATATTTGGTCTTGGCAGCTGATGAAGGCCGCAGCTCTGGAGGAGCGGATTTTAGGGTGAATTTGGGGTTTCGAAAACTCCAGCGCGCTAGCTGGCTCAGCTGTGGAGCCCCGTCCTGCTCTTTATGGGAGGCTCGCCTTGGCTTCCTCTGTCGTATTATTTTTGGAACGTGATATATCCTCATGAGAAAGGACAAAGACGAGGCCTCCCGGGCCGTACTCCAGGGGTAAAGCACGGTTACCTCCACTCGTGTTTTCTTCTAGTCTTATGCACATATATTTACATAATTGAGATTATACTGTGTGTGCAAGTTTATCTCCTGATTTTTTTCACTTAATTTTCTGCAGTAAAAAGTTTTACGAGGCGTTGACAATTTTCAAGAATTATTTTAGTGGTTATGTAATTATCTGTTGCGGGATCTAGCACACTTTAATTATTCCCCTATTGTGGGACATATGATTTTTGCATTTTTTCACTGTTGTGGATAATATCGCGATGAGCACCTTTGTGAGGAACTCTTTGATGGTCACTAAAACTGCTTCTTGAGAACAGATATTAAGGCCAGGCGTCACCAAGTCAAATTATGTAGGTCAAGGACTCAGGGCCGATGAATCCCGAGGTAACAGAAGCAAAGCACCTGCGCTCTTCCCTGAGGGGCGATCACTATCTCATTATTTGTAAACTTTTCTCATTTAGTAAGTAACAAATATCTCACTACTGGGCTGAATTGTGTCTCCCTAATTCTCCAGCACATTTAAATCATTTTTGGTTGTTTATCAATAACCCCCTTATAAATAATTGACGCACTTCCTTCCAACACTTTTCAGTTAAGGAAAATGAAACTGCTCATTAGTTTTTAATTTTTTTAACGTTTTTATTCATTTTTGAGAGACAGAGAGAGACAGAGCATGAGTGGGGAAGGGGCAGAGAGAGGGAGACACAGAATCGGAAGCAGGCTCCAGGCTCCGAGCCGTCAGCCCAGAGCCCGATGCGGGACTTGAACTCACAAACCGTGAGATCGTGACCTGAGCTGAGGTCGGATGCTCCACAGACTTAACCACCCAGATGCCCCTAATGGCTCATTAGTTTTTGACTCTCAGAAAACTGACCCTTTGTCTGGCATTTTTGTAGAAGGTTCTCCTCCCTAAGTCCTGCCCCTGGGATTGCAAATCATTTCATATGCTTTTCAAGTAATGTTTCAAATACTCATCTCATCACACCCAGAAGAAAATAATCCTCTTGTGTTTTTTTTTTTTATTGTTTACATACTTCACAACCCAACACACATCTGACAAAACCTTCCTACCCATCCAGATCTCAAATAACCTCCTAACGTTCCTTCTCTTCCTTCCTCTGGGCTGCGCTTCAACATTTAGCCCGGTGTGGCTTTTATGTGGCACAACCACGTGGTGTAAGAACCCAACCCTTCTCCCCCAACCGCCACCCCCGGCTTTTTTTTTTTTTTTTTTTTTTTTTTTTTACAAAATAAGAACTCGCTTGACAGAACATGTTGAGGAACGCATCCCTTCCTGACGGGTGGGTGGTTCCCACTGCGTCTGAAGCCCCGGGGGCCGGTCTTACCTGTCCCACCGACCTCCCAATTCTTCCCAAAGCATCGCACCCCTCCGGGGACTACAGGGTTAGGACATCTTAAGGTCTAAATAGGCCCGGCCATTCTTGCCTCCTGATTGTATTCTGACTCATGTTCTCTAGTAGCCAGCTCTAGGTAACTGTCCCAGGGGGAACGAGAAATGAGTGTTGCCCCTCCCCTCGCCTGGAGTGCACTCTTAACAGCGACCTGACCGCACGGGAGCAGGTGCTGGGGACAGGGGGATGACCAAGGCCTCCTTGTCCAACTCTTAACACACTCCCCACTTCAGGGCCACCTGCCAGGCCCCCTCTGCCCCTGGCCCTGCAGGCACCGCACCCGTGGAAGCTCTTCTGGGGACCTGGGGCCGCTCTCCTCCCCTGGGGGTCCCCCACCCTCTGCATGTGAGCCCTTGAGTGCCACGGGGAGCATTGATAACGCCTCCCCAAGGATATCAGAGGCGCGGGAACCAGGTTTAAGAAGCACAGTTCACAGGACACAGTCCCTCCAGGCATGTGATCTCCGCCGCTGGGCAGTGCCCTCGCTTCTTGGACCTTAGGTTGCGGGTCTCTGAGGGCGCCTTCCGAGGCCCCGAGTCATACTTAGAGCACCTCTCTTCACGCCAACCGTGCCTGGCGTGAGTCCAGACAGGGGGAGGGGGAGGCCCTGATGCAGGAAACAGTAAGACTGAGCACCCACACGCAGAAGGAGCGGCTACGGAACCCTGAAGTGTGGATTTCCACGGGGAAACCCGGACACCCTTGTAGGAAATCCCGCCTTCCAGTCGCGGCGCTAACACGGTGACGTCAATGCTCAGGACCAACAGTGGTTGATTTAAAAAATGGGAAAGAGATTGTGTACTCCACATGCGTCCTTAAGTCGGTTCGCAAGAGGGGACTTTGGGGTTGACCAGTGCTGATTCCACGAAGAAATGTCGTCGAGAGTTTTGCGTGCAAACATTCTGAGGGCAAACGCAGGAGTAAGGGCGATTCTCTGCACTCCCATGTCGGCAACTCAGAGCACGACACGCGCGCTGTTACTCCACGAGGTGGACCCTGTAATCTCCAGGTCTGGCGTGGGACAGGTGCTCGATGGATTCTGGGTGAAGGAGCAAAAGGCAGGCGTTGTTCTAGAATTCAGATCTCCACTGTGTACAGACGAGCCTCGCGTGTCATCCGCCGGGTCCCCGGAAGCGGGGGTGGGGGTTGCTATTCCACAGACGTTCGTGATGGAGGAGCCAACCTCCGCTCCGTGAGAGTCCCCCGGGACCCCCAGGACCACTCGGCAGCCTCTGCCCCGACCTGGAGCACCTCTGGCAGCAGATGGGCTCTGCGGGCGTCCTCACCAGGAAGAGGTGCCCTGGGTTGTGGGGAATCTCTCCCCCGATGACACCCAGCCATTGGCTGTGTGGGGTCCCCAGCGTTGAGAACCCCACCTCTGATTCTCTTTAGAGCCTCTGGGCCAAGCGTGAGGCCCCCCCACGGCGAAGTGCTGATAGGTGGCTGCCTGTGGGTCCCGCCCCTTCTCCCCAAGCAAGCTGCAGTGGCTGAGGCTGTGCTGGCACAGCGGGAACAGTGCCCTCTCTCCAGGTTTCGACGGACAGGGTGGGGGTGGTCAGCCACGGAGCTCCCCGGGAAGCTCCCAGACCCAGAACAGCAGGTGCAGGGCGAGCGGCACCGCGGACAGTCTCTGGGCCATCTCCTGCCCCTTCCTGCCACATTCACCGCTGCAAGAACAGTGGGGTCCGAGACGGAAGGAGAGCCCTCCATAAGACAAGCCCAGTGTGCAGCGCTCGACCTGGGAATTAACAGCACAGCTTTGTAAAGAACTGCCCCTGACCCATCCGTGAATTCGGACGGCACTTAGACTCACTGGGCATAGCAGGTGTTCACCTAACACCCGTCCCCGCATGGGGACGCCCCGGATGGGTGCACGGCACGGCACACTCCCCCGGCAGAAGTTTCCACGGAAACTCAGCATCCTCGGGGACCACTTCCACCCGAGTGCGCCCACCTGCCACGGCGGGACCCGGGTGCGTGTGGGACACAGACAAGCTGCTGTCTCAATTCCTACCATCATTCCCTCTTTCTGCCAGGTGGACCCAAGTCCCCCACGACCAGTTCATGATCGAAACAGCAACAACAAAAATGCTCACTTAAACAGGAATCCGTTAAACAGTAATATTCTGACATGAGAAAGTATCCGTCAGTCCCACAGCCGAGCGCGGCCTGCGGAGAGCGCCTGGTGAGACAGGTGCGCCCCGTACCCTCACCTGCGGGGTGAGCCGGAAGCCCGCAGAGGCCCAGGAAGGGACCCCTCTGTCTGCCATGGCACACAGAATCCCCACGAAGCCCATCGGAATCGAGGATGAAACTAAGTCCCGAAAAGTGAAGCTAAAACCAAAATGTAGGAAAGCAAATTAAATAATTGTGTGAAGTGTCAGGATATAAAATCAAAATAACGAACAGCCTTCACACAATGACTGAATAGAAAAGATAATGGATAAGAGAACACCGTTTACGCGGCAATAAAAAGAAAAAAAAACATAAAAAATAAACTTAACAGAACCGTGAACTTATGGGAGAAAAACTGAAATGTCTCCTGAACAGTAGAATTAGACTTACCTACATAGAGAGTCACCCTCGTTCCCGTAAGACAATTCAAAATTATAAAGATGCCCGTTTCCTCTGGCTAACGTATAAATTTCTGAGATACCAATAAAAATGCTAATTAGTTTTTTTTCTGAAGCCAAACAGGTAAATTCTAAACTTCATATGGAAACGAATGCCAGATATCTTTAAAAAAAATATCAAAAGCAGGGCAATGAAGGGAGACTTATTAGATCTGAAAAGTATGATAAAGCCTCTGTGATTAAAACAGTGTAATACTGGAACATGAATCAACACACCAATAGGAAGAAAATAGAAATCCATAAAGAGACCCAATTACCTGAGGAAATTGAGCATGTGTTCACGGCAACATCTCTCAAATCCTGGGGGAAACAGAGGTGTTTTCAGAGGTGCAAGAGACCCGAGAGCCACGTGGGGGCCTGGACGGGTCCTCCCAGCACTCGCCGCAGCCCCCGGACGGGCCCCACAATAAAAGTGGATAATTCGAGAGTGAGGAGAAGGCAGGGCGAACTGCTTTGTAACCTGGAGGTGGGAGAAGCTTTTCCACGGGGAACTCAACATTTGGAAGCAATAAAATGCAATGGCCTCCTTTTTAGTCGTGTGGTAATGTCACCACAAATGAATCCAAGATACATCGCGAACTGTGAGAAAATATCTACAACTTTGCTCACCATGAAGGATAACGCAGTAAAACCTGCACAAGGTTTGGAACGTCGGAGGCAGAGCAGACGCCCCGCACGGGGACCGCGACACCCGAGGACTCCCGGTGACAGGGAGCTTCTCTCCGCCGACCCCGGGGAGGACCCGCTTTACTTCTAAGTGAGAAAAACGAAGTGCAACAGGGTGTTCATAGTGTGCAATCACTCACTCTTTCGGAAGGAATCACAGGGAGCATCAAGTGTGGAAATAAGGTGGAGGGGTAGGAACGATGAGACTTCTCTGCTTAATCGGGTTATGGCTTTAATTTTCAACGACATAAATACCTTACACATGCAAAAAAATTAACTGAGAAAGGATGACCGGTGGGACATTAGGCACCTGGGTGGCTCTGTGGGTTGAGCTTCCGGCTCTTGATTTGGGCTCAGGTCACGACTTCAAGGTTCATGGGATCAAGCCCGGAGTTGGGCTCCATGCTGACAGCGCAGAGCCTGCTTGGGATTCTCTCTCTCCCCCTCTGTCTGCCCCTCTCCCTGCACATGCTCACTTGCTTGCTCTTGTGCTCTCTCTCAAAATAATTAAGTAAACTGAGAAAGAAGAAAAAAGAAAAGGAGGAAGGAGAAGGAAGGAAGGAAGGAAGGAAGGGAGGAAGGAAAGGAGGAAGGAGGGAGGGAGGGAGGGAGGGAAGGAAGGGGGAAAGGCAAGCCATGAACTGAAACGGAAGTCCATGGTCCAAGTGTGCATCATCAGATTCACAACAGAAGTCACGCCAGAAAGTGACAAACAGCTGTTAAATAGCGAACTCCGTTCGCCCTTAGTGCCGTCCAGTCTGGAGCAGTGACAGCAGAGTCTGAATTGCAGCCGACAGGTTTATCGTTGACGCAATGCGATGCCAGCTCCGAGACGTGCCGCGCGGCGCATGTGGCACTTGTGGTGGCGCTGGGCGTGGGGCTGCTCGTGGGGGAGACGGGGGGCCAAGCGCAGGCGGCGGAGCCGTCAGATGAGCCCGCGGTGCTGCCCTGGAAGTGAAGGCACCAGTGTGAACCACGGGGTTCAAAGATACGTGTTTAAATTAAAAACCTCCGTGTACAGTTGCATAATTAGCTGGTATAATCGCAGGTTGTGTGTATGATCTCCTATGTCTGCACATGAAAAGGAGTCGGGGCTCCTGGGGCGCCTGGGTGGCTCAGTCGGTGAAGCATCCAGTCGGCTCAGGTCACGATCTCGTGGTTGGTGGGATCGACTCCCCATGGGGCTCCGTGCTGACAGTGCGCAGCCTGCCTGGGATTCTCTCTCTCCCCCTCCCCCTGCCGTGTTCTCTCTCAAAAATGAATAAACATTTGGGGCGCCTGGGTGGCTCAGTCGGTGAAGCGTCCGACTTCGGCTCAGGTCATGATCTCGCAGTTCGTGGGTTCAAGCCCCGCGTCAGGCTCTGGGCTGATGGCTCAGAGCCTGGCGCCTGTTTCCGATTCTGTGTCTCCCTCTCTCTCTGCCCCTCCCCCGTTCATGCTCTGTCTCTCTCTGTCCCAAAAATAAATAAACGTTGAAAAAAAAAATTTTTTTAAATGTTCAGAGTGACCTGGCGACCAAATCTAATGAGTAAAATTTGGTTGGATCCTGGGCGAGAAAAAGTATAAAAGATACTTTGTAAAACGAGCACAACTTGACTGCGGACGATTAGCTGATGATCGAGTTACAGTTGGAGAATCTTGGGTAGACGGTGGTGTCTTGGCTGCGGGGACGGGGCTCCTTGCTCTTTGGGGACACACGCTGTGGTGCTCAGGGGTAAAGTGTCTTAAATTCCCCTGCAAATACCTTAGGGAAAAAGATGTGTGTGTGTGTGTGTGTTTCTGGCTGCGTGTGTACGTGTGTGTGCACGTATGTGCCTACAGAGAGAGCTCACGTATGACATTGTTGCAAAGTTACGAATCTGATAGGTGTGGCAGTGTTTCTTTAACGATTTTTAACAATTTAGGAATAGAAGTTGGGTAACAGAATGATTATAAACACACAAACTGTCCGTCTCCTTTAGTCACGGCTGTGAGAGTCGAGTCAGAGCCGGTTCCGGTTGGGAAGCAAGGGACCCTCCGATAGCAGGTGCCTCAGGACACGACCGCATGGGCCCGGGCCCGCCCCTGGGTCTTTCGCACCCGGAGGCTCTCCGGGCACATCGTGGACGGCCGCGTCCTCTGCCGGTCATGGAGACGCCTCCAGGTCCTCGCCATCCCTGCCCCGGGCTCCGCGGTCAGCTCACCCTTCTGACCCCGGCTGCGGTTTGTGTTCAGGGCCCAGTCGGAGATTCCTCAAAAGCATTCACCTCCTAAGCCACATCCCTTGGAAAAATATGCTTGTAATATTGTTCTGCTCGGATCTACACGCTCATGGTCCCGTTTATACAACAGCTACATGATGTTCCATGTTTATGTGCTCATTACAAAAAATTTTACAGCAAAATAACATCGATATTTCCAAAGGACATTATGCGTTTAATGATTTCCGTGCCCCAGATGATCTCACACTTGCGTTTTCCCGTGTGTGCAGGTGTGTAGAAGCGGGGCGCACAGGGTCTCTTGGTGCACAAACACACACCCAGGCCCTGCCACGCCACGGCCTTCAGTCCAACCTTGTAATCCAGTCCTGGCCACACCGCCCTCCTGCAGCACTCTCGTTCCTTCCACGCACACGTGTTCCTTCCCCACACGCGCATACGTGTTCCTTCCACGCACACGCACGTGCACACACGTGGGTCCTTGCCCCGGGCTGTTCTCCATTACAGGTGCATGTTTAGCCTGTGTAGCTGGGACCCTGCAGTGTGTTCCTGCAGCCTCTGTGCGTTCAGATCACAAGAGCTCAAAGCACCGTGACCCTGGTCCTTGGTTCCAGTGGGGCAGCGGTCCCTGCCGCCTGATGGCCCACACTCAGTTCCTGCTGCCTCCAGCCTGAACCCACCCCTCTGCCAGCCTGGCCCAGGTCCACTGCTGCTCACCTGCCATCTAGCTCACTGAGAAAAGCAGAATAAGATGGCTGGGGAGGGGAAGGCTGTCCCTGTGTGTGTCCCTGCGAGCCAAAGGGACCGCTGTGGCCCCGAGGACGGGCACCCAGGCTGTCCATACAGAGGGAGGGACTGGGACCGAGGATTCCACCCAGAAGCAGGCCGCTCCACGGTGCGAGCTCCCAGCTCGGTCTGGGTGGGCGGGGCAGCCCCCCGGGCACAAGTGTCCTGCTTGGGACCCCTGACCTCTGCCTCTGGCTTTATTCCAGCCTCCAGGCACTGCTAGCTCCTTTCTACAGAATCCCACGGCCCATTCCATCCTGACGGGAGGCGTCTCTGAGCACTTCCTAACAAGAGACCCTCGTCACCGGGAGAGCGCCTGCTGGCACTATCGCAGATGCGAAGGCCCCTCGAGGCTGGGGCTGGGCACCCTCCCACGGTGCCCTCCCCCGACCTCGACAACCCGCAGACACCTCCCCGACCGCAGGGCAGGTGCTCGTGGCCCCGACGTGGCCCTGGGAGGCAGCCTCCCTCACGTCCGGGCGCGGGAGTCGCAGTGGTCGCTCCGTGGGCTCGGAAGGGCCTGGACGTTCCAGGGGCTCAGCACACCCCGACTGCAGGATAACCTGCCCTCCCAACCCCCCGCCCCCACTGCAGACGGGAGCTCTGGGTCCAGGGGCTTCGGACAACATCCTTTCCCCGTGTCCCTAACTTCAGCCTGACCGACGGAGCCCCCGATGCATTTCTGTCAGGGAACAAAAGCATCTATCAATTAATCGATGTTTTGTACCACGACTCTGCTGAGGCTATCAATAAATGTTTCTAAAGATGTGAATTTTGTCATTTCATTATTGGACTTTGCTCACAAATGTATATTTTGAGTAGCTGATTCTAAAACGAACACAGCAGGAAAGCGGCCGACCTTGAGGGGCCCAGGACCCCACCTACGTCCACAGGAACACACCGATGGGCCAGGTCTGCAGGTGTTGAACCTGGCCTTCCCAGGGCAGCAGACCGTTCCCACCCGGATCTCACCTCGATGAAAGCCGTCTACACCGCACAGGACAGCACAAGGGACACAGGCAAATAAGACCCCAGCACAGCGAAGCAGCCAGTTCTACCTGCTCGGGGTGGGACTGCGCCGCGGGGGACGCCAGCTCCGGGGACGCGGACTGGGGGCCGGTGAGCGCGCCACGGCCTCGCTGAGAGCCCGTCAGCACCGAGACCCTGCCGAGCAAGGGCGAAGTCTGGTCTCTGGTGTCTACACCTGTGCCAGTTCCCAGAGGGGCGCCCGGGTCCTGCCGCTGCTCGTGGCCAGCGCGGCCGTGCGAGACAGAGGGACCCTCCTCCCTTTACGTCGGGCCCATGGGGGCAGGTTTCTCCACTCCGAGCCCCCAGATGGGCACGAGGGCACCGGCAGCAGGACACGGATAATGCCCCAGGGCGTGACCGCAGTGCCTCGCGTGAGCTCCGGACCCTCCTCTGTTAGCACTGACCCCAGAGCCCAACGGGCGGGGGTCTGAGGTCGGGACCACACAGGGAGGGGGGCACCCAAGGGACCCAGCTTCGGGGTCTGGTGGCTCCTGAAGGAGGCGTGGGCGTCTGGGGGGCGATCGTTCTCTGCCCGCTCTTCCACGTGCATGAACGCCCCCCCGCAGGCCCGGCTGCACCTGGGTCAGCACCCAGAGGCCCCATCTCGGTACGTGCAGTGTTGTTCGGAGCCACAAAGCATGAAGGCCGCCCCGTATCCCTCCACCCTGTCCGGCTCCTGCATGAAGCCCCCCAGAGGTGGCCCGAGCTTGTAGGAGCTGCAGGGTCTCCTCGCGGCCCCATCGGTCACAGCACCGGCAGGCAGCGCCCCGTCTCTGTATGGTGGCAGGACTTCGGGGAAGGTGGTTCATTCATGAAATTCGCACAGAGGCTTCATCAAGCCCCGGGACTGTTGCGGGCTGGGGGCCTCATCTGCTCCCTCAGCTGTGCTGCCCAGGGCCATGGGGACACACGTGGCACAGCATGGCACCCACGAGGACACGGGATTGGCCAGCTGTGGAGCCCAGGCCATGCCCCAGTCCTGCCCGGGACGGTCACCTTGCCTCTCTGGGCCTCCGCTGCAGACCAGGGTACGGACTGAATGACAACGAAACAAATCAGATGAAGGCCTCTCAGAGACAGGTGGGGCGGGCAGCCTCTGTGTGGGGCTGAGAGCTAAGTCGCCATCCAGGGATCCGACCTTTAAGGCGAGGCGTGGACGACGGTGGTGGCAGCCAGCGGGTCACCTCTGCCCGCCCCTCCTCGGCCTGGCGTGGGGGGGGGGGCTCTGGACGGCCCCTCGGGGGGGTGGGGGGACGCGGGCTGGCACCACAGATGGTCAGCCCTGGCTGGCTGCGGGGTCAGCCAGCCCCGAGCTTTCTGAGCAGAGGGGACACTACTGCTGTCCCCTGTGACACAGGGAGACCGGCCCCGGGAATGGGTGTGAGTCAGGCTCAGGCGAGGCAGCGCGTCTGGAACCGGCAGGTGGGAGCATTTATCACAGGCGGTTGGCCCCACAGGTGCCGAGGCTGGGCAGCAGGGAAGGAAAGGGGTCAGCGGGACCACCGGGCCGGGGCCAGCTCCCCACCTCCGAGCCCCCATCCTGGACAACAAGTGAGCCCAGGGCAGGAGGAAGAGGAAGGCAGGGCCAGGCGAGCCGCCGAGCCCACCAGGCGAGCCAGCGGGTCAGTGGCTCCAAGGTGCGTGATCCCCAAGCTGCCAGGAGCCGTGCTGGGAGGGGACCCAGGAAGGCAGTCCGGCTCAGCTGTTGGCACAGTGCACCCCCCATCACCGGCTTTGACCTCGGCAGACCGTCCTGGAATTCAGAGCAGAGGCTTACAAATGATGGAATCTGAATCTCAGGCACAGGCGGATGGGGAGTCGGAGGCCCGCGGAGGGGGAGGCGTTGACGGCTGACCCCGCTGCGCCCCGCCGCGCCCCGCCCGGGAAAGCGGGTTCTGCTGGCGTGCTGGGGACGGGGAGGGGGGGACAGGCTCTGCCCGCGCTGCCCACAGCCACCAGCCCCCGCGTGATCAGCGACCTCCACGGAGCCCACATTGTAGCCAGTCTGCTTTCCGTGGCCGAAAGGGGCTTTTAAATCCTAAATATTTTCATGTAAATTTGTCTTTAGACTTACGCTAAAAACACAATACTGTCAGAGGGGAACACATAGCTAAGAGGCTGATTTTTTTTTTTTTTCCTGAAGATATTTTCATTATTTGATAAGGATTTAAATGGATTTTAACTACCTCCCCAGATAGTTCTTTTTAAATGTTTTAATTTTAAGACCTTCCTGGCTTAATACATTATATGGTGCATAATCAGGTTATATATTCTCTGTCCTATCTCAGCCTGAATAATAGGAAAATGGGATTATAATAATACCTCTGCAGGGCAATTAAATGCAGCAATCACGGTGCAAAGCTGGTCTCCTCCCAGCTCGAGCTGGTTGGGGGGCGGGGGGGGGGTCTCCCTGCCTCCCACATCCCCACCCTTCTGCCTCCACAGGGCCCGGCAGCGGCCATGCCTGGGGCAGCCCAGACCCAAGAGTCCTTTCCCGGTGACAAGGCCGTCATGCAGGTGGCATCGACGGAGCCCGCGGTGTGCCGGCCATCCTCACACGCGGCCCCTCTCCCTTAGGGGCTCCTGCAAGACGGGAGCCGCTGTTCGGCGGAAGAAACTGAGCTTCTGAGAATTTCACCGGCCAGCCCGAGCTCATCCACTGAGCACCGACTCTGACCCCACAGACTCCAGGTTTAAACAGCTCTGCCCATTCGTCGACCCTGGAGGGAAACTGAGGTCGGGTGGGTGCCAGATCTGTGGCCCTGAGCAGGTGGCTTCTGCCTGAGGAGACGCTGAGTCTAGACAGAGCACTTAGCTCAGAGCCTCGGGTGATGTCACCTGCCGTCCGTGCTGCTGGGGGTCCCGCTGAGCAGCGTCTGGACACGGGAACCAGTCTGCCGGAGCCCCTGCCCCAGGTCAAATGCTCACTGCCCTTCTGTGAGTCAGTTTACTCATCTGTAAAATGGGGGCAACAATCTCGACTATCTGGTGGGCCCACGTAGGGATTACATGAGTCGTGCCTCGAACCGAAACCCCTGGTGAAGGTCTGCGGTGAGGACATCCGAGCGGCATTGTTGCCTGGAGTGTCATTCCACCCCAGGGCTCGGCGTGCGGGGCCAGCGGGGTTAACTTCCCCGCTGCTGCCTGAGCTCCACGGTGAGTTCCTGGGGGCGCGGGGCCTCTGTCTGCCCCACGCCTGAGTCCCCAGAACTTATCTCAGCAGGGACGCACCTTCGCCAGCTGTGACCTGCTCGTCCTGCCGTCCGCGGGTAGAGACACGGGGCATTCGGGCAGCCCGTGACCCCACCCGCACAAGGGACTCCCAAGTCAGTAGCCCAGGGCTTGCTGTCCTGGCCTCATGGGAGAGGCCCTCGGCCAGCAGAGCTCAGGCCAGCGGAGGGGAGGGGACGGACGAGGGCGGCTTAACGACTCTGCCCGAGGACAATTTACGGCGAGCTGCTGCACCGGAGGCTGCAAGCGGGGGCCGGAGACTTCATTCTGCTTCCCGGCACCGGGCGATGTCGATGCACAATCGTCGGGACCTTTATGGGCCGTTTCCAGTTCTAAAATACGGCATAAGTGGCAAAGTGATCGTGCGCGTGGCGAGAACTATTTATTACGTGTGGGACCGTGATAAATATTTCTTTTATATCCTAAATAAAACCCCCAAATCCTGGGTGTTTTGTGGTCCTCTTTTATATCTTCCCATTATGGCCCTGGCCCTGGGATTTAGCCAAAATTTAGTGGCGGTGAACATGAGCTATGTGGAGCCCCCCCCGACCCCGGCAGGTGTCAGCACGGGGTGCCACGAGCTGGCTCGGCCGCTTTCGTCCAGAAGGAAGCCCCGCTCGGACGGAAAGCGGTCGGACACGGCACAGAGGAAGAGCTTCTCAGAACACGGGCCACTCGGTTGGACACGCCGCTCTCCGCACCCAGACAACGGCCCAGCACACACCCCTTTCCTGAGAGCAGCGCACAGCATGCGTCCTAAAGTCGGTGAGGACCGTGTGCAAATACATTGGATCCAGACGGCATTTCAGTTCTGTTAGTCTGAGCTACGAAAAATGGCGTAGATCCGACTCTCGTATTAAATGCGCACGGAGAAGGAAGAGGAAGTCCCAAGGGCAGGGGAAGTGACGCGTTCCTTGGCACACCTCGCCGGCAGGCGACTTGTCGAAGGGAGCATCTGAGACGCCCACATCTGGAGACTCCCGGGTGCGATCAGAGGACTGAAACGGAGCTCTGTCTCGGAAGCGCATGGCTCTGAGGGAATGTGAAAGAGATCCGTTCCTCCTGGGGACGGCATCCTGTGCTTCTCAGGTCCCTGCCTTCTGTCCGCTTGGGGTCGAGGCCACTTTCCAATGACGGTCCCACATCTGGGTAGGTGCACAGGGAGAGCCACAAATTTGGATGTTCCCCAGCGGTCTGTGGAGACACTCGCCGTCCCAGAGCCTCCGAGGGAAGGACCAGGCATGGGTGAGTGGGTGACGGAAGGCAGACAGAGGGGACAGTCTGGAGGCACAGGTGTGCACACCCAGGCGCACACAGACACAGGCACACACCCCACGCACCTGCAGGCAGTCCCGCAGGGCAGCGTTGGCCTCAGTGGGCGAGGAGGGAGCAGCCGTGCCCGGCAGGCTCATCGCCCTTCTGTGGAGTGTCAGTTCTGTCCCCGACTCCACCATCGGGCACCGGGCACCCAGCCGGCTACATCCAGCCCTGCCTCCAGCCCCCTCAAATGCCAAGGGGATATTTTCCCGGATAATTCAGCACAACGCCACTGAAAAGAAAACGTTTGGAATGTCTCTGCCCTGCGACCAGGCAGCTGGTCCTCGCTCGACCTCCTCCGAGACGGTCCCGGCCGGCTTGCGGCGGCCCCGTATGTCCCAGGACAGAGGGACAGACTCAGCATGAAGTCCTCTGCTGGCCCGAGCTGTGCCCGGCGAGCTCCCTTCCTAAAGATAGCTACGTCCCACGACACACAGCAGGTCAGCAGAAGCAGAGAAAACAAGAGCCCAAACTGAAAGGACCAGAGTCCCTCTCCAGCCGCCGCTGCACTGGCCGGCCCGTGGGAGGCCAGTAGGGACAGTCGGTGGCAAGAAGGTGCTCGTTTCTGTAATGGGAGTAAATCTACGGGAGAAACACCCACCCCTGGGGTTCGAGCAGCAGGGCTGTGTCGTCAGGTCGGAGCCCCGGAGCTGGAAAAGCTCTGCTGTGTGTGCTGGGCACTGGGAAAGGGCAGGGCTGTCTGTTCCCTTCTCCCCCAGCAGGTGGGAGCCAGGAGGGCCTTGGAGGAGACGGTGTTTGGATGGAGGTGAGAGAGATCCGGGCCCCGGAGGAGCCGGGAAGCGGGCCCTCCGACCGGCCACCCCGGACAGCTGTCGCCGCCAGACAGGCCTCCAAGCTCCAGAGCGTCGGTGTCCCCGCCTGACCTCACCCGCACCCCCACACCCGGGCACCCGCTGGGGTCGCCCTGCCCTGGCAGGAGCCAGCGTGAGGCTCACCGTTTGTCAGGGAGCAGCACCTGTGGCGGGGGGGGGGGGGGCTAGGCTGCCATTGTTTGGGGCAACGTGGCTTCCGGGGCCAGCCGGCCTGGGAACCCCCCTGGGCTGGTAAGGGCAGCCGGGAGGTGGAGAGATGTCCCCCTGGGTTACGCCCAAGCTGCCAGTGCAGGAGTGCCCGTGTGCCCCCGAGACCTTTCCTCAGCTCCTTCCCCACCAGCGGCAACTTGGGCATTTCCAGAAGCATGTGATTTCAGACAGCTCCCGCGAGGCTCCACTCACCTGCATTACTGCTTGATCGCGGTAATGAACCTCCCACCCATCAGTGAGCGGCTGGCGAGGCTTCCTTCAAGGGGCGCCTGGGTCAAGAGGTGACTCCCCCGTGCCCTGGGGAGTCTCGGGGCCCGGGAGCCTGGTGGGGGGTGGGGGGGTACAGCCTGGAGCACAGATTCTGGAGTCAAACGGACTTTTGGGCAAGTCCTGGCCGCAACTCTCTCCAGGAGACTTTGAGCAGATTGCTCGATGCCTCCAGACTTCGGGTTCTCTGTGAGCTGAGGACAGTTAACAAAACCCACCTCGGGGGATTGTTGGAGGCACGAAACGAGGCAAGGAACCGAGGCCCGGCGGAGAGCGAGCATTCGTCAGATCTCCCGTTACAATGACCATTTCTGTGATTTCTAGGTCAAGGGTCACGGTCATTCCCAAGGAGGAGTTTGTTAGAGTTTCGAAGCCTGCACAGCAAGTCGCTGACACCGGCGGGCCTGCAACAAGGGCCACGTCTGGATTCGCTCGTGGGCCTGCCGCGGGGGTGGGGCTTGGGGAGGGGGGCTGGTGTCTGCGCCCCTTGGGGTCCGCGCCGCCCCTCGAAGGCCCGGAGGTCCACGCTTGGCAGCTGACGCCGCTTGTCACCTGAGACCCCAGCCAGAGACGAGGGCCACGGCACCTTCCCCTCCCTCTCCCGCCAGCCTGGGCTTCCCCGGGTCACGGTGGCTCCCAGGGGAGGCTGCCTCCGCTCTGGGGCCTGGCCCCGCAAACCCCGCGGCCCCGCCTCTGCCACGGGGCCCGCCCACACCCCGCCCCTGGCAGGCTTGTCCGCACGCGGGCCGGAGGGCATGCGTGGCGGTGCGTGCGTGTGCGATCGTGCGCGTGCGTGGTCATTTTCGGGACCTTCGATCCACCGCAAACTTGCACCAGACGCGTGGACGCCGCCCAGCGCTGCGGGGGGGGGGAGGCCGCCAACGCCCACGGGGGGCTCGGTCCACAGGCTCCCTCACTTTCCTGCAACAAGCAGGTGTTACTTCGATGATCACTAAACATGGCAATGTTTAAAAAAGTGTGATATAGTGTTTAAAGACTGTTTCTTGGAAAGTAGAAAGTGGAGACAGAGAGGGTTTATACCACATGACAAACACCTCTAAGATTCCATCCAAACAACTCTCTGCCTCAAGTTCCACTCCCTCCCCCCCGAGCAGGCGTCTCCACCCTGTGCTGGCTTGGGGCGCCCGCCAGCCGACCACCGTCCTCCCACGTCACCCCTCCACGTCCGCCGCTCTCCCCTCCTCACGGGCTGTCTCACGGGTTGTCCCGTCCAACACGGCAGCGTCTATAGGCACTGACTCTCCAGCCATTTTCTCCCACCACTGACCCCAAGGAGGCATGACTCCATTATCTCAACAACCTTTCTTGAGTGATCAGGAAGCTTTAACCTGTTCACACTTTATTTATTTTTTTAATTTTTAATGTTTATTTATGTTGAGATTAGAAGAGAGAGAGAAAGAGAGAGATGGAGGGAGAGAATCCCAAGCAGGCTCCACAGCACAGAGCCCAGCACGGGGCTTGAACTCATGAACCTCGAGATCGTGACCTGAGCCAAGACCTAGAGTCGGAGGGTCGACCAACGGAGTCACCTAGGTGCCCCTGGTTCACACTTTAAATACCTTATGGGGGAAATGTCAACCAAGCAAAGGTTATTTGGGGACAAAAGACAAATGAACGACTTTTTCCCATTGTTGTTGGGGGATTGTTTGAAACAGATCATTCAAATGAAGCAACAGGAAAAAATAAATAGTAGAGACAATAAACGCTTCGTACAAAAATAAACCTTAAGCAAACCCAGGATAAGAAATCTGCCACGGCCGTCATCGATAAAGAAACCAGTGAGAACGCATCCATGTGCTCTGTCCTTTTTATTCATTCACCAGCTCCGTAGGGATCCCTGCTGCCCAGGGCCCAGGGCACCTGCTGAGGCCCCTCCCTGCAGGGCCTGGGGGGATGAGGGGGTGAGCTCTTCCAGGGGCTTCTGCCCACAGCAAGATCATCTATGTGGGGAGTACGTGACAGATGTGGCTTCACTGAGAAGGGAATGGAAACTGGGCAAAGAGAGGAAGACGGGGCCCCGTGGAACCAGGGGCCTGCACACCAGGACCCACGTGAGCGCGCCAGTGCGTGGCAGGACAGCTGGGCGAAGGCCGTGGTCCAGGGGGTGGTGACTGGCTGGGTGACGCTTGGGGAGAGAAGCAAAGGGACAGGCGGGTGAGAGGCGGGTGCTCTGGAGGTCGGGGTGACGGGCGGGACTCAGACCCCATGGCCCTATTGGGAAGCTCCTGCCTCTGGGACATGGAGGGTTAATCCAACGATCAATGACAGCGACCCGCCACTCCTGCGTTCGTCCTTTGACTGGATGCATTTTCACCTGATCGACAGGCACTCAGTGTCCTGCTGGGTTTTAGCAGCTCAGAGGGCACGACTGAGTTGCCCCACGTTACCCACCCGGTGGTGTTTCCAGCGAAAGGAAAAGGTGCAAAAATTAAGCGAAGCTGCCATTTAAAAGAAATCTTCGTCTGTTGTCTTCCTATCATGTCTTAACTACAGACCAATGGCTTAAAAATGGATTAATTCCGCAGCCCTCAAAGTGGGCACGTGTTCGAGATGCAGACCCCAGACACCTAGGAAGCAGCTTTTTCTCGAGCTGGTTCCCCTTCTTCCCCCTGAGGGTTTCCCTGATTACGCCACAGTTGACCTTTCTCCTCCAACCGCATGACGACTGACAGCCAGACACACGTGAGCATAAACACGGATGGCGATAGACTGTCTACGACCTTCAATAACCTCATTTCCTGAGATTCAAAATCACGGTCAGAAGAACGAAGATGAAAGTTCCCAAACGTCTGGGTGAAAACCAGAAGCATCTGGAACTTCCCACAGGGGCCAGGAGGTGCCTGTGTGTTTCTAGGTGCTAACGTCACGGATGTTTTCCACCTCCTTCCAGCACGGAGTCTGGGCTTGTGCGACCTCCCGTGTCCTCCCACTAACATGGTTTCTGGCCGTAGTTCTGTGTCGTCGTGAGCCTCGGATAACTACCCTTGGAGCGTGATGATGGTGGTGATTAAGTCGTGCTGACGGCAAACAGATGGCCCGCAGCAGGAACGACTGAGCAGGGCTTCACAGAAGGGCCGTCAGGGGCGCGGGAGCAGCTATGGTCAGCATGCGCGGCCGGGTGCCCGGGACCAGCCTTCGCAGGGACTGTCCTGCCGCGGGCCTGAGGGAGCAGGACGCGGTCCTCACCGGAGCCGGGGCCCCAGGAGGCCCCCAACCGGGCCGAGCAACTACCCCAAATCCGCTGCTGCCCACGCGGAAGCACCGAAGGCCAGAGGTTGTGGTGGGGAGGCTCCGGGGCCACCGGGCGGGGGAGAGGATCTCAGGCAGCGAGTCCGCCGCCGGGCCCCTCGAGGAGCTCACTGCCGTGGGTGTAGACAACGCTGTGGCCCCAACGTGGCAGACAACCGACCCAGTTCCCACACGTTTGTGGGGCGAGGCGAATGAAATCAGTCACGTGTCCGAAACCCACAGTAGTCCCCGACCAGGAAACAGTAGGGGCAAAGAAGGGAGAGAAAACTTAACGGGAAAGCATGGCCCTCCAGCCTCTGCTTCTGCAGACGGTCGCGGGGCCCAGATGGCGATCGCACCTTCAGCCGACCCTGCGGTGCCCCTCGCCCCTCGCGGCACCTCAGACCCCAGTCTGCTCCCCACAGGCCCTCAGCGTCTGGCAGGCCCAGCTGTGTGCTGACTGGTACCCCGGGCGCCCGCCGAGCCCTGTGGCCCCGGACACTGTCCCTGTCCCATGGGATACGGGAGACATAACTTGCCCTCGGCAACTGGGATACCTGCCCAGCGAGCGTAGCCACCGTCTTCTCCACCCGATGTTTCCGCGCCACGAGGCGTCAGAAGGGCCCGGGGCCCGGCTTCAAATCGCATCAAGATGGTGGATGCTGCACTTGGGCCACAGGTTCTCCAAATCCACTGAGCCCGGGTTGCGGGGATGAAGGTTATCGGGCGGCATAATGAGAAGGGTCGCTCCCATCTCCCCTTTTTGGGGGCCAGTGTCTTGCCCCGTGATTCCAGGGAGACGGCGACATATGCCAGCTGCTGGTTTAAGGCCAACAGGTGACCCCCGCAGGACCCTACCCGACCTCGCCCGACCTCGCCCCGTAGATGGACTGTGCCTTCAGCAGGCCGTCCCAGCACGGGACCAGCCAGCTGCTTCTGGGCCTGAGGGTTCATGGGGGTGCCCGTGGGGCCTGGGCGTGAGGGTTCGGGGGGGTGGGGGTGCCCACGGGTCCTGGGCGTGAACCTGTTGTTGCAATGACTGTCCCTTAAAATGCATTTCCTGGTCAAGACCACACTGTGTGGGAGGCCGTGTGGCCCAGCAACCATTCTGCGAGAGCGTGGATGGTAACTAGGGGAAGGGAAGGAGCATCTGAGATTCACTTTTGTGAGGGGGAGTTGCTCCCCGGAACAATGGGGGGATTTGGGGGCACCCGGGTGGCTCAGTGGGTTAAGCATCCGACTTCGGGTCAGGTCATGATCTCACAGTTCGTGGGTTCGAGCCCCGCGTCGGGCTCTGTGCTGACCGCTTAGAGCCTGGAGCCTGATTCAGATTCTGTGTCTCCCTGTGTCTCTGCCCCTCCCCCACTCATGCTCTCTGTCTCTCAAAAAATGAATAAACGTTAAAAAAACAAAAACAAAACCAAATGGGCGGATTCATGGGACCAACCCGGAACAGGGGTCTGGGTCGGTGGACACAGACCAGGAACAGTGGGGAGGGAGACACTGGCCGACGGGCCCACACGCCCAGGACCGCCCACCTGGTGACCCGGTCTCAGAGCTTCGTACAAAGAGTGCGGGACGTGCGAACTCCCAGTGCTGCGCCCACCGCGCTCCCCTCACCTCATCGCCCCCATCCCAGTCTCGCGCCTTGTAGACCCCCAACCAGCCGGCGGTTCAGCCAGCCCCCAAATCAGTGTAGATGCGTGCCCCGGGCCCCCTCTCGTCTCCCAGGCAAGTTTACAGAACTGTCGTTCGGTCTAGCCTGATGTTCCCCCGTGGAGACTTCCTTCACCTGCCCTCGGGGCCACTCCTGACCTGGGGGTGGGGGCTGAGGCCAGCACAGCAGGACGTGTGACCGCTACTCTGGGCCTGCCCCTTCCTCCTCAGCTGACGGACGGCAAGGACCTGAGCGGG